>NC_092355.1:50616830-51216830 GCF_963676685.1 Mytilus edulis | reverse complement strand
ATCAAAATCAACATTCATTTGCTTTTATAGATGTTTCGTAAAAACTGTCAAGGGACGATATAAACTCTGTTGAGTATGAAGATGACGTAGTTGAAAGGAAACGTGTAAAAAAATGCAAATATGCAATCTTCGCCATATGATTTCATTTTGCAACACCTATATCATTAGGTTTTACCCAAAGTACATATTTGTAGGTGTTTTCTTTTGGCAAACTCCTCTTGGACACTTTTTTATATTTTTTCTATAAACACTTCTCAAGAATGTTAACTCAAGGATACAAATTAAATGTCACCTTGATTGGTAATTATTTTGCCGGAAGTTTTTGATTTTGAATATTTATAAATGTGAAACGTAAAACATAAACCAAAATCATCCAAGGCTGTGTTGTTGTCGTTTGAATAATTTTGTATTTTGTTATGTCGGAGTTTTATGTAGCTGACTACAAAGCATGGGGTTATCTTATTAACGAAGGTCTTTTGCTGACCTATATAATGTACAGTAGCTGATGGGGACAGATGGCATTCCAAATCAGCTGGGCGAAAGAATAAGGTCAAATTAGATAGGAACAATTGATTTGTTTTCTTTCATTCCCCAAACTAAGTTTGCCTTTTTGTTTGTTTGTGTTTGTTGGTGGTTTTTATTTCGGTATATTTCCTTGTTTAAAGTAGATCGTGGCTTTGTATTTTTCTCGTTAGTTTTTTTTTGTTCAAAGTAGCATCATCTTCATATAATTTCACATCATTTGTTATAGAGACAATGCTTAAAATATGTTTGATACTTTACTTCTGAATATCGAAGTTACTGTCATAGAGATATACTCGGTATATTAGCGCTTCTAGAATGTTGATTCATGGATATCATCTCTTTTGTTGTTATATTTAGTTTTTAACCGACTCAAAATTCCAATTTCTGTTGGTTGTATTACACCTTATACAAAATGTATGGGAAGCTGTACATGCACCTTTGACCTTGTGAATACTCTCATGGATTAAAATTTCTTGCTTTTTAAGTGAAATATTACAAAAATAAATGAAATGTGCTGAGTGGGTTATGTCTCCAAAACATTTTTATTAGAAAATATCCTTGAAATAGGACTCTACCATGAATATTCAGTTAACAGAACAAGTCATACTTAGTGTTCTGTGATGTTTTTTCTCCTTATTTCTTATATTCTGCTATGATAGAACATTTTCCTAAGAAATACTTAAATAAATATATAGAATTACTAAAAAAAGATTTAATGCTGTAACAACAAATTGTTCACTTAAAGAAGCTTATTATGTCCCTCTCTGAAACGCGGCGTAAATTTAATTTTTACGTAAGGACCTATTGAAACCTCCTTGGAGACAGTAAACTTTTATGTGAATTTTTCATTCGGTTTGAATACTTCAATTACACATTTTTTATAACAACTCCATCATAAATGAGAGAAGTTACCCCACTATTTTTATTTATTGGTCAGAAAAGTTGAACTTTGAGGAAATGAGAGGTATACATGAACAAAAAGAGACCTTATGAAGAAGACAAAGAGGGCAATTAGTGGTATCTATCTCCCGAAAAACATCTTTTGTATAAAATGCAACTGTTGTTTGTAGGCATATTGATAGATTTAAGAATTAAGAATTAAATCTATCAATATTTTCTGTTTTTTGTGATATCAATTCTAAGTTTTTCAGGGTTTTTTTGTAACGTCAAAATTAAATTTTCTGACTTGTTATTTCTATAATGATAATCAAAAGAAAATATTATTTATTCAATAACTAGATTTTTACGTTTATAAGATCAGACATATGAAAATACCTACCATTTGTTTTACAGACAATGCAGAAGATATGTTAAATACCTCATAACAAAAACAAGTGTAATTCGTATCTACCCAACCGCACACACCTGTACAGTTTAGATAAAGACAATACACTGGGAAACGATTATTAAGTAATAAGACTTAGACATTAAACATATCTAGCGTAGTACTACTCTAAATTTTCATAATGTATTTAAAAAACATAAGAATGCTATTGAACAATGTCATGATTTGTTACTCACAGGTCCGTCTTTATAGCAGATTCTAGATACATGTACCTTTAAGTATTATTCATTTCTTTATTGTTTTGATTAAAAAAAAAAAAGAATTGCCACAAATCTTTTGCTGACGTGCTGTTAATTTTCTCGTTTGAATTGTTTAACATTTTCCATTTCGGGGCCATTTATAGCTGACTATGCCGAATGGGCTTTGCTCATTGTTGATGGCCTTACGGTGACCTATAACAGATGCAATGGAAATGATGGAATGTTTCTTATCTATAGTTTATACTTTTTTGTGTTTGGTCGAAGTATAAACCACTAACAACTTTAGAACCCCTTACGTAAGTTACGCCCCAATCATCAGTGGTCACTTTTTAAGAGTTTTGAGACAAGCGTCTGCTTTAAAAAGGTAATAAGTTGAATCTGCTTCATCAGTGTAAACTGCCAGTATTGTGCTAAGCGCAACGAGGTCTTCCATTTCGTAATTTTCCGTGGTTTCTGCTGGACCCGAATGGAAGGTTTGGTTGTTCTCAACAACTATCGGTATGGATATTCTATCTCCAGAACACTTGATATTCGTATTGTCCTACCTATTATACAGACAATTACCAATTTTCTCTACCAACAATTAATGCTGTTGATCAAAAGTATTTAGGAAATATATAATCCTATCGGTACTGTCATGTGCCATATTTGGCCGTACGTAACGGAAGTTACAAAAGCCGCTTTCCCCCAGTAATTATACATAAAACATATTATTTATGTGAAGTTTGATAAACGTCTGAAAAAAAATCGGTTTTATAATTTCATAAGGAAAAATTCCGCGATGTTTGTATATTATTGTTGTGGTCTGTTTAAACCTATTTGTTTATTAGTTATTGGTTATATGAGCGTGTGTATTTATGGGAGTAATCGTCACATCATGTCATTTATATGTTTCTAGTCAGTGGCGGATCCAGAAATTTTCATAAGTGGGGGCCCACTAACTGACCTAAGAGGGGGCCCGCTCCGGTCACGCTTCAGTGATTCCCTATATAAGCAACCAAATTTTTTCTCAAAAAGGGGGGGGGGGCGGGCCCCCTGGGACACCCCCTAAATCCGCCTCTGCTAGTGTCATCAGTTTGTTCTGTGTTGTTTCTGACGGTTGACAATAAGTTGTTCAAAGACTTTGAGCTATATCTCTGGCTAAACCCTTTCTACAAGCAACGTATGGCGCTTAGCTATTGGAGTAATAGATCTTTGGGACAATCTATTGACGGCACAGCAAGTGTGTCTTACCATCTAGTTATAGTTTGAGTTCCGAGTTATTGATCAAGTTCGAGTTATTGGTCGAGTTCGAGTTGAAATTCGAAATAAAGTAATGTGTCGAGTTTAAGTTAGAGTTTTGTGCAACAGTTCGCGTTATGGTCCGTGTTGCGAATTAAACATCGTAGTCCAGCAACACATTTCTGGTTATAATTCGAGTTATAGGATTTCGATTTGTAATCTGTAAGTTTCAATCGATCAAGGAATTTCAAAATGGTGTAGATAAGCTCGCCGAAAATAAGGTGTACTACAGTTAAAATGAGAAAACATAGTAAACAAAAACACAAATATTCAGACAAAGCTTGTTATGCGGTCTCCATTTTGCTTATTTTTGAAGGCTGTACGGTGATCCATAAATGCTAACATCTACGTACTAAATACGTCAATTGGTTTCTGTTGGATAGTTGTCTCATTGGCAATCATAACACATCTCCATATTTTATATTATATAAATGGTAACTTGAATGTAATTTCAGTAAGCGCTTCGTTGTTAACAATAAAGTACAGCAGGTCGTTTATTTTTTTACAATAATATACTGTTTCCATTAAAGAGATTTGAAAATTTGGAAAACCTTTCACGGTTTGAATTTCAGACAAAGTGTAAAAATTTCATTAAAAAAGTAACACTAATGAAATGGTATGCATGATTTTTCACTGTAATATAAACTTTAAAATGTATGCTGAATAAGGGTTTTGATTCATATTTTGTGGTTCACTGATTAAGTGAAAGTTTTGGTTTTAAGTAGTTATACGGGAGTAGACTCCTAGGTAGGAGTGTAAAACTTCCCGGAATTGTAATTACATCAACTTGAAATTTATTGCACATGTTCATTGTGATGTGACATTAACAATGTATGAATAGTCAGGGTTTTGATCCCGATTTCTCTCGGCTTTTTTTGTCAAGATCTTTCGCAATAAAAAGTTTTTTGCACGTGGTATTTACAATTCAAGAGATCTTGAGATGACCAAGATGGATCCTTAAACCAGAAATAGCATTATTTAAAAAAAAATCAAAGAACATGTTGCAAATGTCTGCAGAGTGGACCATTTCGGAATGAATTTACCGTGCAGCAGCAAATATTACTTCATAATATAGAACGAGAACATGTTAATGTGATATGAATATGTTAAATATGAAACTTGAAAAAGGTTGTCATGGGTCGGCAAATTATGCATGGATCCGATAGAATATTCATTTGAGAAGAAAATGAGTGCCTCTGTAGGGTATATGGCCAGATAAAAATATTTACTATTGCTTTATTTAAAGAAGATTGTGTAATTAAAAAGGGCGACTTATAACCCTCTAGGCTTTTTCAGTATACGGATGTGGATAGTAGTAAATTGCACATGGGATCTCATTAGGAAATTGTGTCAATAAAGTAATACAGATACATGTAGAGAGGAAATCTAAAACAAAAAACAAAAAAACATTGATATTTTTTTAAAAAAACACTGAACTCCGAGTCCCTGTCACACAGGATTTTTATTGTAGATAGTATTGATTACACGTGTACTTATCACTGTATATTATACCGGTAGCCAGGGGTTAATCAATTTCGTACGGTTCCTCCTAAAACCATTAAACACAAACTAAGTTTATTTTATGTTTGAACCGTAACTATTGGGTCTGGAAATTGCCAGAATGCATATTTTTCCATCGGTTACCGCAGACCCCCCTTTTTGAAGTTCATGGCTACAGGACTTACTGAAATATATGTATTCTCCCCCAATTTAATTAAATATAATAAATGAAATATTGTAATATCATCTGCTGGATGAGCAATTACGATTTTGTACTTTAAATTTCTACATGCATACGAATAAGATGATGACCTTTACTGGCTATATTTAGTACTCGCACGTTCGGCACATACTAATATGCGTTGTAGCGATGCACTTAAAGGCCCTTTAATTGGTTCAATAAACATAATATTGTATTGGATTGAATAACTATATACCCGTATGTTTAAATGACTTGGCGACAATCAGTTGTGTTTGAGTGATTATGTGTAAAGAAAATGGAAATTGTTTTTAACCAAGATGACATGCTATTATTTTAAAGGTAATTTTATAAATTCTATTTAATATATATTTATACTATATACAATATTATATTCAGACAGTAATTTAAGTATCGTAAAATCTATATATACACATGTTTATGTGCAATAACATAGTATGAATAAACTGTTTCCAGATTAGTGTGTTACGTAATAGTTATCCCATGAGGACTTGGTGTGTCTGTGTCAGTGGGTGATCTAACACTGACACACCAAGTCCGAATGGGATAACTATTTTACATCCCAGCTGTTTTATATTAGACAAACAAACATTTACAATTCATATAATCTAGTTTAGAACGCCACACAACCATTAAAATATACTTTATATATTACTATATAACACGGTGTTAAAATATGAAACCATGTCAACTCGCCCCACTGGCCAATCGGCCCACACTAAATCGCCACTTTCTAAAAAAATCGCCCCACTTATGAAAAGGGTAAAATCCCATTGAACAATCAGTCTGAAAACTCGCCTTATTTATGAAAAGGGTTAAAATCCCCCTGAATAAAGGTCTGCATACTCGCCCCACTTATGAAAATATCTTGCTTCCTTTAAATATGTTAAATTACAGAAAGTTGGTATCCAGTCGTCCTGGTGTAGGGGTAATTGTCGTGGGTTGATATGCTAAAGATTTCGAGTTCGAATCCCAGTATTGACAATGGATTTTTCTACATAAATTTTGAAAGTGTGTCTTTTCTCAATAAATAATTCTAAATTTTATTATGGATTATGGTCCGAGTACACAGTTATTTCGTAGTGCATTTAATTTAGACAATAAATGAAAATTAAAAAAATCCCACCTGCGCTTTCTCAATAATATTTTTACAGTGTGTTGTACTACTTTTGGGACAAATTATATCAAAATTATAGAAAACTTCATCAGCTCTAACTCAAAATATGGTCAATTTTATGTTAAGGGGGTCTTGAAATCTTTTGACAGCTTCCGAAGTGCTAATTTTTGACCTTTTTCAGCTGGACCTAATCACTACTTTACATTAATATTTATGACCCAAATTTTTTTACAGTGTCATTTCAACCCCCAACTTGCTATATGAGGCATAAAACATGGAGAAATAAATTTGGAAGGGGGATAACAAAAATTGGCAAGTAACACACTGTCCACACTAAGGACTATATTCGTGGACAACGAAAATCAAAGGACGATAACTGTGTACTCGGACCTTATGCATTCCCGCCAAAATGTTACAAAACAAAGAAAAGCATGCAAAACAAAGAAACTCAAGCTGGGATGATCTGGTAGGGATGATCCGGCTCAGATCACCCCTGGTAGAACAAAGGAGCTCTTGGTTCTTGAACATTACATCCCAGCTCCTTTGTTCTAACAGGGGTGATCTGAGCCGGATCACCCCAACCAGATCACCCCAGTTCAAGTTTCTTTGTTATGCATGCTTTCCTTTGTTCTGTACCATTTTGGCGGGAATGTCAAATCCAGGGTAAAACTTATAATTAATTATACGGAGAAGACTATCTATCAAAATTCACGTAGAAAAAATCCAGTGTTTATGCTGGGATTCGAACTCAAGACCTTTAGCATATCAAGCCACGACACATACCACTTCACCAGGACGACTGGATACGAACTATCAGAAATTTAACATACTTAAAGGAAGCAAGATATTTTTATAACTGGGGCGAGTTGGCAGACCTTTACTCAGTGGGGTTTAAACCCTTTTCGTTAAATAAATGAGTTGTCAGACTGATTGTTCAATTTGATTTTACACTTTTTTAAAGTTGGGCATGTCGGTTACAAGAGTGGGGCGATTTTTTCATAAAGTGGCGATATAGTGTGGGCCGATTTGCCAGTGGGGCGAGTTGACATTGTTTGATATCTACTCATCGTGTTAGGGGGTCATAAAGGGTATACATCATATAGTAATATATAAAGTATATTATAATGGTTGTGTGGCGTTCTAAACTAAATGTTATGAATTGTAAATGGTTTTTCGTCTAATCTAAAACAGCTGGGATGTAAAATAGTTATCCCATTCGGACTTGGTGTGTCGGTGTAAGAGCATCCTCTGGCCTCCGGCCATCGGGATGATCCTACAATTTGCAAGTATTTATTGTAATAAGTTTTTAACTCAATTCTCAGTAAATCAAACAGTAAGACGGACTTCTTAATACAACTTTTATTTGCAAAATGCACAAATGTATTCGTCTAAAGAAACTTATTTATAAACTAGTCTAACAGGTTTTTCAATCGTATTTGGTTACCGTCTCGTTTAAAAATATGATTCGATTGGCTAGTAGTAGCTAGCCTATTAACATTCTTTCAAGTGGTATTGCTAACAAACTTCGGTAATTTGAAGGTCCTTCTAACAAAGAAGTAAACATAAATTCCATCTGTATTGTATTGTACACGCACAGGTATCTATTGAATATAACATTTAAAAATGATCCAGTCAGGTGATCTAGACACAAACTATTGATTTATTTCTGTGACAAAACACCTCGAATACACAACATGTAAAACTTTCGACACAAATAATTCTTTTTCTGAGGGCGGGGAATAACAAAAAGTTTGCTTATTAAAAGTATTAGAAAAAGGTAAACAACATTGAAATGACAAAGTAATATTATGCTAGTACAGTTTTTTATTAAGATAATAAGCACTCAACGTGGTAGTAGTAGGCGACTACCAATCCGGAATGTCATTGGGCATTTCATTTGTTTGCCCTTCCCCTTTTTCAAAAATTCGTTATATTTATGTTTTCTTTTAATATCAATTACTATGGTGTTTTATGTGTCAAACATTGTCAAAGTTACACTAGACCACAATCGCACCACGCTCACCGCGATCAAAAAATATATTGAGATCGTGGTGAGTTCGCGGTAAGAACGGCATGACAATGTAGATTTTTGTTGTTTTTACGACGTTACTAATATACGTCCTCATTACGAATTTACAACGATCTCGCTACGATTATACCACGTTCTCACCACGTTTATTCTGCGATCTCACTACGATTATCACGATCTTACTACGCTCATCACGTTCTCATTGCGACCATACCACGATTTATTACCCTTAGCAAATTTATTTGTTATACTTAATGTATGGCGTGCACGGAAATTATTAATTAGCTATTTGAAAAAGAAACCTAACCATGAGTTGTCCAACCTTGGCCTTTTGGCCCATTGGACCTTAGACCATTACCTACCAATTGTACCTAGAGGGTTAAAAAGTATTGTCGTAGGGAAATTTTTACACCTCTTTAAAAATTGAGGGTTGGCATTTTTTTTAAATCAAACTTTGTACCTAAGGTGAGGACAAACCATGAGTTGTCCTATCTGGGCCTTTTGGCCCATTGGACCTTAGACCATTACCTATCATTTGTACCTAGTGCTTAAACAAGTTTTGCCGTAGGGATTTTTTTACAGACTTTTAAAAATTAGGGGTAGGCATATTATACCCTTTAGACCTAATTTTAGACCTTTGGTGAAGTCAAACCATGAGTTGTCCCACCTGTGCCTTTTAGCCCGTTGGACGTTAGACTATTACCTACCATTTGTACCTAGTGGGTACAAAAGTATTGCCGTAGGGAAATTTTTACACCGCTTTAAAAATAAAGGGTTGGTATATTTTTTAAATATAACTTTGGACCTATGGTGAAGACAAACCATGAGTTTTCCCACTTGGCCTCTTGGCTCATTGGACCTTAGACCATTACCTAGCATTTGCACCTAGTGGTTAAAAAAGTTTTGCCGTACTGAAATTTGTACAGACTTTTTAAAATAAGGGGTAGGCATTTTAGACCCTTTAGTCCTAATTTTGGACCTTTGGTGAAGTCAAACCATGAGTTGTCCCACCTTGGTCTTTTGGCCCATTGAACCTTAGACTATTACCTACCATTTGTACCTAGTGGGTAAAAAAGTATTGCCGTAGGGAAATTTTTACACCGCTTAAAAAATTGATGGTTGTATTTTTTTCTAAATCTAACTTTATACCTATGGTGAAGACAAACCATGAGTTTTCCCACCTTGGTCTTTTGGCCCATTGAACCTTAGACTATTACCTACCATTTGTACCTAGTGGGTAAAAAAGTATTGCAGTAGGAAATTTTTTACACCGCTCTAAAAATTGAGGGTTGGCATATTTTTTAAAATCTAACTTTTGATCTATGGTGAAGCCAAACCATGAGGTATCCCACCAGGACCTTTTGTCCCCTTGGACCTTAGACCATTACTTATCATTTACACCTAGTGTTTAAAAAAGTATTGTCGTAGGGAATGTTTATAGACTTTTAAAAATTAGGGGAAGACTTATTTGACCCTTTAGACCTTATTTCGAACCTTTGGTGAAGTCAAACCATGAAGTGTCCTACCTGTATCTTTTGATCCGTTGGACCTAAGACCATTACCTACCATTTGTACCTAGTGGGTAAAAAAGTATTGCCGTAGGGAAATTTTTACACCGCTTAAAAAATTGATGGTTGTAATTTTTTCTAAATCTAACTTTATACCTATGGTGAAGACAAACCATGAGTTATCACACCTGGGCCTTTTGGCCCATTTGAACTTAGACCATTACCTATCATTTGCAACTAGCAGTTTTAAATAGTTTTGCGGTAGGGAATTTTTTACAGACTTTTAAAAATTAGGGGGAGGGATATTAGACCCTTTAGACCTTATTTCGGACCTTTAGTGAAGTCAAACCATGAGTTGTCCTACCTTGGCCTTTTGGCCCATTTGACCTTTTACTATTACTTACCATTTGTACTAAGTGGGTGAAAAAGGATTGCCGTAGGGAAATTTTTACACCGCTTTAATAATTGAGGCTTGCCATTTTTTTTTTAAATCTTACTTTGGACCTATGGTGAAGACAAACCATGAGTTGTTCCACCTCGGCCTTTTTGTCCATTGGATCTTTTACTATTACTCACCATTTGTACTAAGTGGGTGAAAAATTATTGCCGTAGGGAAATTTTTACAGACTTTTAAAAATTAGGGGTAGGCATATTAGACTCTTTAAACCTAATTTTGGACCTTTGGGGAAGTCAAAATATGAGTTGTCCTACCTGGGCGTTTTGGTCCATTGGACCTTAGACTATCACCTACCATTTGTACCTTGTGGGAAAAAAAGAATTGCCGTAAGGAATTTTTTACAGACTTTTAAAAATTAGGGGTAGGCATATTAGACCCTTTTGACCTAAATTCGGACCTTTGGTGAAGTCAAACCATGAGTTTTCCTACCTGGGCCTGTTGACCCATTGGACCTTAGATTATTACCTACCATTTGTACCTAGTGGGTAAAAAAGTATTGTCGTGGGGAATTTTTACACCGCTCTAAAAATTGAGGGTTGGCATATTTTTTTTAATCTAACTTTGGACCTATGGTGAGGACAAACCATGAGTTGTCCCACTTGTGCCTTTCCAGCCCATAGGACCCTAGACCATTAACTATCATTTGCATCTATTGGTTAAAAAAGTATTGCCTTGGGGAATTTTTTTACAGACTTTTAAAAATTAGGGGAAGGCATATAAGACCCTTTAGATATAATTTCGGACCTTTGGTGAAGTCAAACCATGAGTTGTCCCACCTGGGCCTTTTGGCTTATTGGACCTTAGACTATTACCTACCATTTGTACCTAGTGGGTAAAAAAATATGGCCGTAGGGAAATTTGTACACCGCTTTAGAAATTAAGGGTTGGCATTTTTTTTGTTAAATCTAACTTTGGACCTATGGAAGAGACAAACCATGAGTTATCCCACCTGTGCCTTTTGAACCCGTTGGACCTTAGAGCATTGACTATCATTTTCACCTATTGGTTAAAAAAGCATTGCCGTAGGGAATTTGTTACAGACTTTTAAAAATTAGGGATAGGCATATTAGACTTTTTAGACCTTATTTTGGACCTTTGGTGAAGTCAAACCATCAGTTGTCCCACTTGGGCCTTTTGACCAATTGGACCTTAGACTATTACCTACCATTTGTACATGTACCTAGTGGGTAAAAAAGTATGACCGTAGGGAATTTTTTACAGACTTTTAAAAATTAGGGGTAGGCATATTAGACCCTTTTGACCTAAATTCGGACCTTTGGTAAAGTCAAACCATGAGTTTTCCTACCTGGGTCTGTTGACCCATTGGACCTTAGATAATTACCTACCATTTGTACCTAGTGGGTAAACAAGTATTGCCGTAGGGAATTTTTACACCGTTCTACAAATTGAGGGTTGGCATATTTTTTTTAAATCTAACTTTGGACCTATGGTGAGGACAAAACATGAGTTGTCCCACCTGTGCCTTTCTAGCCAATAGGACCTTAGACCATTAACTATCATTTGCACCTATTGGTTAAAAAAGTATTGCCGTAGGGAATTTTTTTACAGACTTTTAAAAATTAGGGCAAGGCATTTAAAACCCTTTATACATAAATTCGGACATTTGGTGAAGTCAAACCATCAGTTGTCCCACCTTGGCCTTTTGACTTATTGGACCTTAGAATATTACCTACCATTGGTACCTAGTGGGTAAAAAAGTATTGCCGTAGGGAATTTTTATCAGACTTTTAAAAATTAGAGGTAGGCATATTAGACTCTTTAGATCTAATTTCGGACCTTTGGTGAAGTCAAACTATAAGTTGTCCTACCTGGGCTTTTTTGGCCCATTGAACCTTAGACTATCACCTACCATTTGTACCTTATGGGATTAAAAAGAATTGCCGTAGGGAATTTTTTACAGACCTTTAAAAATTAGGGGTAGGCATATTAGACCCTTTTGACCTTAATTCGGACCTTTGGTGAAGTCAAACCATGAGATTTCCTACCTGGGCCTTTTGACCCATTGGACCTTAGATTATTATCTACAATTTGTACCTAGTGGGTAAAAAATTATTGCTGTAGGGAATTTTTACACCGCTCTAAAAATTGAGGGTTGGCATATTTTTTTTAATCTAACTTTGGACCTATGGTGAAGCCAAACCATGAGTTATCCCACCTGGGCCTTTTGGCCCATTGGACCTTAGACCATCACCTATTATTTACACCTAGTGTTTAAAAAAGTATTGCCGTAGGGAATGTTTTACAGACTTTTAAAAATTAGGGGTAGGCATATTTGACCCTGTAGACCTAATTTCGGACCTTTGGTGAAGTCAAATCATGAGTTGTCCTACCTGGGCTTTTTGGCCCATTTGACCTTAGACTATTACCTACCATTTGTACCTAGTGGGTAAAAAAGTATTGCCGTAGGGAATTTTTTACAGACTTTTAAAAATTAGGGGTAGGCATATTAGACTCTTTAGACCTACATTTTGGACCTTTGGCGAAGTCAAACTATGAGTTGTCCTACCTGGGCGTTTTGGCCCATTGGACCGTAGACTGTTACCTACCATTTGTATCTTGTAGGTTAAAAAGAATTGCCGTAGGGAATTGTTTACAGACTTTTAAAAATTAGGGGTAGGCATATTAGACCCTTTTGACCTAAATTCGGACCTTTGGTGAAGTCAAACCATGAGTTTTCCTACCAGGGCCTGTTGACCCATTGAACCTTAGATTATTACCTACCATTTGTACCTAGTGGGTACAAAGTATTGCCATAGGGAATTTTTACACCGCTCTAAAAATTGAGGGTTGGCATATTTTTTTTAATCTGACTTTTGACCTATGGTGAAGCCAAACCATGAGTTATCCTACCTGGGCCTTTTGGCCCATTGGACCTTAGACCATCACCTATTAATTACACCTAGTGTTTAAAAAAGTATTGCCGTAGGGAATGTTTTACAGACTTTTAAAAATTAGGGGTAGGCATATTTGACCCTGTAGACCTAATTTCGGACCTTTGGTGAAGTCAAATCATGAATTGTCCTACCTGGGCTTTTTGGCCCATTTGACCTTAGACTATTACCTACCATTTGTAGCTAGTGGGTAAAAAAAGTATTGCCGTAGGGAATTTTTTACAGACTTTTAAAAATTAGGGGTAGGCATATTAGATCCTTTAGACCTAAGTTCGGACCTTTGGTGAAGTCAAACTATGAGTTTTCCTACCTGGGCTTTTGACTTATTAGACCTTAGATTATTACAATGTACCTACCATTTGTTCCTAGTGGGTAAAAAAATATGGCCGTAGGGAAATTTGTACACCGCCTTATAAATTAAGGGTTGGCATTTTTTTTGTTAAATCTAACTTTGGACCTATGGTAGAGACAAACCATGAGTTATCCCACCTGTGCCTTTTGAACCCGTTGGACCTTAGAGCATTGACTATCATTTTCACCTATTGGTTAAAAAAAGCATTGCCGTAGGGAATTTTTTACAGACTTTTAAAAATTAGGGATAGGCATATTAGACTTTTTAGACCTTATTTTGGACCTCTGGTGAAGTCAAACCATCAGTTGTCCCACTTGGGCCTTTTGACCCATTGGACCTTAGACTATTACCTACCATTTGTACCTAGTGGGTAAAAAAGTATGACCGTAGGGAATTTTTTACAGACTTTTAAAAATTAGGGGTAGGCATATTAGACCCTTTTGACCTAAATTCGGACCTTTGGTAAAGTCAAACCATGAGTTTTCCTACCTGGGTCTGTTGACCCATTGGACCTTAGTTTATTACCTACCATTTGGACCTAGTGGGTAAAAAAGTATTGCCGTAGGGAATTTTTACACCGTTCTAAAAATTGAGGGTTGGCATATTTTTTTAAATCTAACTTTGGACCAATGGTGAGGACAAAACATGAGTTGTCCCACTTGTGCCTTTCTAGCCAATAGGACCTTAGACCATTAACTATCATTTGCACCTATTGGTTAAAAAAGTATTGCCGTAGGGAATTTTTTTACAGACTTTTAAAAATTAGGGCAAGGCATTTAAGACCCTTTAGACATAAATTCGGACATTTGGTGAAGTCAAACCATCAGTTGTCCCACCTGGGCCTTTTGACTTATTGGACCTTAGACTATTACGTACCATT
This sequence comes from Mytilus edulis, assembly GCF_963676685.1. Taxonomy (NCBI): domain Eukaryota; kingdom Metazoa; phylum Mollusca; class Bivalvia; order Mytilida; family Mytilidae; genus Mytilus; species Mytilus edulis. The sequence continues at coordinate 51,202,504 of NC_092355.1, read as the reverse complement.
AGTACCTAGTGGGTAAAAAAGTATTGCCGTAGGGAATTTTTATCAGACTTTTAAAAATTAGAGGTAGGCATATTAGACTCTTTAGATCTAATTTCGGACCTTTGGTGAAGTCAAACTATAAGTTGTCCTACCTGGGCTTTTTGGCCCATTGAACCTTAGACTATCACCTACCATTTGTACCTTATGGGATTAAAAAGAATTGCCGTAGGGAATTTTTTACAGACCTTTAAAAATTAGGGGTAGGCATATTAGACCCTTTTGACCTTAATTCGGACATTTGGTGAAGTCAAACCATCAGTTGTCCCACCTGGGCCTTTTGACTTATTGGACCTTAGACTATTACGTACCATTGGTACCTAGTGGGTAAAAAAGTATTGCCGTAGGGAATTTTTATCAGACTTTTAAAAATTAGAGGTAGGCATATTAGACTCTTTAGATCTAATTTCGGACCTTTGGTGAAGTCAAACTATAAGTTGTCCTACCTGGGCTTTTTGGCCCATTGAACCTTAGACTATCACCTACCATTTGTACCTTATGGGATTAAAAAGAATTGCCGTAGGGAATTTTTTACAGACCTTTAAAAATTAGGGGTAGGCATATTAGACCCTTTTGACCTTAATTCGGACCTTTGGTGAAGTTAAACCATGAGATTTCCTACCTGGGCCTTTTGACCCATTGGACCTTAGATTATTATCTACAATTTGTACCTAGTGGGTAAAAAATTATTGCTGTAGGGAATTTTAACACCGCTCTAAAAATTGAGGGTTGGCATATTTTTTTTAATCTAACTTTGGACCTATGGTGAAGCCAAACCATGAGTTATCCCACCTGGGACTTTTGGCCCATTGGACCTTAGACCATCACCTATTATTTACACCTAGTGTTTAAAAAAGTATTGCCGTAGGGAATGTTTTACAGACTTTTAAAAATTAGGGGTAGGCATATTTGATCCTGTAGACCTAATTTCGGACCTTTGGTGAAGTCAAATCATGAGTTGTCCTACCTGGGCTTTTTGGCCCATTTGACCTTAGACTATTACTTACCATTTGTACCTAGTGGGTAAAAAAGTATTGCCGTAGGGAATTTTTTACAGACTTTTAAAAATTAGGGGTAGGCATATTAGACTCTTTAGACCTAATTTTGGACCTTTGGCGAAGTCAAACTATGAGTTGTCCTACCTGGGCGTTTTGGCCCATTGGACCGTAGACTGTTACCTACCATTTGTACCTTGTAGGTTAAAAAGAATTGCCGTAGGGAATTGTTTACAGACTTTTAAAAATTAGGGGTAGGCATATTAGACCCTTTTGACCTAAATTCGGACCTTTGGTGAAGTCAAACCATGAGTTTTCCTACCAGGGCCTGTTGACCCATTGAACCTTAGATTATTACCTACCATTTGTACCTAGTGGGTAAAAAAGTATTGCCATAGGGAATTTTTACAACGCTCTAAAAATTGAGGGTTGGCATTTTGTTTAATCTAACTTTGGACCTATGGTGAAGCCAAACCATGAGTTATCCCACCTGGGCCTTTTGGCCCATTGGACCTTAGACCATCACCTATTATTTACACCTAGTGTTTAAAAAAGTATTGCCGTAGGTAATGTTTTACAGACTTTTAAAAATTAGGGGTAGGCATATTTGACCCTGTAGACCTAATTTCGGACCTTTGGTGAAGTCAAGACATGAGTTGTCCTACCTGGGCTTTTTGGCCCATTTGACCTTAGACTATTACCTACCATTTGTACCTAGTGGGTAAAAAAGTATTGCCGTAGGAAATTTTTTACAGACTTTTAAAAATTAGGGGTAGGCATATTAGACTCTTTAGACCTAATTTTGGACCTTTGGCGAAGTCAAACTATGAGTTGTCCTACCTGGGCGTTTTGGCCCATTGGACCGTAGACTGTTACCTACCATTTGTACCTTGTAGGTTAAAAAGAATTGCCGTAGGGAATTGTTTACAGACTTTTAAAAATTAGGGGTAGGCATATTAGACCCTTTTGACCTAAATTCGGACCTTTGGTGAAGTCAAACCATGAGTTTTCCTACCAGGGCCTGTTGACCCATTGAACCTTAGATTATTACCTACCATTTGTACCTAGTGGGTAAAAAAGTATTGCCATAGGGAATTTTTACACCGCTCTAAAAATTGAGGGTTGGCATATTTTTTTTAATGTAAATTTGGACCTATGGTGAAGCCAAACCATGAGTTATCCTACCTGGGCCTTTTGGCCCATTGGACCTTAGACCATCACCTATTAATTACACCTAGTGTTTAAAAAAGTATTGCCGTAGGGAATGTTGTACAGACTTTTAAAAATTAGGGGTAGGCATATTTGACCCTGTAGACCTAATTTCGGACCTTTGGTGAAGTCAAATCATGAATTGTCCTACCTGGGCTTTTTGGCCCATTTGACCTTAGACTATTACCCACCATTTGTAGCTTGTGGGTAAAAAAAGTATTGCCGTAGGGAATTTTTTACAGACTTTTAAAAATTAGGGGTAGGCATATTAGATCCTTTAGACCTAAGTTCGGACCTTTGGTGAAGTCAAACTATGAGTTTTCCTACCTGGGCTTTTGACCCATTAGACCTTAGATTATTACAATGTACCTACCATTTGTTCCTAGTGGGTAAAAAAATATGGCCGTAGGGAAATTTGTACACCGCCTTATAAATTAAGGGTTGGCATTTTTTTTTAAATTTAACTTTGAACCTATGGTGAGGACAAACGATGAGTTATCCCACCTGTGCCTTTCTAACCCATAGGACCTTAGACCATTAACTATCATTTGCACCTATTGGTTAAAAAAGTATTGCCGTAGGGAATTTTTGTACAGACTTTTAAAAATTAGGGGAAGGCATAATAGACCCTTTAAACATAATTTCGGACTTTTAGTGAAGTCAAACCATCAGTTGTCCCACCTGGGCCTTTTGGCCCATTGGACCTTAGACTATTACCTACCATTTGTATATAGTTGGTGAAAAAGTATTGCCGTAGGGAATTTTTAACAGACTTTTAAAAATTAGGGGTAGGCATATTAGACTCTTTAGACCTAATTTCGGACCCTTGGTGAAGTCAGACTATGAGTTGTCCTACCTAGGCTTTTTGGCCGATTGGACCTTAGACTATCACCTACCATTTGTACCTTGTAGGTAAAAAAGAATTGCCGTAGGGACTGTTTTACAGACCTTTAAAAATTAGGGGTAGGCATATTAGACCCTTTTGACCTAAATTCGGACCTTTGGTGAAGTCAAATCATGAATTGTCCTACCTGGGCTTTTTGGCCCATTTGACCTTAGACTATTACCTACCATGTGTAGCTTGTGTGTAAAAAAAGTGTTGCCGTAGGGAATTTTTTACAGACTTTTAAAAATTAGGGGTAGGCATATTAGATCCTTTAGACCTAAGTTCGAACCTTTGGTGAAGTCAAACTATGAGTTTTCCTACCTGGGCTTTTGACCCATTAGACCTTAGATTATTACAATGTACCTACCATTTGTTCCTAGTGGGTAAAAAAATATGGCCGTAGGGAAATTTGTACACCGCCTTATAAATTAAGGGTTGAACAGTCTCCGGGACAAGTTTGCAATTCCGCTGAGTGCAAAAGTTGTCACCTTAATTTTTGGAGTTAAGTCAAAATGAAGTTGATAACTTGGTTGGTATTGGTTCCCTGATATTTGTCCTAAAAAAATTTGGCTCCTGCAACACTGTTGAAAAAGTTATGCCCCTTTTTTGAACAATTTCCTCAGAGGAAAAGTAGTTTTCCTCAAGGGAAATTTAGTTTCCCTTTAGGAAAAACAGTTTTCCTAAAGGGAAATTATTTTTTCCTCAAGGGAATTTGCTGCATGAATATTTCCTTCGAGGAAATTCTTTTTCCTCTGAGGAAATTTGCTGCTTCAAATTTTCCTTTGAGGAAATTCTTTTTCCTCTGAGGAAATTTGCGGCTTCTAATTTTCCCTTGAGGAAATTCTATTTCCTCTGAGGAAATTTGTGGCTTGAAATTTTCCTTTGAGGAAATACTTTTTCCTGTGAGGAAATTTTGAAAACTACAATTTCCTTTGAGGAAATTTTTGATAAACACTTTTCCTTAAGGGAAAATTCAAGACTACAAATTTCATCTAAGGAAAAACATTGTTCTCTAAATTTCCTCTGAGGAATTGTTTGTACATCAAATTTCCACAAAGGAAATGTTTTCCGCTATTTTTCCTCTATGGAAATTTCATAACAGTTCAAACAGTATGAATATAATTTTTTCTAGTATGAATAATTGATCATTGTTGATACAAATGATAATTGACATGATTAAAACTTCAATAAATTTTCATTAATGAGTAAAATACAAAAACAATAGTCATGATAGTCTGCTCGATTAATACAATACATTTAAAAAGCAAAACGCTATGAATATCATACCATTTGTGATGTTATTAATATTGTACTCATATATATTTGCAGATTAAATAAAATAAACACTTTTCATGTTAATTTAATTTTTCTTCTGTTTCAGCTGCTGTGTACAGTTATTCAATCCCCTACATAACAGTTCAGTACATAAATAATTCCATCCACCAGACATCTTCCTTCAATTGACAGAGAAAACATTTTTGCAATCTGTTCTTCAAACATCTTCCTCTGTCATTGGCTGTATATTTGATATGACGGAGCTGTGTACACAAGCAGATAAAGGAGTTGTTTATTTCGACAACAATTGTTTTTCTACATTTCTTACTAATCCTTCAGTGAATATGTAGGTTGTTGCGTTTACACAATTGTGTTCTTATGCATCTATGATAGTACTCCATTTTTTTTAAGCCATTTTGTTGAAATTTTCTATTTCTTTTTCCTGGAAAGCACACATTTCATTTCACATTAATCCAATTAGCACACAATGTTGAAAAGTATTAACTTTAAGTTTCCTCCTCAGTATTGACCTGTTGATGAACATGAAAACCCAGATGTCTGACCTATAAATACAAAAAATGAAGAAAATAAATTTATAAATGAAGAAATAACAGCGATATAAAATAAGCTTATTCTTTCATGTTTAATATCATGAACGTTTGAATAAACTTTTATTGGATATTCTTACTTATGAGTTTTCTTATTTCAGTGCCTTGTGTCCACGACTTAATATTGGCAGTGTTCTCCCCAGAAATTTTGGATAGCATCACATTTTGCGTAAATAAAAATAACTGTATTTTTTTTTAATTTCGTTTGTCGCGTCGCGTTGATGCTCTATTTCTTTTATATGTTTTAGTTTATATTGTTCAATTCATAACTGAGAATACAATTAAACAATAACCACAAAAACAGTTGTTTCAGTTTATATGTTTTCTTTATTCATTTATAGTTACAGAATTATTTTTTTCCTCTTGTGCCAAATAAAAATAAATATGTGGTTTCAGTTACCCAAAAATAAGTCAAATGAATGAATGGTTCATTATAGATCAACCTCTAAAATACAAAACTAAATATCTAGTATACAAAATTAACTATTTTTTATAGTATATCAAGTAAAGATAAAGTAGCAAAAGTAGCAAAAAAAAAATCAATTTAAAAACTTTTTTTTATCATGTTTATGAAATTCATTGTTTCATGGCACTTAATGAATTAGTTCCAGTTGTTTCTTATTAACCGGATTTTTGTGACAAAAATGTCGGTTATTGATTTGGGGATGTACGGCGGCCGGGCAGGGGGCGGTCGGGCGGCAATCAAATGTTGTCCGTGCATTAACTCATGAACCGTTCAACCAAAGCTTTTAAAATTTTAATATGTTATTACTGACAACTATACGATGGTCAAGTTCAATAATGGCGATTTTGACTTTTACCGTTCAGGAGTTATGGTTCTTGAAAGATTGAAAAATGGAGTTTCCAGTCGTGTCCGTGCATTTACGCATGAACTGTTCTACCAAACCTTCCCAAATTTTAATATGTTGTTACTAATGACAGAAAGGAGGTCAAGTTCAATAATGACGAATTTGACTTTTACCGTTCAGGAGTTATGGTTCTTGAAAGGTTGAAAAACGGAGTTTCCAGTCGTGTCCGTGCATTTATGCATGAACTGTTCTACCAAAGCTTCCGAAATTTTGATATGCTGTTACTGATGACAAAATGGAGGTCAAGTTCAATAATGACGATTTTGACTTTTACCGTTCAGGAGTTATGGTTCTTGAAAGATCGTAAAATGGCGTTTCCATTCACGTTGTTGCATTTACTCATGAACCATTCAATCTAAGCTTTTCAAATTTTAATATGTTGATACTGATGACAAAATGGAGGTCAAATTTGATATTGACGATTTTCACTTTCACCATTCATCAGTAATGGTTCTTGTGATATTGCCAGGACACAAATAAATGTTCATAAATCCGGTTTGCTGTCGTTGTGACAGCCTCTTTTTTTTTACATTAAAATGATATGTATTTTTAACAAAGTTATCTAACAAATAGTCTGTTAAAGCGTAGTTTTCTCTCTTGGTATATTTTTTCTGTCTACTGTCCATCTGTTGTCATTATCGTGAAAATGCGGATTTTTGTCATATCTACCAAATTCTACCAAAATTTAACTCTTAAATAAGCAGCGTGTAACGAATATATTCATCCATCCTGTGTGCAGATACGATGACTATGAAGGGTCCTGAGTGCACATTGTATGTCGTGAGTGCACTTAGGAGGTCCTGAGCGGTGTTTAGACGTACCCATATTTTTAATGGGGTAATTATTACAGCCAGATACAGCTAACAATTTGTCTAAAGAAAACGAGATGCTATATTCCAATTCTAATATATGAATCTAGTTCTTTTAAAAAAAAAATCAAAATCAAATTCTACACTTTCATTTATCTGGGTTTTTTTTTTGTCGCCGCTTCGAAGCCGCCATCCCGTATCAAACATATTTATGCACACGTGTACGATGTTAGGGTTTGGCAATATACAATCAAAGTTAGCAATATACAACAGGCAGTATATCTTAAATTGGTAAATTGGTATTTTGGATTTTACCTGACTAGGACGTGTCTCGTTGAATTTTCTAATAAACTTACACACACATAATCTAGCTGACTTTTAAGGTTATGAGATCCATGAGAACATAGAGCTATAGACCTAGTTGCATGCAAATCTATACCAATTCTTCAAATTAAAAGAAAAGAAATTAGAATTAGCTTTTTTATATAAATATATAATACATTCACCGTAACAGACATAAATACGATAAAATAAGTCCGTGAATTCAAAGCTCGACTGTAAGATCCCGGCACTTTTAACTGTTTTATAACGCGTGCAAAAAAGGCAGCACCGGGTTTATGAATGTGACCCGGGGAGGGGGGGCACTTAAATATTTCATTGATAGGGGGTGTGACCGTGTCGCTGGGGTTCTGTTACTCCACCCTTTTCATATAAGTTAGATCTTAAACATGTATGCCTCATTGACAATCATACCACATTTTTTTTTATATGTATACCTTTTCATATAGTGCGTAAGTAAAATTGTAACCTTTTCACATATTGGTTAAGTTTGGGGGAAGGGTGTTGGAAAAGTGGAATATTTAAGGCTTAGATTCTGTGTGTAATGTTTACATTCGGCGAGACTTTTGGCAATGAAAAAAAGACCGGACTTCAACTTGAGTATCAGTTTCATATACATATATAAATGAGTCTAAGAGAATACATGTAAATCAGGATACCGACTGCATAGTAAAATATGCTGACGCTCATTTTGGTCTTTTAAGTAAGTTTCCTTCCCCTGCATTTCTTTGTCGCCTTTGTAAAAAGAAAAACCACCACAACAGCAGCACTCGACGTCAGTATTGTACCCAAAAATGAAAAATTATTCAAAAAGAAGACTCAGAAAATTCAAATATTGGTATGCACACACACCAACATCTCACCACAGACATGATCTTTTTGTTATATAAATTATAATGCGCCTAAATCGTTTCCTCCGCAGGACAACTAAAATGTATACTTGAGCATGTTGAGTGTTGAGTCAAAGGGGTGTCATTGGCTGATCCAGGGAGGGGGGGTCCGGTGGTTGGAACCCCCCCTTTTTTAACGATCAAATGTTCGTGTAAAGAAGGAGAAATGTAGAAAAATTAGTATTTTGTTGTTGAAAGGAACACAAGCTTTATCCACTCATTCACATCGCTCCCTCGTATCAACTCCGTTACCAAAGAAGACTTTGAAGAACAAATTGCAAAAATGTTTTCTCTAAGAATTGAAGGAAAATGTTTAATGAATGGAATAATTTATGCAATGAACTCTTACGTAGTGGATTGAATAACTGTACACAGCAGCTGAAACAGAAGAAAATTTAAATTAACAAGAAAAGTGTTTATTTTATTATTTAATCTGCAAATGTGAAAGCATTCTTAAGAACACCACAAATGGTTTGTCATTCAAATTGGTTGCTTACTAATGTATTGCATTGAAACAATAACAAAGAAAACAAAATGTTTTGCTAAAAAATAATTTATAAATCAAAATTAAAGTCACATATATATAAAGTATAACAATACCCAAACCTATTGTTTGAATATGTCATGATAATTTTGGGTACAAAATTTATTAAAGTTTTAAATATTATTTGAATCAATTTTATTTAGTCTCGTAAAAATTATTTTCAAACTGTCTGTATAGCGATAAAAAAAATATAGGGGAAACATTTCCTTTTGGGAAATTTAATGTACAGAAATTTCCTTCGAGGAAATTTGGAAAACAATGTTTTCCTTAGAGGAAATGTGTAGTCTTGAATTTTCCCTCAAGGAAAAGTGTTTGTCAAACATTTCCTCAAAGGAAATTGTAGTTGACAAAATTTCCTCACAGGAAAAAGTATTTCCTTTAAGGAAAATTTGAAGCCGCAAATTTCCTCAAGGGAAAATTTGAAGCCGCAAATTTCCTCAAGGGAAAATTTGAAGCTGCAAATTTCCTCAGAGGAAATAGAATTTCCTCAAAGGAAAAATTGCAGCCATAAATTTCCTCAAAGGAAAAATTGCAGCCATAAATTTCCTCAGAGGAAATATAATTTCATCAAAGGAAATAGTATTTCCTCAAAGGAAATAGTATTTCCTCAAAGGAAATATTTAAGCAGAGAATTCCCTAAGGGAAATCTTTTTCCCTTGAGGAAAAAATAATTTCCCTTGAGGAAAAATGTTTTTCCTTATTGAAAATTTAATTTCCCTTGAGGAAAACCACTTTTCCTCTGAGGAAATTGTTGAAAAAAGGGGCATAACTTTTTCAACAGTGGTGCTAGAGCCAAAATTTTTTAGGACAAATATCAGGGAACCAATACCAACCAAGTTATCAACTTCATTTTGACTTAACTTCAAAAATTAAGGTGACAACTTTTGCACTCAGCGGAATTGCAAACTTGTCCCGGAGACTGTTGTTGGCATTTTTTTTTTTAAAATCTAACTTTGGACCTAAGGTGAGGACAAACCATGAGTTATCCCACCTGTGCCTTTCTAGCTCATAGGACCTTAGACCATTAACTATCATTTGCACCTATTGGTTAACAAAGTATTGCCGTCGGGAATTTTTTTTCAGACTTTTAAAAATTAGGGGAAGGCATAATAGACCCTTTAGACATAATTTCGGACCTTTAGTGAAGTCAAACCATCAGTTGTCCCACCCGGGCCTTTTGGCCCATTGGACCTTAGACTATCACCTACCATTTGTACCTAGTGGGTAAAAAAGAATTGCCGTAGAGAATTTTTTACAGACCTTTAAAAATTAGGGGTAGGCATATTAGACCCTTTTGACCTAAATTCGGACCTTTAGTGAAGTCAAACCATGAGTTTTCCTACCTGTCCCTTTTGACCCATTGGACCTTAGATTATAACCTACCATTTGTACCTAGTGGGTAAAAAAATATTGCCGTAGGGAAATTTTTACAACGCTTTAAAAATTGAGGGTTGTCATTTTTTTTATTTAATCTAACTTTGGACCTATGGTGAAGACAAACCATGAGTTATCCCACCTTTGCCTTTTTTTTTACCTTTTTTTCTTTGACCTTTTCAAGTCAAAATGATCCTTAGGAAAGGATGCACACAAGAGCTAACAGTTCAACTTTTGTTATGTTGTGTGGTTGACTTGCTGTCTATTTGGCGTATCTAACACATGCCCTTTTCGTATATGTACACGACTTTAATATCGCCATCAAAATACTTAACTATCAGTTTTATTTTCTTATTTTGACATGATATATATATACAAATAATATACAAAAAAGAAATGTGGTATGCTTGACAAATTCGAATATCTATAGTATATTACATCGGTGGTGTCATGATCACAAAACTTTTCAATATATGTGACATTGATCTTCAGTTATATATCACAATTTTGTCAATTTGAGTTATTGACAAACAATCGCAGTTCTTTATTTGTAGCACGTTCATTCGTTCACGTTTCTCGCACTTTAACGGCCCTTTTCCCGCAATTATTTTCAAAAGAATTTCATAACAATTGATCTACATTATGAAATCAAGATGAAAAAATTTCAGTTGATTCCAGGAAATGAAGGAATTTGCTGAATACAGCGAGTTAACTTGTTTGTGCACAAATTCACAATAAAACATCGTATTATATCACTCCTATTTTTTTGTAAGTTCCTATGTGAATGTACTTTTTGCACCAGTGACACATATATTACATGCTTAGCTGACATTGCATAGTGGTTTACTCATTTGTTACATGTAATAGCATTAGCTTCTGTTCCTTTTACGTTCGTGTTTACATCAAAATATTAAAGTCATATGAAACGAGTGACTGGTGAAAATAATGTTTATCCAATTCTTACACCAATGCATGTAAATATCATAAACTTAGTCTTCTGTGCACGATTTTATCATTTCTTACGCAAACATACCGTATAATCGTCAGTTTTTTTGTCTTTGTCTGTTATGATGTGAAAATATGGCTACGAGTTTTCATATCAGTTAGCAATTTGAAACGAATATGTGAGATAAAGAGCTACTGCATTAGTGCAAAGTAATATTATATTATATCTATTTTATTTTTAACAGATTTACGATTTTTGCTTCTTTACATCGTGCATCAATATTCTAAAGTTTTTTTATTTCCTTCTTGTATTGTTCATTCATTATTTTAATTGTGAAGCAATTAAAAACGATAATGATTGAAACACATAAACGACAGATACATCGAGGCTGTTCTGCTTGAGTGATCTTTACAAATATTTGGTCTCAACGACTAAATGCCAGTTTGAAATGGTTTAACGGGGGCGTGGCTAATGAGTTTGACGCAGCTTAACCACATCTTAAACTAACTTGAAGGACCGCAAGGGAATCTATTTGACTGGCATTAAAAGTGTTTAATATGGATTGAAACGGATTCAAAACAATTTTTAATTTTTGTCAATCTTTATCTAGTTCATTTATCTTTTTTAAATAGCGGTAATACCTTTTTGGCCGTTTAAGCTTAGTTCGGGTTACTTGTGCTGGTTCAGAAGTAGAATCTTTCGTCAAAACAAATATGTCCGACAATAATATATTAAAGCACAAGTGCAACTTTCTATTCTTGTAATACAAAACAATTCATTCTTTTTAGGAACTATTTGATGCCAAGAATATGGAAAGCTATGTCGTACAATATCACAAAATTAATTTCCAATGAAAAAGTCGATACCATGTAACAACAATTTTGCCAGCAATTAAATAATTTTATCATTTAAATAATTTCATAATTTATTACGATTCTACATACACCACTAAAAATTGAAAGCGTGCAGTACGCCGTTTGGTATATGGAAAGCGAATACTATTGTCTTTAAATTAATGAACAGGAAATTATATTTTGAAGTTCATTGAAAAGTGTCTTTGACTGCTCAATCATATATTTAAAAACATATTATCTTTTGTGGTTATATATCAATAAAAATATTTTAAGTACGTTTGAATCTTACGCAATTTTTTGGGTTTTAGACATATCTGAAAACTGGCTGCTAGCGAAGTGGCTGCTAGCGAGTGGCTGCTAGCTTCAGCCTGGTGAACATTTCAACGAGATTGATTTTCTCGCTTGAGCCGGTACGGCGAAAGTGAGAAAAGCAATCGAGTTGAGATGACCAATGATAATCTGTTTATCGCATGTTTACCTTTGACGACGTTGTTAATTTCATTGATAACGGGCAAGTGCGCCCTTAGTTTCTAGCGATAATTTTTCATACACTCTACTGTGCTGAGAAAGGACATTATCAGTCAATAAGTAAGATCAAAGTAAAGTTTCGTAAAATAGCGATAGTGACTATTATTTGAATAAAAGTATTATCTGAAAATAAATTATCAGCATTTTACATTCCATAATGTTCATGAATTTTCATGCAGTAACAATGATACCTTAATAATAGCTCAACAGTATATATTGAATGTACTTTTTTTTCTATTTTTAGTATATTATGGAAAATTGGGATGAGGTAAGAATTACATGATAGTCCCATTGTTATATGTCGTTTTGTTCCCATTATTGCAGAATTAAATACTAGTATGTGATGATTTGAGATACAACTTAGTCGAACTCTACATTAACAAATAATACAAGATTTTGACAAAGAATGGTGTACTCCAAACATTTGCCAAACAAAAGTGTAGCTTATATCAACTCATAGCAGACATAGGCATGAACTACATGAAATGTATTCCCTATTTTTGTTTTGATTTTGTATATCATTATTATGATAAAAGAATGATGTGTGGAACGGAACACTTCAAATTTAAATGATTTAGATAATTTGAAATTGCAACATTCCTCAGGATGTCTGTCAATGCTTAAGCCAGGGTTTAACAGTTTCTTTGTTTAAGGATTTTTCATGTGCAAATGTTAAGTCGGGCAGACAAGAAAATTTAAAAAAATAATTATTACAAGACAGAAAACTATGTTTAAATTTGATAAATATTTCAGCTTACTAACAATATTTTCGGCATGATTTTTCTTAATGTTCAGTTCCAAACAGGAATTCCCCTGGGTCAATTTTTCTTTACGCCACATCTTTCGCAAAAATACTATATTTTTTTACACTTTGAAATTTTTTTGCCAAATGTTACATATATATAAACGGGATTAATCTTCAATATATTAAGTTTATCTGATATTCCCGACTAGTTTAAGGATAATAAAGTCAGAGATTTTTCTTACTTTTAAATATTTTTCTTAAGTACAACAGTTTTCTTTTTCCGAGCCATTGTTTACAGAAAAAGTTGTCAATGCAAACTATGCTCCAAACACGTGTGTATCTAAAACGATTGCAAAGTACCCAGTTCAAAACTATGATTTCTATCAAAATTGTGAACAACATTCCTTAAGGTTACATGTAAAGCCATTTAACTGCACCATTTCAGTAAACAAAACAATCATCACGTTAGTCCATTGTTGCTGATAGCTGATTATTTATTTTCTATCAAAACTATAACATGCATGACGATTGTAAGGTGAATTCCCAGTATTGTCTGATACGGGAAAAAGTCAGAGAAATTTGAAAATGGTAAACAAGATGGATGAGTCTAAATCATTATCGTTATATTTTTTTCGCCGCTTACGGATTCTATTGGCCACATTTGATTTTTTTCGCAAAACGCGAAATTGCTACTGCCAGCGGAAAACCCTGTTCCAAACAACATTGTGCAGCTGTTTTAAAAATACAATGCATACCATCGCCATATAAATTTGGAAATAGAGATTATCAGAACATAAATAGTCATTCCATGAACGAACAAATGAAACAAGCTTTTTTAAATTTTCAGGAAACATAGCAATAAGCTTCAAGCGCTTAAACATAATAAAGAAAACTTGCAAAAATGTCGTACGAAAACAACACTGAAATCGTGTTAATTTGACCTGTTGATACTTTTGTTATTTAATGTTTACGTATTAAGTGTTATATCTCTTTTCACTATTTCGAATATATACCAGTGTGTGGTATGACTATCAATCTTCACTTCTGCTCTCGTACTATGAACATCAAAATTTATTTATATGTGAAAACTATTTCCATACTTCATGACTGTATACCTTACAACAAAATTAATTTTATTTACCTGTGTACGTTATTTTATTTTTACGGCTTTTTTGTCCAAGGTTATGGTTGTTTTCCTGATATAGTTTTATATCTTACAAATGTACCCCTTATTTTATTAATTTTGCATTTACATTGCGTCATAGGTCAAATGTATTCGTTCAATGTATGTTCACTTGTTTTTGTTAATATGTCTTTTGATTGAGTTAAGCCATTTCAATTGATATTTTATAGTGTTTTTCTATTTTGTGATTATACACTATTGTTTCAGGTAAGGTTGAAGGTTGGTACCTATTAACACGTTTAAACCCGCCCGCTGCATTTTTTTGCACCTGTCCTAAGTCAGGAACCTTTTGTTTAGTGGTTGTCGTTTGTCAATTTGGTACATTAGTGTTTCTCGTTTCTCATTAACCCAATTTGTATACATATTAGACCGTTGTTTTATTTCTGTTTGAACGGTTTTAAATTAGTAAATTTTGGAGTCTATTATAGCTTGCTGTTCAGTGTGAGCCAATGCTCCGTGTTGAAGACTCTACTTTGACCTATAATGGTTTAATTTTACAAATTGTGACTTGGATGGAGAGCTTTCTCATTGGCAATCATACCAAATCTTCTTATATCTATTGACCATCCATGTCGTAAACGAAATTGACCCGAACAATGGAAAAACTAGGAAACCGGATTCATCCCATGGCAGGCAGTCTCGCTTTTGATATTCAACAAGACGAACATTTTTTTTTCAATCTATGAACTAGATATATAACTTTTAATTTGAATTTGAAGTACAGGTCCATTGCATCTGTAAGATGAAAATAAATATAGAATAAAAAAAGAAAAACGAACTTATTATAATGGACTTTTAACATAGGTATGTGTTCGCAAAATTATTTGCCGTTGCAAAATTTCAAGTTCAGTTTTGTTTTGCCCTTTTTTTAGGCGCACATTCACAATGGATTATTTTAAACACGTATAAACATGCTATAGTTATGAATTTTTTATCAGGCAACTTTTCTTGTACAATGTACATGTATTTGTTAGGGTCGGCTTTTTCAATTGGAAACATAGGGTCAGCGGATCTTTAAACAAACAATGATTAAAAAAAAATGGCCTCATGACCAACAATAAGTTAACTTATGTTGTTAATGCAATATAAATGCTATTAAATAAATGCAATATAATCATAAAAATCATGCTATGCTAAATTGTCTTATCTTGTACTCATAACACGGATTACCCTTGCACATATCCAGATTCTCAGTTACTTGTCAGAAATTATCTGACTGGTCATATGGTTGCAGTAACTTGGAGCATATCCTGATTATCATACAATACTGAGTCAGAAAGCCACTTGTATTTTTAGTATTTGTATTGCTATCCATCTGATGAGTTAAGCCTTTTTCAACTGATTTTTATAGTTCGTTCTTATGTTGTACTGTTACACCACTGTCCCAGGTTAGGGAGAAGGGTTGGGATCCCGCTTACATGTTTAACCCCGCCACATTCTCTATGTATGTGCCTGTCTTAAGTCAGGAGCCTGTAATTCAGTGGTTGTCGTTTGTTTATTTGTTACATATTTGTTTTTCGTTCATTTATTGTACATACATTAGGCCGTTAGTTTTCTCGTTTGGGCTTTGCTCATTGTTGAAGGCCGTACGGTTACCTATAGTTGTTAATTTCTGTGTCATTTTGGTCTTTGTGGAGAGTTGTGTCAATGGCAATCATACCACATCTTATTTTTTATAATTAGTAGCTGATTACAAACAAAAACTCATTAAAGATTTTCAGATTTATAAATTTACCGAGTTTTTTACAAATATAAGTGTATACTCTGTAAAAATGCTTTCCAGTAAGAAACAGTGTATTATATATGTGCAATGTAGTGCCTTCAGAATGTTTGTTTACAATTTCAATCACATTACCCTATAGAGTTATTAGAGAAAATATTTGACAAATTTTAGTAAATAAAAAATACAAAAGTTCTCTCCCCTTGTTATTTTTAAGTTCATGTGAGTTGAATATGACATATCTGTTTTTGTATAATAGTGTCAACTGATGCAACGCATCATTGTTACCCAAAATATTGTATTTATTGTTAGGTTACTGTCTCATTATGTTATAATCTACATCTCCTTCTATCCATCAACATACATTAATTTTATATAATTTTCTCTTTATATAAGTATAGAGTGATTTTTGCTATCTGATATCAAATTAGGAACAAAAAGGATGAGCAAGTACATAGGGACAATTGAAGGAGTCAGAGAATGAAAAACACAACTACATGTTTCAAACAGAAAAGTAAACGTCAAGAACACACAACAAGAAGGAATAATCAAAGAAATGATATATCCAGTCCATGATTCTAGTAAAAAATAATTTCTGAAAGTTTACATTTTTGTTGATCATGAAGACGTAAAATGCATAAACTCCAGAAATTATATTCTATTTAAAACAAATCCTTTCTATCTGAATATTTTATGAAGGGAAAATACTACTGATTTATGTAGTCATTGCACAGAATAATACATAGGTAATTATTATCTAATTTAACTTAAGGACACTCACATTCATTACAATCTATTAAATGTAATTTCTATATTTTACTTACAGAATCTTAAATCAGCTGCTATAAAAGGAGATATAGAAGCCTTAGAATTATGCCTACAGAATGATGCAGACATTGATTATCAAGATGTAAGTAAAATAGTCCCATTCAAAAATACTTAAATTTAATACGTCGTCGAATGGTACATTCACAATTACAGACACAAAACTACAAGTTAACTAAAAATAAAACACAGTAAAACAGTGTGAAACTACAAGATACTTCAAAAATAAAGCACAGTATACAAGTAACTTTATAAAAAGAGCGGTAAAACAATATAAAACTAAAAAATGCATCAAAAAGACAGGATATTGTACATAAACAATATAAACCACACAACTGGAAGTTACTTCAAAATATGGCAGCTTGTTCATAATATGCATTCTCATATGGTACATGAACATTATAAAACACACAACATGCACAACTACAAGTTACTTCAAAATAAAGCACAATAGAACAGTAAGAAACTACAAGTTAATTATTTTAACTTATAAACCGTTACAATGTACTTTGAAATATGGCAGCTCGTATATACCAGTATTATAACAAAATTAGAAGTTACTTCTCAAGACATGATAGGTTATACGAAAACTGCATAAAACACAAAACTATACATGTATGTAACGGACAAGATTGTGCATAAGCTGTATAAAAACATACAACTACAATATACTACAGCATAGTATATTCATTAACAGTGAAAACACAAACTACAAGTTACTTCAGAAAATAACAGATTAAACATAAGCAGTATAAAACATAAAACCACAAGTAACATCAGAACATAACAGACTGAACATACATTATCAGTACAAAACACACAACTACAAATTACTTCAGAACATACCAGATGTACATAAGCAGTACATAACCCACAAATACATGTCATCAAAGCACACCACTGAATGTAAAGCACATCTATATAAATTCAAGCACAACACTGAATGTGAATTATAAATTTTCGAAAGCACACTTTTCTTTGAAAAAAATATAATTTCAATAATCAATAAATAGGCAACAGAAGTTTACTTGAGCATTGGATAGTACAATAGACCATTACCCAAGCACATGACTATTCAGAGTACATGGACCAACAAATACAACAACTAACAATACATGGTCTGGACCTGACTACTCAGAGTAATTAGACATACAAACACAACAACTAACAACACATGGTCTGGACCTGACCTGACTACTCAGAGTAAATAGACAAACAAATACAACAACTAACAACACTTGGCCTGGACCTGACTACTCATAGTAAATAGACAAACAAATACAACAACACACAACACATGGTCTGGACCTGACTATTCATAGTCAACAAACAAACAAATATAACAACACACAACACATGGCCTGGACCTGACTACTCAGAGTAAATAGACAAACAAATATATCAACTAACAACACATGGTCTTAGCCTGACTACTCAGAGTAAATAGACAAACAAATACAACAACTAACACATGGTCTGGACCATACTACTGAGACTAAATAGACATACAAATACAACCAAATGTGGAGGGGTTTAACAATTTCTGTTTTTTGCACAATCAGCTAATTGCCTATCTAGACCCTTAGAGTAATACTCCAAACAAATACCTACAAAGATCAACTACTGTAGTATGGAAACTGATACTGATACAATATTATGTTTTTGATCAGACAGTTGTACTCAAAAATGTTGTAATGGGGTAAAAAAGGCACAAAAGTGTTCTCTGTAAAATACTTGTCTTTTTGTTCTGAGTTATAGATGGTAAATTTCTTATTTTGTTTCTTGACAAGAATCATTTTGTTTACACTAAGGTTTTACTTGAGATTGTGTTAACATCTTTAGTCAGATAGTTATATTTATACAAATATAATGTAGAAACATCTTGTAAAATGGGTAAATAGTCAAACGATTAATATAAAATGTAATTCAATTTCACTGATATTATTTTTCTAATCAGAAAATATCATAACTCTTTTTCACTTTTCTTTGATTTTTTTTTTAAATTAATGATTATACTAGATCTGCACTGAATCATGTTGTTATTTAGACAGGTTTAATTGACAACAAATACTTGTACAAATAATAATAATAATTCTATTCTTTTTCTAAAGAGGGAATCATATAAAGTGGGTCTCATTTTCCTTATCTTGTATTAAATCAGGATATAAAACTCAATTTCTTAATTTTTTTAAAATTATTAGTTATACTGAATATACACTAAATCCTGCTGTTTGTCAGACAGTTTAAATTAATATGACTGAAATTTTTTGTTTATATTTATTACACGACATTGTCCAGTTTATATGTCAGGAATATGGCCATTGTTATATTATAGTTAGTTTCTGTGTGTGTTACATTTTAACGTTGCGTCGTTTGTTTTCTCTTATTTTTGAGTGTAAATTCACATTGCGATATGACGTGTCACGGTACTTGTCTATCCCAAATTCATGTATTTGGTTTTGATGTTATATTTGTTATTCTCCTGGGATTTTGTCTGATGCTTGGTCCGTTTCTGTGTGTGTTACATTGTAGTGTTGTGTCGTTGTTCTCCTCTTATATTTAATGCGTTTCCCCCAGTTTTAGTTTGTTACCCCGATTTTGTTTTTTTGTCCATGGATTTATGAGATTGAACAGTGGTATACTACTGTTGCCTTTATTTATCAAAGAAGTTTTTTGTCAATTGTATTATCCAGAGTGATGGATGGACAGCCTTAATGTTTGCTGCCAGGTATGGATACCTGGATGCGTGTCATTTGATCATTGAAACAGGATGTACGATCGATACCACAACAAAGGTATGTGTTCTTCATAGTCTAAGTAAATCAAAACTCAATCATGTTGTTAATTAAACAGGTTAATTGACAACACATATTTTATTAGAGTCATATAAAGTGGGTTCTTGTTTTGCTTGTCTTCTCAAACTAATTCAGAAAATATAACTCTCTGGTGAAGAAAATACATTATTTCATATCTGAACTTGTCTTTTCGCATTCACGTCCATGGATTTTCTGTCAAAACTGTCAGATGAAATTTCTGATTTCTCGTCCAAGTACTTAATATTATTCTATTACAATTCATGTTACCTAGCAAATATAAGGAGGCTGGATAGAAAAAAATCAGAAAGTTTTACTATTCTTACTCTTGGATCGTCTGCGTTCTGATGATTGATAAACGGAAATGAAACAGTGTCAATAATCGAAAGTTGTACTCGAAAAGGCTGTGAAACATTTCCATTTCAAGAATTCAAGACGGTACGAAATACTGAAAATCATTTAATTTTTGTGTTTTAAGTTAAAGAAATATAATACAAATATGTTGATGCATAACGATACGTCCAAAGTTAAGTAAGGCGTAAGAAAATTGGCTTTTTACGCCTTTTGGCCCTGTCCGAAAAGCAATATAAACTCTCGATTTATATCGACAGGGTAACGCCATCAGTATTGCACATGCTGATGTATCCGTATTAAGGCTGATTTGCTCATATCATTTAATAAATCATGTTATTTTGTATTATTATAGAAAGATGGAAAAACAGCTTTACATCTTGCTGCTGAGTTTGCACGTCTACAGGTCACAAGATGTCTAGTAGAAGAAGCTGGTATCAGCCCCTGGGTTGAAACACATGAGGTAATATTTTATACTATATGCTCAGTATTTGATTATTGATCACTAAGGGTAGGTATAAAATCTGTTTGCATCAATATAAATTAATGTTTTGTTTTCTGATTTTTGAGTTGTTAATGTTAGCTTTAAGATACACCACATCAGTGATTTTTCTTGCAAATTTTAGTTAAGATATTATGGACCGGTCTTGAAATACTTTATGACCATTGCTGTTTGTATAGAATTCAGTTACTGGTGAACAATCATATGGAATACTATGTAAATAACAATAAACCACCTGGTGTGTCTTATAATAGCCAATTATTACCTTACAGTGCCAGTGTTAAACATGGCTTTAAAATTTGGCATTCTGTGTCTACTACATTGTTTAGGGAAAAAGATCAAACTTCAAATTCAGGCTCAATTTCAAAATTGTATATCTATGTATGATGAAATGAACAAAAATCTGACTAAATAACCTGTCAGTGTAGAGTATGGTCCTTAATATGGATGTTATATTTGCCACTGGACATTAAGCAGCAATCAACACAGAGACACTAGTTAAATTTCAGTCAAATATGAAATTTTGGACACTTTTGCTTATCAATTAAGTAAAAGTTTATTGAAGTATGTTACTATATACTGAGTTCATGAAATAATGATCAGAGCTGAAGGGTTACAAAATAAAGTTTAAATTCACTCAACTGTGACTGATGTGAAGTGATCATCAGAGCTCAGGGGTCACACAATAAAATAAAACACTGCTGATGCGTCTCAAAATAATATATAATTCTGCTGTTACTGGTGGACAGTGATGATCAGAACTGAGGGGTCACAAAATAAAAAATAAAAAAAAAATCTGCTGTTTAAAACTGGTGTGAAGTGATGGTCAGAGCAGATCATGAAGGGGGTCACACAATAAAATAGAAAAATATTCTGTTGTTACTGGTGTGAAGTGATGATCAGAGCTGAGGGGTCACAAAATAAATTGTTTTAAAAAAAATCTGCTGTTACTGGTGTGGAGTGATGATCAGAGCTGAGGGATCACAAAATAAAATAAAATAATATAACACTCAGCTATTGCTGGTGTGAAGTGATGATCAGGGCTGAGGGGTCACCAAATAAAATTTAAAAAACAACCACTGCTGTTACTGGTATGAAGTGATAATCAGGGCGGAAAGGTAACAAAATAAAATAAAATATTATAACACTCAGTTATTACTAGTGTGAAGTGATGATCAGTGCTGAGGGGTCACCAAATAAAATTTAAAAAAAAACACTGCTGTAACAAATGAGATCAGTTTGTATATAATCAATATGTTGCACTGATTTCAGGGTGAAACTCCATATGATCTTGCAGCATCAAGACTGAAGTATCATCCAGAATACAAGGAATTAGTGGAATACTTGACGGTACATTTATATGTTTGAAAACTTGCAAATTCTGACTCTTAAAAAATATATCATAGTTGTAAAAAACAAAACAATATGATATCACTATAGATTTGATGCACCATATTGTCATATAAAAATAATAATGTCACTATGTGGCGTTCAAAATCGTACTTTACACATTATATAAATACCGAAGTGTAAAGATCAATAAAACCAAATGTAGCTAAAAGATGGATGCTGAACTTATTCTTTTCACATCATTTAAATCCTGTGAAATTTTCTCAATATCTTAAGTAAAATTCAAACAGTTCATTTGCATTTGATACCAGTTTTAAGGTACCGTAAGTGACTGACAGACAACCAAACAGTTTCCATCTTAATTAGTTTTTTTTTAAACATAATTACAGTATACTTATTACGGAAGCCCATAGAGGACCTACAAAAAAATAATATTATATTGTTATCTCAATATATATATCGTTATTTCGATACAACTAAATCGTTATATAGATATATTTATATCGTTATCTCGTTTATATCAAGATAACGGAATAATCATATCGAGATAACGAAATACAATATCGTTATAACGATATAAATATCGAGATTACGATATAAATATCGAGATAACGATATACATGTATTGAGATAATGATATAATGTGATTTTTTGGAGGTCCCCTATGGGCTTCCGCAACTTATGTATGTTATGATAGATCAACATATTCTTGTTGTCTATTAATTTGAAAACCACTATTAAGAGAGAAAATTTGATTGAGGGAAAAGGGTGACTGGGGGTAAGATGTACAGTGTTGGGCTCTGCCTACATTTGTATTGTCCAATATGTCGAAACTTTGAAACTTTGAAACTTTTGAAACTTTTTTTCACTAAAGGCCTCACATAAATCATGATAGTTTAAAACAATACAATATAACAAATATAATGCATGAACAAATCGAAACATATATTCAAATGTACAGAATTATCCAGGAAGGTGAAAGAGTACCGAAAGATACCAGAGGGACAGTCAAATTTATAGATCGAAAATAAACTGACAACGACATGGTTAAAAAAGAAGTAGACAAACAGACCTATAATAGTACATAAAACACAAAAAAGAAACCTACAGACTAAGCAACACGAACTCCACCAAAAACTGGGGGTGGTATCAGGTTCTCCGGAAGGAAAAACAGACCCTGCTCCACATGTGGCACCAGGCGTAAATATCACTTAAATATTAAAATTACAATTGTACAGAATTTAGAAAATCCAGCAAGAGTGAATTTATCATTACTATTGATAAGTTCATAGAAACTATCAACATTTTTAACCTTACATATCTCTGCAGGTAAACACTTTTGTTTCTCAACATTCAAAATAGCAGTTAAATATATAATAAAATTTGTCACCCAATTCTTCTTTATTGCAGAAATCACAAACTGTCTAATCTATCTTTACTAAGAAAATCTACCACATTCAATGGGTAATCTGTGAATACCAGATCTACATTTACATAAGTTGTGTCTTAAATCAAAAGGTTAAACAGTGACATAATTTTCTACACCAAATTCAGCCTTATACATTCTGTAATTTAAACATTAAGATGAATTGAATATTCTAGTCTTCCAATCATTTACAAATAAATTGGGATACTGTTTCAATCTTTTATAGATAACTTACAATTCTTTCCAACTGTCAGACAAATTTCCAAAGGAGTTATTGTCCTTTAATGACATAATTTACCTTTTTGAAAATTGTTTGTCTATTAATGTTGACAACCATAATAGATAGAAAGAAACTTAAAAAAGCAAAACTGATCATTAAAACAAGATCTACAAATAATTCATCATAACCAAAATCTTCAGTCCACTTCTTATTAGAGTTTTATCCCGTTCATAACAATTTCTACCAATTTTGTACATTATTGCGTTATATCTTCAAAGCTATAATAGATCAAATCTTACAAAAGCACGACAGGATCTACAAGTAAGACTCCTTATAGTTATTGCCCTTTAATGACGATTTTTACAAATTTTTCACATGGTGGCTAATATCTTGAAAACTGTAATAGATAGACAGAAATTTTTAAAAGTACAAATGATAAGCAAGGTTAAATCTATAAATAAGCCCAAGGGCTGAAGTCTTTAGTCGACTCGTTATAGCAGTTATTGCCCTTTCATGATTTTTTCAACATTTCTTTTAACAATTTTTGCCTTTTTTTCTTGAAAACTATTTAACGTAAAGGAAACTTTTAGAAGGAAAAATTATCAGCAGGATAGGATCTTAAAATATGTCAACATGACTGAAATTTTCAGTTAACTCTTAGATGGAATTTACTTAAAGTACCCATTGTTGAAAATGCACTTGAGCGACACATGCTCAATATAGCCTATACATGTAGTTAGTTTTTTTCTACTGTGGGATTGATCACAACATAACAATACAAAGAAATATTAAAGTAAGGAATGTGGTTTTGAATGACAATGAGACAACTATCCAACTCAAGTTCAAATGGAGTGGATGTAAGCAATTATAGGTAACCGTTCGGTCTTCAACAAGGAGATAAACCTTCATCGTATAGTATTCTATAAAAGGCCTCCACATGAAAACATATGAATCTATTTGATTGAAAAACAAATCTTACGGCCTAATTAATAAAAGACAGTTAACGTAAAACAAATATGACAGACATGAACCAATATTAACCACTGATATACAGGCTTCTGACTTGGGAAACATTACGAATGTTCACCTACAATGGCCTAACAGTGACTTTTAGGTGAATAACAACAACAAAAATACAGTTCCTTTTCGTTTTCGGTGTATTGATTTTGTATCATGAATTAATACATCATGTCACTACAAACCAGTAAAAATCTGAAATGGCCTATATCTGTACTCGACTGTATTGAATTTTACTCGACCAGCCTTAATTTGTCTGAATTTACTCGATATTACTCGACCCCAGTCTTAACCATACTAGACTCTACCGAATTGTACTTGACCTTTGTCTTTGCCATTGAAAATACTCTGAACTATTACTCGAGCAGTCTGAAACAGTCTGAACCCATTTTGGACCTGTACTCGCTCATTTTTTTCTCAGTCTAAACCATACTAGACCAAAGGTCTCGAAAATACTTGACCTAATAACCTCTATTTTTTTTTAATTTTCACCGTTAAAATGAACTATTTAACGCATATAAAATGGTTAAGTACTGGTGGGGTACAAATTCAGACTGTTTAGTATGGTTCAGACTACAGTCGAGTATTATCAAGTGAATTTCAGACCAATTGAGACTGGTCGAGCAAAAAATCAGTACAATCGAGTACAGATACAGGCCATTTCAAACTTTTACTGGCTTGTGGTGTGTCGCAGGAGGGGGCATGTCTTTTATTTTCATTTACCTTCGCTGTATATACATCTATAAAACTTCAATGAAAAGTCTTAATTCGGCTGTCAACAATCAGCCAAACTCATACCTTATAGAAGCTAGGCTATATATATATTTAGACTCGTTTTTATATATATATATATTGGGTTGATGTTTAGACGAGTTGTATATACATTATGTACACAGCCATGTATCACCATCATTGATGGCGATCCGATGGATACATCTGTTGTAGGGTTGTCACTGACTCAGACGTACTTATGAATATAATTATTTTCTGTGACTGTATCTTACATTAATTTGTAGGATCCTTTACTATAGATAATTTAGCTGATCTGTAACAATCACATCTCCATGCCTTATATATCATGTACTGTAGTACGCCGCTAGATTAAAACTGACGTGGAAAGGTAACACATGCCCACCGAAAGCTCTTTTATTTGAGAGCCCAGGTGGTTGTGTGGTCTAGCGGGACGGCTGCAGTGCAGGTGATTTGGTGTCACGATATCACAGTAGCATGGGTTCGAATCCCGGCGAGGGAAGAACCAAAAATTTGCGAAAGCAAATTTACAGATCTAACATTGTTGGGTTGATGTTTAGACGAGTTGTATATACATTATGTACACAGCCATGTATCACCATCATTGATGGCGATCCGATGGATACATCTGTTGTAGGGTTGTCACTGACTCAGACGTACTTATGAATATAATTATTTTCTGTGACTGTATCTTACATTAATTTGTAGGATCCTTTACTATAGATAATTTAGCTGATCTGTAACAATCACATCTCCATGCCTTATATATCATGTACTGTAGTACGCCGCTAGATTAAAACTGACGTGGAAAGGTAACACATGCCCACCGAAAGCTCTTTTATTTGAGAGCCCAGGTGGTCGTGTGGTCTAGCGGGACGGCTGCAGTGCAGGCGATTTGGTGTCACGATATCACAGTAGCATGGGTTCGAATCCCGGCGAGGGAAGAACCAAAAATTTGCGAAAGCAAATTTACAGATCTAACATTGTTGGGTTGATGTTTAGACGAGTTGTATATACATTATGTACACAGCCATGTATCACCATCATTGATGGCGATCCGATGGATACATCTGTTGTAGGGTTGTCACTGACTCAGACGTACTTATATATATATATATATATATATACAACTCGTCTAAACATCAACCCAACAATGTTAGATCTGTAAATTTGCTTTCGCAAATTTTTGGTTCTTCCCTCGCCGGGATTCGAACCACTGCTACTGTGATATCGTGACACCAAATCGCCTGCACTGCAGCCGTCCCGCTAGACCACACGACCACCTGGGCTCTCAAAAAAAGAGCTTTCGCTGGCCGTGTGTTACCTTTCCTCGTCAGTTTTAATCTAGCGGCGTACTACAGTACATAATATATAAGGCATGAAGATGTTATTGTTACAGATCAGCTAAATTATCTATAGTAAAGGATCCTACAAATTAATGTAATATACAGTCACCGAAAATAATTATATTTATAAGTCAGTGACAACTCTACAACAGATGTATCCATCGGATCGCCATCAATGATGGTGATACATGGCTGTGTACATAATGTATATACAACTCGCCTAAACATCAACCCAACAATGTTAGATCTGTAAATTTGCTTTCGCAAATTTTTGGTTCTTCCCTCGCCGGGATTCGAACCCATGCTACTGTGATATCGTGACACCAAATCGCCTGCACTGCAGCCGTCCCGCTAGACCACACGACCACCTGGGCTCTCAAAAATATAATATACATATATATATATATATATATATATATACATATCTTAAAACTGTAATAGATAGATGGAACTTTAAAGGACCAAGAAAATCAACAAGACATAATCTACAATAAGTCATGATGGCTGAACTCCCCAGTTGACTCGTGATTAGAGTTATGGTTTTTACCATTTTTGTTCAGATTTTTGCCCATTATCTCTTCAACAATTTCTGATATTACAGTAATTGCTAACAGCAACGCATGTCTATTTGTCTTAGTCGCAGATACTCAAGGGTTTCACAGCATAGGCTAGTTTCATATTCGAAAAGGTCTTTAAGTTCAAATATGACAGTATGACACACCATTACAAAACTTTAATTTTCAGGGGTTTGAATTAGTGTGGGCCTAATGTTCCGAGACCTTTCATTTCTGAGAGGGAATCTTTGAATTTGAAAAACCTTCCATCCTTTTAGTTTGTGCCTTTTCAGGACCATTGCATTTCTTGAGGAAGGTCTTTCACTTGAAAATTTAAACGGTCCATATGTTCACAGGACTTTACATTCTTTTAGGCAAATTTTAAAACTTATCTAATAGAAAATAATTTCAACCTTCAATGCTGTAAGTACACTAACAAGGCGGAAGACAGATTTGTAAAAAAACAAGTTGCTTGTTTCTGAATCCTTGATATTCAGTTCATTTGTATAATTTCGTTTAATTTTAATTTATCTGAATAGATATTGTTTAAACTAACTAGGCGGAGGTATATGTGAACATTATATCATTTCATTTTATAAAAAAAGGAGGTTCGGTATAAGTAACAATGATAAATTATTCCTAAACCAATGGTCACATAAAAAACCGCAGGTGGTCAATAGGCTTCAACAACGAGCAAAACCCATTCCATATAATGATCTTTAAAAGCCCTGGTATGATAACATGTGAGACATTTCAAAAGCAAAAAATCAATATACTTCTTCAATAATGGAAGACAACAAATATGGTACACAGAAACTAATTACATCCCCTATATTATAGGTCATGACAAGCACATCAAGTATTTAAAAATACGATTGAATTTAAAGTGACTGTTCTAGTTTATTATATACTAGAAAATACCCGCGAAATATACTTCGATTAATAATTTGAAGATATATACTATATATCTTCACATTTCATTTTATAAAAAAAGAGGTTCGGTAGAAGTAACAATGATAAATTATTTCTAGACCAATGGTCACATAAAAACAGCAGGTGGTTAATAGGCTTCAACAACTAGCAAAACCCATACCATATAATCATCTATAAAAGCCCTGGTATGATAACATGTGAGACATTTCAAAAGCAAAAAATTAATTGATTCTTCAATAATGAAAGACAACAAATATGGTACACAGAAACTAATTACATCCCCTACATTATAGATCATGACAAGCACATCAAGTATTTAAAAAATACGATTGAATTTAAAGTGACTGTTCTAGTTTATTATATACTAGAAAATACCCGCGAAATATACTTTGATTAATAATTTGAAGATATATATTTCACAGACGAAACACCGCCACTCAATAAGACATGTCATGAAATGGGGGGGGGGGGTTACTTTCCAGCCGCACTTCTGTACCCATTTTTAACCGAAAACCGAAGTAATCCCTCCACCCTTTTCATGTTACATTGCTGCGGTTCCCCGGAAGGAAAAGCTCTTGACGTGTAAACATCTAATGTTAAATTGCTGAAAGCGTCAAGGGAATTGTATCACAAAGTGTTTTAAGTGTAAGGTCGATATTTACCGTTTCTGCTACGAAAAAAAAATGTTGCCGGGCGGACGTGCAATGACGGAAATGATAAACAAAATTTCAATTCCTTGTTTTTAAAATTCACAGTCTTACCTGTTTTTTAAACTTAAGCATCCCAGCACACTGTTAATATCTGTTTAAATATTTCATTAAGCATTACACTCATATATCCCAAGTGGGAGTGCTCTGATATATAACAGAAAAAAATACCTGTACAGAACAGAACAGATGGCACGTAAATTGCAGACCCGAACGTCGTGAAGGACAGTCAATTCGAACTGACTTTTTTTCCGATTTTAACCCCCAAATACCCACCAAAGGATCTTGAAATGAACACATATTAAACTACACTGGTCATAATCACTTTGTGGTTTAAAACAATATTCGTAGATTTTATGTGAAAAAGGAACACGCGACACCCAATTTCAACTCTATTCATTTAGAAAGATAGATAGATTCCTTAACTGTTACACGTGTATTACGATATTTCTCCGCTCGAGACACTTGAACTTTAATATTTAAGGCGCTAGGTTTGCCGAGCTTTTTAAATTATTAACATTAATTTTAACTGTTGTGAGTGGAGACATATCGTAATACACGAGTTATAGTGGTGGAATCTGTTTCTCTAATGATTTTTATCCTTCCTATCCAAAGATTCCCAAAAAGTTGTGTTCTTTTTATGTGACGTCATCAGGTATGATCGCCTTTTTTAGAACGGTCTGGGAATGTTAAATAGATGTTCTGGTGTTCGATGGAAAGAGTTACTCCTTATTTGTAGAATTCTTTTGTACATTATTTAGATATTTGATCAGATTAAAGGTTTTAAGATAAGTTCATTAACTTCATATAGTGCAGAAAAGTTGAGATGAATGAAGTGGATGAATGACTTTTGCAATGCTATTATTATTTGAATGAAATTAGTATTTGAAAAAAATTAGGTCGTATTTTACATCCAATAATGATCATGTATCTTCAATAAGAAGTAACAATAATACATAAATAATAACTCAACAGTATATATTGAATTAGATTTTTTCTATTGTTAGGATAAAATGGATTATTGGAATCAGGTAAGATTTACATGGTATAGTCCCCTTGTCATGTGTCGTTTTGTTTCCCATTATTTTACAATTAAATACAAGTAAGTGTGATAATATGAGATACAAACTAGTCGAATTCTAGGTGATCTAAAACACTACTATAATAAGAACACATATAAAAATCAAAATACAGAACTGGGACAACGTGTACTGAAAACATTTGACAAACTAAGGTTTTGCAAATAACTAATAGCAGAGATCGTCTTAGTCGTTTTAACTTTTACGCATTACACAGTTGACATTTATAGCATATGGCACAATTAATGGGTACTTTGCTAATTTGCATAGCGGCCATGTTGCCTTTTCATGACGGCAGCCATTATTATAGGATTATATAAGCCCCTTTAATAAAAATGCCAAGATGCCAATTGCTATGTCAAATCAACAATTTGTCCGCATATAGGTGAACTGTACATGTTCTTAGACTTTTGTCCGTGTACAAATGAACATGAAAATTGAGAATGGAAATGGGGAATGTGTCAAAGAGACAACAACCCGACCATAGAGCAGAGAACACCGAAGGCCACCAATGGGTCTTCAATGCAGTGAGAAACTCCCGCGCGCACCCGGAGGCGTCCTTAGGCTGGTCCATAAACAAATATGTAAACTAGTTCAGTGATAATGGACGTCATACTGAACTCCGAAGTATACACAAGAAACTAAAATTATAAAATTCATAACATACTAACATAGGTCAGGCGCTCCTGACTTGGGACAGGCGCGAAAATGCGGCGGGGTTAAACATGTTTTTTTAGATCTCAACCCTCCCCTTATACTTCTAGCCAATGTAGAAAAAACAAACGCACAACAATACGCACAGTAAAACTCAGTTTAAAAGAAGTTCGAGTCCGATGTCAGAAGAGGTAACATAAGAAAATAAACAAAATGACAACATGGACAATAATACATAAATAACAACAGACTACTAGCAGTTACTGACATGCCAGTCCCAGACCTCAACTGACATGCCAGTCCCAGACCTCAATAAACTGATTGAAAGATTATGTCTTCATCATATGAATATCAAGCACAATTCCTCCCGTTAGGGGTTTGGTATTATACCATCATAAAATATACGAGAAGAACATAACCCGTGTCATGCCAACAGCTGGTTTTGAAATAAATGTGTTTAATTCCGATGCAAAGACCCATAAGTGAATCAATATTAAAGCCAAAGTATGCAATCTTTAATGACCTGACAACAGTATCGTAACTATACCCTTTACTTCTTAATAAGTCTGTTTATAAAGGTTTTGTTAGCTGCTAATAATATCATTATTGTTTGACGTAAATTTTACATCGAGGTTCTGCAAAAGGAAATCACTAATTCACCAACATTCCAACTGACTTCATTTTCGGAAAATCACATCTGTAACAAATATAAACTTTTAGCTACTTCTATACAAGCAGAACCAAATACAACGAAAGTCCCAACAATGTACTGGCTTCCGAAGCTACACAAAACACCTTACAAATATAGATTTATTTCGTCTTCAAGCCATTGTTCCACTACTAAATTGTCTATTCTACTTACTAGTACACTTGGTACAATCAAAAACCTGAACATAAATTGTTCAAATAAGGCCTTTGAAAATAGTGGAATTAATTAGTTTTGGAGTGTCACAAATTCGTTGGAAGTACTTGATAAATTGCATGCATATATTGGTGATTTTGTTCAAAGTTTTGATTTTTCTACCCTATATACCACTTTGCCTTATATTCTTATTAAGAAAAAAATCACATATCTAATTAAATGGGCATTTAAAAAGTCAGAATGCGAATACATATGTTCAAACTCTTTTAGGTCATATTTTAGTTGCAACAAACAAAAGAACTATGTCAATTGGACATACTTTGATACTATATCTGCCCTTGAATTTTTATAAGATAACATTTTTGTTCGCTTTGGAGATTCCGTATATCGTCAAGTGATCGGAATTCCAATGGGAATAACTGTGCACCACGTATTGCGGACCTGTTTTTGTATTGTTATGAGTTACAATTGATGACTAAAATCAGCGAAGACCCATCGAAACAATATTTGATACCAAAATTTAACAATACTTTTAGATATTTGGATGATATGTTGGCTCTCAATAATGACGACTTCAGTATGTATACTAAAGACATTTATCCTGTTGAACTAACTTTAAATAAAGCTAATACTAACAATGACCACTGCTCTTCCCTCGATATTGATATTTATATCATTAACGGGGAGCTTAATACAAAACTTTATGATAAAAGAGATGATTTTTCATTTCCTATATCGTTAACTATCCATTTTTAGATGGTGACGTTCCCTTGTCACCATCTTATAGTGTTTATATATCTCAACTTGTACGATTCGCTCGTGTATGTAACAACGTATTTGATTTTAGCGAGAGAAATTTATGTATTACTGTACAATTATTACACCAGGGTTTTCGTTATCACAAACTAGTCAAAACATTTACTAAATTTTATCACCGGTACAAGGACATCATTCGTAAATATAACTTAACATGTAGACGTCTTATACGTTCCGGTATTTCACATTCAATCTTTAATGGTAATATCATTTACAAAGCACAAAAATGTCAGTATCCACCTCAAAAGCTAAAAACCCTTTAAACAGACTTATTAAGAAGGGATATAGTTACGATACTGTTGTAAGGTCATTAAAGATTGCATATGCTGGCTTTAATATTTATTCACTTACAGTGTCTTTTGTAAGGTCATTAAATATTGCATATTCTGGCCTTAATATTTATTCACTTACAGTGACAAGGGAACGTTGCCATCTAAAAATTGATAAATAACGATAGGAAATGAAAAATCATCTCTTTTATCATAAATTTTGGTATTTAAGCTTTCCGTTAATGATATATATATCAAGATCGAGGAAAGGAAAGGGCAGTGGTTATTGTTAGTATTAGCTTTATTCAAAGTAAGTTCAACAGGATAAATTTATTTATTATACATACTGAAGTCGTCATTATTATGAGTCAATTGTCTACTTTGAAATCTTTTTGGCCTTTTATTTTGAAAATCGGAAGCGTAACCGTAGTATAACATGTATAATTGCTATATAAAATGAACGAAAATCGTAAAAAAGCCTCGAAAAGAAAAAAATCAAAACAGAAATACATATGCAAGAAGATATTGTTCATGATTTGTCAGCATATAGGGAAATATCTTGTGGGTAGAATTTTAAAGTTAAATAACTTTTAGCTTACCTACTTTGGGCCAAATTCTTTTAAAATCATGATGAATTTAAACTTCCCATTTCGTAAAAAGTCAGCATTTTTCCTTTAGAATTTAACAACATTTTTGTAAATTTCCGCCAAAGGAATTTTTTAAAGACACATTAGTTTTAGATCCATGACGGAAAAGGAGTGGATTATCTGCAAATCTAAAATAATACATATTTTCAATCTAAAACTAAAGGAAGTAATTTAATCAAAAGGGTCAAAGTCACGTGTTGCAAATCATATGAATCAAGTACCTTTGATTTTGTTATATGGAAGATGTGACAAGTTTGTTTTTTTTATTTTAGTTTTTTTTAATTAATTAATAGATATTATTCTCAAAACATAATTTTTACAATGTTGCTGTTCAAACCCTGATAAATCGGCATTATTTAGGTAAGAAAATCCACTGACTGTCGCAATGAATGATTTTTAATTAGATAACGAACACGTGATATTGCCTACATGCTTGGAAATGCCTCTTTTCGAACAATGTCGATACACTATGGACGGTATTGACAGCACTTTTCCCGATTAATGACAAACTACAAACACAATTGACCTCATCAATTTGAACCATCGCGTGTGGGAAATGACCAAGAAAAGGATATCAATTCTTCATAGGAAAAGTCCAACAACAACGACTTTTCAGACAATACCGATCGGATTGTTACCATACGAATTGGTTTGTCTGATGAAACCGCTTTATGCATTTTTTAAATTTAAATAAAACTTCTTTAAATCATGATTGAACACATACATTTCTAATGATTGGTGATCAACTTGTTCCTTTTTCTGTTTGTTACGGCTATGTTATAATTATTTGTGCATCAAACGCAGAAAAAATCGATAGTAAAAGTCAAATTACCATTCACAAAGTACTTTTGTTTTGTTTTGTTTGTTACGAAGAAACTTTTAATAGGTATAAATTTTCACCTATATCTATGCTTATAATTTTGTTGGTTGGAAACAATACATCACATCAAGGATTTGTATAGTGACAAATGCTTTATCACACGTTTTCGTCATCAGGATATTCAAATAACAATTTCATTTCTTTTCCACCTTTTCTGTAAAAAGTTCAATTCAATATTTTATTTACGTCTCACCTTATATATAAAATTACACAATACAAAATATGTTTTGGAGGCTGTTGTTTTGGTTATTAAATTTATAGCACACATGACCAAGTGAATGGTAAGAAGGCACCTGTAGTGTGATTAAGTCATGTGTTATGTTATTAACCTGTAAGAACCATGCAAGTATGCAATTCCATCCAAATTTAAGGAATTACACACAGTAAATTAAATTTCACATATTTCCAGCCATCTGTTCCAAATATCATTTAGCACTCAATATGTTTGTTGTTACAATCAGAGGGCTTGAGTCTAGTAATATATTCACAATACATAATTTTTTTTTTCTCAAGATAATTCTTCAGAAAAGGGGTCATTTGAATAAATGTTTAATTTGCAATGGAACTGAGCATACATATCACAAACATATACCTCCGACACAGTTTGAATGTGCCTGTCTGAAATCAAGAGCATGTAGATAATTGGTTGTCGTTGGTT
The DNA here is from genome assembly GCF_963676685.1 of Mytilus edulis. Classification (NCBI taxonomy): domain Eukaryota; kingdom Metazoa; phylum Mollusca; class Bivalvia; order Mytilida; family Mytilidae; genus Mytilus; species Mytilus edulis. The sequence continues at coordinate 51,168,035 of NC_092355.1, read as the reverse complement.
CATGTCTGTAGTTTTGTTTGTGCGGAAATTATTTTGTTTCACGTTTTCCTCATGTTCCTGTTGAGAACTTTCTTAACCGAATATACGGTATGGGATGTTCTCATTGTCGGCGGTCGTAGGGTTAAATCAAATAATTGGTTCTAACGAGACTGTTTTCATTTATTATTAAGTTTCCATTTTAAAAAGAAATGTTTTTCATCATCTAAATCTTTACCAACTAGATAGTTGTCAATAATTATATTAGATGTTCAATATAAGAATGTTAAAGACTGATGATTCACATTTTCGTATCAGTTCCTTGTTTGCTTTTCATGCTTTTTGCCAAACAATTTCTTATGAAATTAAAGACTTACAAGCATACAGGAATATAACTTTTCCATCTCAAGAAGTCAATTAAAAAATGCGACTGTTGTACACTTTTTTATATCTACATAATCTTAAAAGCAGTAAAAATAAGATCTCTATACAGGTTGTCGATAAGTTATCAACACTGGTTACAGTATGTAATTGTTGGTGCATTGGGTCGTAATACAGGTATTCATTAAACATCAGGTAGTTGTACCTGTATTATGTAACAATAATATATTCCAACCTCACCAGTGCCTTCGGAAAAACCAACATCAAGGATGTACACAAAGAGCTAATGAAGTAATATTGCGTAATTACGGTGTCTTATCAATCCCCTTGTGCAGTGACACATGAAGCTTGCAACATCAAACGTGACCTGAAATTGCAAAACTCAATCACCTGTTCCGTACACATGTGGCCTATAGTGAACTCATGGTATGGCACCGCGACCAAAACATTAGAATCCTTATGAAAGTTGGTGGATAGAAGTAAAATTTGGGCTTGCTTAAAAGTCACATCTTTACGCCTTCTATGTTTGGGTGTTATCGAAAAACAGAAAATATTCTTTTGAATTATAATGTTCATTTCATCGGCATGACACACAATGATTGTTCATCACTGTCATTCGTTTTTGGTTTTTTTGGATAATAATCGGAACTAAATTTCCGCTGTACCAATATGTAAATATGAATGAATGTAACCACTGCCGTAGTAGCTTCGTTCTGATTGACTTCCTGGATGGAAATATGCATATTTGACAGGTCGGTAAATCGTTGCATAAAAATCTCATTAAAATACATACCTCACCAAATATTTGATTGCTTTCGACGTAGTTTTTGGAAAAGTTAAGTATAAATAAACATTTTGAAACATTAATTGAACCTCGTGTCATGTCTCCTTTCATTTTCCTTTACTCTACGCATTACACGGTTGACACTTATTCGTCTTAGTTCTCCTCTTTATATGTGTGACCCATAATAGTCTTATCTTCTACTCATTACACGGGTGACACTAAATTGTTTTATCTTCTACTATTACATGGGTGGCACTTAATCGTCTTATCTTCTTCTCATTACATGGATTACACTTAATCATCTTAATCATCTTATCTTCTACTGATTACACGAGTGGCACTTAAACGTATTATTGTGTACTCATAACAATGATGACACTTAATTATCTTATGCTCTTATGTTCTACTCATTACACGGATGACACTTGCTCGCGTTATATTCTACTCATTACATGGGTGGCACTTACTCGTCTTATCTTCTTCTCATTACATGTGTTACACTTAATCATCTTATGCTCTTATCTTCTCCTCATTACAAGGGTGATACTTGATCGCGTTATATTCTCCTCATTTCACAGGTGACCTTTGTACACACACAATTTTTTTTAGTGTTTTGATATATATCTGAGGTTAGGGTGTTATTATCTTAAACAGGAGTGCTCTTCTTATTATTATACAATACTGAGTGGCAGTTTAGTAACACAAGAAGCATTTGAATCATTAATTAGTAACTGATATCAACAATAGGTTTAAGGTTTTTCAGTTTTAGGAATTGATTGTATACTCTATAAAAAAGCTTTCCAGTAAGGAACAGTACTTTATATGTTGTTCCTTTAGAATGTTTGTAAAAAAAAAATTCAAATACATAACCCTATAAGTTGCACTTTGTAAATACAGCTGTTTCTCAAACCTCGCTCTTTTGGGGAGATATATAATATTTATAGATAATTAATTCTGTTTACGTACTGGTTCCAAGATAAGATGTTTCATATCGTAGAGACATAACTTAGGAATTTACCAGTAAATAAGCATATGCTTTTTGAACTAATTGAAATATAGGTGAACCCTAAAGTCAAGGTTAGGGTAGTAAAGAATTTTAGTGTAAGTTTAAACTCGTAGAAGTTCGGGGCATATAAACGTTGAAAATATGCCGCACAACCCTATATTTTGACCTTTGAAAAAAATAGCAGTGCATATAAACTTTCCATTCTAGGATAAAAAAAAATCAAAACTGCATAGTTAAAGGGGTACAGTTTGAGCCGTAAAAGGAGTTCCTATGGAAAACTGTATGTAGATATCAACAGAAATGCAACATATATTGGGTAAAAAATATAGAACATAGGGAATTTCTGATTTATTTCAGAGATTTTAATTAAATTTACTCAAATATGAAGTTTTATAAATATTTCATGAAGATTGAGAAAATCCTGGTTTTTTATTTTGATGACTCAGCATAAATTCACAGTATACATTATTAATAGTTTTCTTAAAGCCCTGAATGCAAAAGGAATTCATAATACATGCATATTTGTTATATAAATTGTTTAGAAGTGCTTACATTTACTCTTCGCAGTCATTGAAAATCATAGATCCTTCCTGAATATTTTTGATGAGGTGTATTTGTCCTGTCCGTAATCCAAAAGTAAGCTGTAAGACCTAAATGTGCGGTATAAAAAATACAAGCTAGAAATACAAAAATACCCTAATTAAACTTACAATAGTGAGTTATATCCTACATATGTTCTAAATATTCCATATTGCAAGAAACAGCAAAATAATTTAGGTAATTCTAGGCCCCAGAGACAAAACACAGAAACATGCCTACCCCCTGGGTCATAAAAGAAATATTTTAACTTGAAAATGCTATGATTTTATTATTTTAAAGGCCATTTGTATGGAAAACCATAACTGTGCATGAACGTTATACACAAATCAGATGTAAGCAGTCATTTCTATAAGACTTTTATTGAATTAATGCATGATACAGGTATCTTCATACATACAACTTTTGCAAATATGGCTTTGTTTGGCTAGTTCATATAGAAGCTAAATTATGTTAGATATATGGTTAGAGATGATACTGTTGTGATAAGAGATCTTAACTGACCATTTGAGGAAGAAATTGTAAATTTTCATTGACAAATAGGCATACAGTAAGCTGTGGACTGCAGACAGAGGCAGGATCGGATACATTATATAATCTTGAATGTCGGAATGATTAACTGCTAAACATTACATTTAATAGTTTTCTAAAATGCTATCAGAATAGTTTCAAACAGGTTCTAGACATTTCATGTCAATGTCAGTAAAAATGCACATAGGGTAAGCTGGCAATAGTTAAAGTCTTGTTTTCAAATTCTAAAAAAAAAAATGAAACAGGGATGGAGGCATGAAGTGTACTCTAAAACAAAAAACTTAGAGTATATGCAGTGATTTCTTTATGTCTATAATTCTGATAAATAAGTATTGTTGTGAGAAAAAGTGTTTTAGGGAGCTTTCTATTTGAATTAAATATTACAGTAGTATAGGTTGCACTTTGTAAATACAGCTGTTTCTTATACCACGCCTCTTTTGGGAAGAAATATGATATTCATAGATAATTAATTCTGATTACGTACTGGTTCCCAGATATGATCTCTATGTTTCGTATCGTAGAGACATAACTTAGGAATGTTACCAGTAAATAAGCATATGCATTTTGATCTAATTGAAATCTATGGGAACCCTAAAGTCAAGGTTGAGGTACATGTAGTAAAGAATTTTAGTCTTTTTTTTTAACTCGTAGAAGTTCGGGGTATATAAATGTTGAAAATATGCCGCACAGACCTATATTTTGACCTTTGAAAAAAATAGTAGTGCATATAAACTTTCCATTCCAGGGTAAAAAAAAAATCAAAACTTCATAGTAAACAGTTGTAGCCACAAAAGGAGTTCCTATACAGTTATTAGAGAAAATATTGGACACATTTTAGTAAACAAAAAAAATATATAGTCCTTAGTGTGAACAGTATTACTTGGATATTTGAATACACTTTTCAATTTATTTTCTTCTTTAAAACATTTAAAATTTTAATATGAAAGTTACTCTAGTTTGTATATGTATATCCTATGGCCATGAACTTGGCCAACTATCTTACAATTCCTTAATCGTAGGTGATGCAAAGTTTTCTGACGATTGGTCAAGTCTTTCTATCATAAGAGATGAATTCCGTAAAGGAATATTCTGTACTTTGACAATTTTCTGCATATCCAAAAGCATTTAAACTTTGTTTGCCAAAATCTTGACAGTTGATTTAAACGTAAAAAATAAACACCCAAATTTCAATATTAAAATGACTCTTGTTTCCATAATATATATCCTATGGCCATGACACTTGATCAACTAGCATATTAATCTATTGTAATAAAAATTCATAATATATAATAAAATTTGTAGATTTAGCTAACAAGGTCCTTATATTTGGATAAAGTAACATTTGTTTATAGTGGAAAGTTGTTTTAACGTTAAATAAGCTACAATTAAAAATTGCTTGCTAGTCCCTCTCTGTGATTACCTTTAGATAACTCTGGTTCATTTCCCAATCAATCTATCATGAAGGGAAGATAAATAATGCGAATTTCAATCATAGTCTTTTTCAAAAATGATGAACGGTTCTTTATATTGGTATGTAATCATTTTAAACGTTTCAAATTTATGAAATTATATTCGTACATCAATGTTTTTGACACACCAATAACAAACCTGAAATATATTGAATTGATACATTTTGTAACTATTCAAATTTATATCAGAAACCTAAACTTAATTATAAAATAATGAACCTGTTAAAGGGAGACAATACTCGCATAACTGTTTGGAATTGGCACATAATACAACGGAATGTCACTCTTGCATACAAATGGCACATCAATATAATTAATTAACTGCGCAATCGCGCTCCACCTTCAATGATGATTCTAAATTATAAACATAACCAAAAGTTGTTAATCTATAGATAGTAAAGACTAATGAAATCTAACCCACTGTTTAAATATTTCTTTGCATTTTTTTAAAACTTCCTCAGTAAAATGCTTGAGCCACTTGACTTTCATAGCTCATAATTAACGTTTTTACACAATATTTAAATAAAGTAGCTAAAGATTATTCGCTTCTCAAAGTGTAAGACGCAATAAAAATCGTATGCTTGCACCATCTTACCCAAAAACAGATTTAATTAAGTTCTGAACATTTCGACATTTCTTCTTTTAAACCGGTTTTAAACAAATCACAAGTACGTGTTGAGATCCGACTAAATACCCATATCCAGATATCGTCAGGTAAATTTGCTAGACCAACTATCTTACAATTTCCTAAGCTTAGGTCAAGCAAAGTTTTATTAAGATTGGTCAAGTCTTTCTATCCTATTAGGTCCAAGGACACAGTTATCGTCCTTTGGTTTTCGTTGTCTACGAATATAGTCCCTAGTGTGAACATTGTATTACTTGCATTTTGTTATATACACTTTCCCCATTTTTTCTTGATATTTTATGCATGAAATATTATGTAAGGGGAGGAAATTACATTTTTCAAAAATTGGGTGCTGAATCTTTATGTTAAGTAGTGATTTGGCCCAGTTAAAAAAGGTAAAAAAATCGTATGTCTTAAGCTGTCAAACTGAATTGTAGACCCCCTTAACACACAATAGTCAATATTTTGAGTAAGAGCACGTAAAGTATCTATAACTTTAATATTATGTGTCCTAATAGTAGTACACTGCACTGTAAAAAATCTTTATGAGATAGAGCATATGTAATTTTTTTAAGTTGAATTTGTTGTCTTACAGAAATGCACTACGAAAAAAACTTGGTTATCGGGCCTAAGAGCTGAATTCCGTAAATGTAGATTCTGTACTTTGGCAACTTCCTGAATGATTTGCTGGTATCAATTTGTAAAATTCAATAGAAGTAAAGGATTTATGTCTTTGTTTGACAGAAATTTTGTTAAAATGTCCCATTTTGTCATTATACGGCTAAAATAAGCATTTTAAAGCAGTTTCCATTTTATGCTTAAGAGCCATGCTGACTTTCTATGAGACAGATTTTTTTGTTCCTGTTATTTTTGTTACTATGCTTAAATCAAATTTAATTAACCATTTGTGAACTCTGAATCTACAGAAAAGTAGATTATCACAGACATGAAACTTGGCCATAGGATATATATTATAGAAACTTTTTTGAATTTTGTGTCTTCAATGCTCTTCAACTTTGTACTTGTTTGGCTTTATAATTCTCTTGATCTGAGCGTCACTGATGAGTCTTATGTAGACGAAACGTGCGTCTGGCGTATTAAATTATAATCCTGGTACCTTTGATAACTATTATGTCATGCAGAGTTTTATCAAGATTGGTCAAGTCTTTCTATCCTAATAGGTCTAAGGACACAGTTATAGTCCTTTGTCTTATGTATTGTCTCCTTTGGTTTTCGTTGCCTACGAATATAGTCCCTAGTAAGAACAGTGTATTACTTGCGATTTTTTTTTTAATACTTTCGATTTGCCCAATTTATTTCTTGATATCTTATGCCTGAAATATTTAGTAGGCGGATGAAATTATATGTCAAATGCTGAATCTTTATGTGAAGTAGAGATTTGGTCCGGTAAAAAAAGGTAAAAAATTAGTATGTCTGAAGATGTCAAACTGAATTTTAGACCCCCTTATCACATAATTTTTAATATTTTGAGTTAAAGCTACTATAATTTTTGATATTATTTGTCTGAATAGTAGTACACTGCACTATTAAAAACAATGAGATTGAGCAGTTGCGATATTTTAATCTGAATTTATTGTCTAAAAGATATGCACTACGAAATTACTGTGATCTCGGGCCATCTACCCTTGTCATTTTTTAAGTTCATATGACGTGAATAATTATAAGACATATCTATTTATGGTAATTTATGACAACTGATACAACGCACCGTTGTAATCCAAAAGTTTTTATTTATTGTTAGGTTACTGTCTCATTATTTTATAATCCACATGCCCTTTTATTAGCTCACCTGCCCTAAAAGGCCATGTGAGCTTTTCTCATCACTTGGCGTCCGTCGTCGTCGTCGTCGTCGACGTCGTCGTCGTTAACAATTTTTCAAACATCATCTCCTCTGAAACTACTGAATGGATTAAAATGAAACTTAGCATGATTGTTCCTTAGATTATCCTGCACAAAATGTGTGCTTCGATTTTTGATCCGTCAAAAAACATGGCCGCCGTTACTTAAAATAGAACATAGGGGTCAAATGCAGTTTTTGGCTTATATCTCAAAAACGAAAGCATTTAGAGCAAATCTGAGAGGGGTAAAAATGTTCATTAGGTCAAGATCTATCAGCCCTGGAATTTTTTAGATGAATCAAACAACCCATTGTTGGGTTGCTGCCACTTAATTGGTAATTTTAAGGAAATTTTGCAGTTTTTGGTCATTATCTTGAATATTATTATAGATAAAGATAATCTGTAAACAGCAAAAATGATCAGCAAAGTAAGATCTACAAATAAGTTAATATGACCAAAATTGTCAATTGACCCCTTAAGGGGTTATTGTCCTTTAATGACAATTTTTCACAATTTGTTCATCATATTTGCTAACTTTAAAAAATCTTCTCCTCTGAAACTACAGAATGGATTTGAATAAAACTTAGCATGATTGTTCCTTAGATTATCCTGCACAAAGTGTGTGCTTCGATTTTTGATCCGTCAAAAAACATGGCCGCCGTTACTTAAAATAGAACATAGGGGTCAAATGCAGTTTTTGGCTTATATCTCAAAAACGAAAGCATTTAGAGCAAATCTGATATGGGGTAAAAATGTTCATTAGGTCAAGATCTATCAGCCCTGAAATTTTCAGATGAATCAAACAAACCATTGTTGGGTTGCTGCCACTTAATTGGTAATTTTAAGGAAATTTTGCAGTTTTTGGTCATTATCTTGAATATTATCATAGATAAAGATAAACTGTAAACAGCAAAAATGATCAGCAAAGTAAGATCTACAAATAAGTTAATATGACCAAAATTGTCAATTGACCCCTTAAGGGGTTATTGTCCTTTAATGACAATTTTTCACAATTTGTTCATCATATTTGCTAACTTTAAAAAATCTTCTCCTCTGAAACTACTGAATGGATTTGAATAAAACTTAGCATGATTGTTCCTTAGATTATCCTGCACAAAGTGTGTGCTTCGATTTTTGATCCGTCAAAAAACATGGCCGCCGTTACTTAAAATAGAACATAGGGGTCAAATGCAGTTTTTGGCTTATATCTCAAAAACGAAAGCATTTAGAGCAAATCTGACGGGGTAAAAATGTTCATTAGGTCAAGATCTATCAGCCCTGAAATTTTCAGATGAATCAAACAAACCATTGTTGGGTTGCTGCCACTTAATTGGTAATTTTAAGGAAATTTTGCAGTTTTTGGTCATTATCTTGAATATTATCATAGATAAAGATAAACTGTAAACAGCAAAAATGATCAGCAAAGTAAGATCTACAAATAAGTTAATATGACCAAAATTGTCAATTGACCCCTTAAGGGGTTATTGTCCTTTAATGACAATTTTTCACAATTTGTTCATCATATTTGCTAACTTTAAAAAATCTTCTCCTCTAAAACTACTAAACCAAATTCAACCAAACTTCAACTGAATGATCAGTAGGGTGTATAAAATAAAGTTTGTGCTTTTTTTTTTATTTCGTCAAAAAACATGGCCGTCATGGCTAAAAATAGAACACAGGGTAAAATGCAGTTTTTGGCTTATATCTCAAAAACTCCAGCATTTAGAGCAAATAAGACAAGAAGTTAAAGTATTTATTAGGTCAAGGTCTACCTGTCCTGAAATTTTCAGCCGAATTGGGTAACTGGTTTTTCAGGTATAATGCCCCTGAATTGATGATTTTAAAGAAATTTTGCAGTTTTTGGTTATTATCTTGAATATTATTATCAATACAGATAAACTGTTAATAGCAAAAATGTTAAGCAAAGTAAGATCTACAAATAAGTCAATTTGACCAAAATTGTCAATTGACCCCTTAAGGAGTTATTGCCCTTTAAAGACTTTTTTCACAATTTGTTCATCATGTTGACTTACTTTAAAAAATCTTCTCCTTGGAAACTGCTGTATCAATTTCAGCCAAACTTAGGCTAAATGAGTTTCAGAGTATCTAGTATAAATTTTATATTTCATTTCCTTGTATGGCAGAAACATAGCTCCTATGGCTAAAATAGAACATAGGAGAAAATGATTTTTTTTTGCTTTTGAAGAAAATAGGACGATTCAAAGAACATTTAAATAAATTGAAAAGCCAAAATAATCATTGATGAGAGATTTAACCAAAAAAATTAAGGTGAGCGATTCAGGCAGTACAGAGAAATGTCTTATATATGACGAAATAAAGAACAAAAAGGATGACAAAGGGGGGGAATAAATGAGTGAGAGAACGAAAAATATAACCATGATAACTACATGTCTACAACAGTCCAGAAAATACTGCAAAAAGGAATCATCAAGAATATGCTATTATTATGATTCTATTAAACAATAATTTCTTAACGATTTATAGAATTTTTGTTTATCTTGAAAATATAAAACGCATAAGTTTAGCAATTATATGCTATTTAAAGATTTTCTTTCTGCCTGCATGTTTTTCGACGGGAGGATACAACTGATTTATGAAGTCATTGTCATACAAAAGAGTACACACTTATTACCTACAGTAAGGAGATTCTTTTTTATAACTAGGTGTTATATGCGATATCTTATGTTTTACATACAGAAACTGATTCCAGCTGCACATAAAAATGATATAGAAGCCTTACAATTTTGCCTACAGAATGATGCAGACATAGATTATCAAGATGTAAGTAACATAGTCGTATTACGAAACTACTTTAATTTAATACTTTAATGAAAAAATAAGATATGTCGTCTTATGATACATGTACAATAAAAGACACAAACATACAAGTTACTTTAAGATACAGGATATTGTACGTACTAAACAGTATAAAACACACAACTAGAAGTTACTTCAAAATATGGCAGATTGTTGATAAAATGCATCTTCTAACGGTACATTCATAGTATAAAACACACAACTAGGAGTAACTTCAAATTAAAGCACAGGGATACAGTATAAAACTTAAAGTTACTTTAAAATAAATTACAGTAAAACACACAGTTACATGAGTTACTTCAAATAAAAAAAGTAAAACAGCATTATACTACAATTAAAGGCAACATTAGAACACCGTTGTTAAAAGTCATCAATCGATTGAGACTATAACACATCAGGGTTACAAACTTAAACTAAGGTATACACAGCAACTATAACCGAAAAACAACGGAACTTCAAAATAAAGCACATTAAACAGTAGAAAGTATAGAACTACAAGTTACTTAAAAAAACACACAGTCAAACAGTATAAAAGTACACGTTACTTCACAATGAGGCACAGTCAAGCAGTACAAAACTAAAAGTTTCTTCGAATAAATCAGAGCAAAACAGTATAAAACTACAAGTTAATAAAAATAAAGCACATTAAAACAGTAAAAACGTTGCTACAAAATAGTAAACCAGTATAAAAACTACACGTCACTTCAAACTAAAGCAGGGTTGAAACAGGAATAAACTACACGTAACTTCAAAATGAACCACAATGATACAGTTAAAAAATACAAATAACTTAAAACTAAAGCAGGGTGAAACAGTAATAAACTACAAGTTACTTCAAAATAAAGCACAATAAAAACAAGAAACTACAAGTTACTTAAAAAAAAGCACAGTCAATAGTATAACACTATCAGTAACTTAAAATGAAGCACATAAAAACAGTAAAAAACTACAAGTAACCTCAAGATAATACAGAGGGAAACAGTATAAAACTACATGTTACTATTTTTTAATATTAACAGGTACATATTGGTTTTTCGTTCATTTTTTTTTCATGATTTAGGCCGTTAGTTTTCTCGTTTGAATTGTTTAACATTATCATTTCGGAGCCTTTAATAGCTGACGTTGGGGTATGGGCTTTGCTCATTGTTGAAGGCCGTGCGGTTTCCTATAGTTGTTAATTTATGTGTCATTTTGGTCTCTTGTGGAGAGTTGTCTCATTGGTAATCATACCACATCTTCCTTTTTTTAGTTTATTTGAAATATGATAGCGTGAATATACCAGTATCAAAACACAAATATAAGTTACTTCAAGAAATGACAGGTTGTAGAAAAACTATGCAAAACAAAAAACGTTATGCAACTTAAAAAAAACAAGATTGTACATAAGCAGTATAAAGCACATAACTACATGTTACTTCAGAACAGAACAGATTATTATGGTGGCCAGATGCGGCCATTTCGCCTTTTCGCGTTTTTCTGTTTTCTTCCTTCACTTTGCAAACGCGAAAACAGGAAAGCGAAAACAGGAAAGCGAAATCGAGAAATTGAGAAATCGGGAAATCGAGTAATAGGGAAATCGGAAAATCGAGAAATCGAGAAAGCAAAAACGCGAAAACACGAAAGCGAAAACGCGAAAACGCGAAATGAATTGTTCTCGATTTCGCGTTTTTGCTTTCTCGATTTCCCGATTGTACATAAGCAGTACAGAACATAAAAATGCGTTCCACCTCAGAACATTACACATTGTACATAGATAGTTGAAACACACACAGACAATTTACTTCATCACATTTCTGATTGTACAAAATTAGTTTAAAACACAGAACTGCAAGTTACTTTAGAAAATAACATGTTGAATATAACATGTATAATCAGTATAAAACACAAATACAAGTTACTTCAGAACATCACATATTGTACATAAGCATTATAAAACATACAACTACAAGTTACTTCAGAACATAACAGATTGCGCAAAAGCAGTATAACACACGCAATTCCATGTTATCAAAGCATACCACTGCATGTGAAGCATACCTTTATACGTTAAAGCATACCACTGAATGTGAATCATATCTTTATACATTAAAGCATACAACTGATTGTGAATCATATCTTCATACATTAAAGCATACAACTGCATGTGAAGCATACCTTTATACATTAAAGCATACCACTGAATGTGAATCATATCTTTATACATTAAAGCATACCACTGAATGCGAATTATATCTTTATAAATAAAAAAATACCATGTGCATTATGCCTTTATCAAAGCACACTATTCTGTGAAAAATTTATAACGTTAATAATCCAAAAAAGATTTAAAAACCAAATTTTTAGAGAACAATTGCAGGTCTTTCCACCAAAAACCATGTATTTTGTTATGAATGTAGTACAATTCGGTTTAGAATATAATTTACAGCGTCAAACGTCCCATGGCTTTATCTGGTATACACATAAAGTAAAAGCAAAGGTCAAAATCTAGAACGTCCAATTAACCTAATGCCATGAGCTCAATTTCAAGGTCATCAACCAAGGACCTCAAATCAAATGACCATAGGTGTTAATTATATTTGGTTTATAATTTATATCACCATACGCCTTTTTTAAATAAGAGAGGGAAGAAAACTCTAATTTAACGTAAGCGTACCCTGTAAACCATTATGTATGTGTTACGACATGTCGCAACTAACAATTAAGTAAAAAATTGTTGTCAATATTTTATATCGTGTTTATAAAGAGGTGAAAATAAGCCAAAATCGAAATTTAGAAATTACCTTGACCTTTGACCTTGACCTTTGACCTTGACCTATTTTCTCTTTTTTTTAGACTAAGGACCTCGCATGAAAAGACCCTAAGTCTCTATCACTTATGGTTTATCAATTACAACTACATTTTACTTATTTTGAATATAGAAGGGGAAATAACTCTCATATGGAGTCTCTATACCGTCTCGGTGAAAATTATTTTAAAGGTCCTGAGGACATAACGAGCAAATTGGTGCCACAAATTTGTCATAATCTTTTACGGTTGCGAAGGAGATGCGTACACAAGAAAAAAAGTGTTTGGAGAGATAAATCCTACAATAAAAAATGTTCGGTTAAACAGATAAAATTGAGAAAGGAAATGGTGAATATGTCAAAGCGACAACCACCCGACCATAGAGCAAACAACAGCCGAAGGCAACCAATGGGTCTTCAATGTAGCGAGGATTCCCGCACCCGTAGGTGTCCTTCAGCTGGCCCCTAAAATATGCATAATAGTACAGTGATAATGGACGTCATACTAAACTCCGAATTATACACAAGAAACTAAAATTTAAAATCATACAAGACTAACAAAGGCCAGAGGCTCCTGACTTGGGACAGGCGCAAAATTGCGGCGGTGTTAAACATGTTTATGAGATCTCAACCCTCCCCCTATACCTCTAGCCAATGTAGAAAAGTAAAAGAATAACAATACGAGTCAGTTTCAAAGTCAAAAAATCTAAGCGACATCTTTCGACACGAAAAAGCACCGTCAGAAAAAATGTGGTGAAAGAAGAAAAAAATTATAAATATAATTAAAAACCAATTGTTAAGGGAACAATTGAAGGTCTTTCCACATCAAAGAAATTTTGAAAAGAAGCTAGTTTCTTTAGACTGATGCGATAAAATAATGGTTTTGATATGCTTAAATGTGATTCAAAGGAGATAATTTACTACTTCCGGTTAAGTAAATGTTACTTCCGGTATCATATGATAGCTTCTTTAATACTGATTCCAAAACAAAATAGTTTTATATACTTTTGCCTGTCAACCTGGATATAATTGACCACTTCCGGTTTACAGAAAGTCACTTGTAGTCTTTAGTGATAAGTTAATGTATCTTATTTACAAAATATATGAATTCCGAGTCCTTTTTCATGAAAAAAGTGCAAAAAATTCTACTTCCGGTTTATTCAAAGTCACCTCCGGTTGTCCTTTTTCAAGGTCACATTTCACCACACCTTTTGCAAAAGGTAATATGGCTTTATAATGAACCTAGTTGAAGTAATAATCAATTAACCTTATAATTGAACTTTTCAGGAACAGTAACTCCTATAAGACGTCATTGGATTGTTTCAGACCAAATGAAACATATATTGATTACAATAAAGCAAACATTTTGCACTTGTTCTTTTATATATACCTTTCAAAGTGTTTGAGAAAATGCAAAAATAAGCAAAAGTCAAAATTAAGAACTTGACCTTGACCTTTGACCTTTACCTAATTTAATTTTTTTGGACCAAGGACCTCAAATCAAAAGATCCTAGGTCTCTTTCACTTATGGTTTACAAGATAGAATTGCATCTCACTTATATCAAATGCATAAGGGGAAATAACTCTGATATTGAGTGTTCATATCTCTTCGGTCAAAATACAACAAATCATGCGAAAGATATAACAAGCAATTTTAAAAATTAAATTTGTCGTAATCTTTTACGGTTGCGAAGGAGTAGTGGACACAAGGAAAACAGTGTTTTGGGAGATAACTCCTACAAAGAAAAGTATTCGGTTACGCAGGGTAAATTTCAAAGGCGCATCAACTGTTCGATATCATATACAAAATATCTAAGCGATATATTGCGAAACAAATATGGACCTGGCTTCTCATAGTAAATGGACATACAAATACAACAACTCGAGCAACAACTAACAAAACATGGTCTGGATGTCTGATTTGAGACAGGGACAAAATGTGGTGGGCGTCAAAATCTCTTGATAACTTTAATAAAAATAACTAACAGTTATTCTATACAGTACGTACAGTATGTCAAATTCAATAAATACAACATTAGAATAAACTGCTGTCTTATCTTTATTTAATTTCTTGTGCAACAGATAATACTTCTATACTAATGACACATCCATTTTTACATTAATCTTAATTCACAAAAAACTTGACTTATAAACTAAAATTATAAGAACATTCTAAATCTAGAACCATCTATAAATAACTAGAGAAATGATAAACAATCTATCCTAAGTGGCAGGGTAAATTCCAGATAAATTGCAGAATTTGCTTACACTTTCTGAATCATAAACATACACATTGACTTTCACTATCCATCTAGAATATTCAGCATGCTTCATTCACTAAAATTAAAATATCAATGTAAATTATATAAGCAATCAATGTCAAATAAAAATCAATTGTCTTCATTATTGCGTTCTATTCGTAACAGCGTGAACCATTCCGGATTCAACCTTTGCCTATCAAGAGAATTGGTATTAAGAGTTAAAAATCTCCGTAAATCGACTACAATTACAGCTCAGTATAAATGATGCTTATCTCATTATACTGAATCAATACATGTATTTATTTTTTTTAAAAGCCAGTTTGATAAACACAAATGCATGAAGATAATTTCTTTAAAATACCGGTCTTTTGTTCAGAATTATAGATAGCAAAGTCCTCATTTTGCTTTTTGACAAGAAACATTTTTTACAGTAAGGTTCTGTATTTAACAACTTTAGTCAGGTCAGATAATATTGACTATATAAATCTGATGTAAAAATATCTTGTAATATATATATATATAGGCATTAAACTCAATGTAAACTAATCCCATTTTACAGATATTTTTCATGTTATTGTTTTAAATCATAAAATACAACTCTTTTTGTTCATCTCTGAAATTGAATTATGTATTACACTTATGATTATACTTGCACTTATCTTGTTGCTGACCAGACAGTTTTAAATGATTTGAATGTCCATTTGTGTTTATATTTAGTACACACTATTGTCCAGTTTATTAGCTAAATTTTGATGAAAGTTGTATTATTCCAGAGATTTGGAAGGACAGCATTAATGATGGCTGCCAGGTATGGATACCTGGAAGTAGCTCTGGTACTTCTTGAAAATGGATGTCAGACAAATATCTCATCAGTATGTTATCTCTTTAGTCTAATCACATTTCGCTCTTAAAATCATGTTGTTAATCAGACAGGTTAAATGGAAAAAAAAGTTCTTAGTATTCATAATTCATAAAACAGTGGGTCATGTTTTGCTTGTATCCTCGTGCTATATCAGGTAAGGTAACCTATTTTATGTTTCTTTAAAAAAAAATATTTCGAAATGTTTTTTTCTGACGTTTCAGTCCAGTTGAAATCTCATTCTTTTGAATTATTTCCAAAAGATGTGATATCAGTGAAACATATCAATGAATCTTAAAACAGTTTTTATCAAACTTCACTCTTTGAAAAATTGTTTCTGAGTAATCAATTTTTTCAAATTTTATTACCAATCAAGTCAATCTCTTTAGCCAGATTTTGAGAAAATTTGTAAGTAGGACAAGAAATTATTTTACCAGAAACATGTAAATCCCATATAAATTGTTTTCTTTTCAAGTTTCTTAGATATGTATTTTTTTCAATCATTTATAAAATAGAAATTGAAATAATATACAATTTGTTCTAAAATCAGATAAAAATCACAAATTTACAAATTGACAGCAATATAAATTTGACGCATGAAAGCATCAAATATGATTAAACTTTCTTATAAAAACATCTACCTATAGTTTTTGTAAGTTAAATTTATTCTGATTGGATCACTTCATCTTTATTATTGAAAGTATGAAAAAAAGTTTAATTGTAGAACTGTGATTTTGTTCACGATAATAGCCTCAAAATAAGTAAAAATTGATGAAAATGGGAAAATCATCAAAATTGGGGACTTTCAAAGGGCTGTAGCAAAAAAAAAAAGTAAGTGCACGACTATATGATTTTTCTTCACCAACTATTTTATTTTAAGTCATATAAACCCATAAATCAGGTTAAATAGAAAGTTTAATTCTGTTCATTTTTGGCTCCTCAGAGGTGTACATCCTTAAATTAATGATAACATTTAAATACTGAATCTGAACTAAATCATGTTGGTTATTAGGCAGTATAAATTGACTGTTTTTATTTCTTTATATTACACACGTTGGCCATTTTATCAGGTAATATTTGATGTCAGTTGTATTATTCCAGAGCTATGGATACACAGCATTAATGTTTGCTGCAATGTATGGACAACTGGCGGTTACTCAATTGATCCTTAACCAACGATGTAAGATGGAAACTAAATCAGTATGTTATCTCCTCATTCTTATCACATTCTACTTTAGTAAATCAAGACAAAATAATTTTGTTCACCAGACCGGTAAATATAATGGCGAATAACTACCTGAATCATATGAAGTGGTTCTCATTTTCCTGGTGATTAACAAAATCAAGAAAACAACTCTTTATTATGTGTTTTTAATAACAT
The DNA here is from genome assembly GCF_963676685.1 of Mytilus edulis. Taxonomy (NCBI): domain Eukaryota; kingdom Metazoa; phylum Mollusca; class Bivalvia; order Mytilida; family Mytilidae; genus Mytilus; species Mytilus edulis. Next base: position 51,150,685 of record NC_092355.1, on the reverse strand, counting down.
CACAGTCATTTAGAAATAACACACGTTGATTACACGATTCTAAATGAACGGACGTTGTGCGCTTTTAACACGATTAAGAATAAATGAACGTTGGAATCACGTTGAACGGAAAATTCGGAATGATAAACGATAAACGTTTGCACGTGGAATGCATAATGAATAAACGGAACATGCACGCAGAACGAATGATAAATGATGAATGCACGGAAAATATGTCAGTTTGAATGTTTGAAGGTCTGTATTTATCACACAGATTTGTCAAGGTTAGTAGATACATTTTAATGTCAGTTATATTATTTCAGACTTTGGGATGGACAGCATTTATGTTAGCTGCCAGTGAAGGACGTCTAGAAGTTACTCGAACACTCATTGACCAAGGATGTCAGAAAGATAGCACAGATGTATGTTATAATATCCCAAGTCTGATCAAATTCCGCTCATTTAGTCAACACAATATCATTTTGTTAATCCGACATGTTTAATAGACAACAAAAACTCTTTAGAACTATATACAATGGTGACATAAACTGTTTTTTCTTATTTCTTTTGGAACAAATGTTTAGCACTTTTCTGAATCATGTTTATCATTGTAATTATACAGTTTTAACCATAATAACAAAAAATACTTGCTAGAATTGTATAACATGAGGTCTCATGATTATCAGTGAGTTGTACTGACTCCGTTGGTATAAATCTTTTATACATTTCTTGAGAGAAAGAGAGAATTGTTAACATGACTGAGCTGTTTGAAGTTCTGATATCCCACAACAAAACATGTTCTTAACTTGCTGTTTATGTAGAATAAAATTTCATACAGTTTAAACCATTGATTAATGTAAGTTGTAGGATGTGTTGTATATGATTGATGTTATAACAAAGTATTTACATGTTGTTTGATATTTATATAGAGATTTGGAAGAACAGCTTTACATCTTGCTGCTGAAAGGGGACATCTACAAGTCACACGGTATCTTGTAGAACAAACTGGTATCAGTCCATTTGTTATAACACCTCAGGTAATATAATATACAAAGCACCGAAGGTGACCTGTTCCCGAATAGGACTGTTTTGTCAATTGTGTTAACTCGCCCTGCTTAATGACGTGTCTCGGTATTTATACATCTAACAATCATGTATTTAGTGATGCTGTTTCTTGTGTAAGTCTGTTTGGATAATGAGTTTTGTCTTATCTTTTTTGGTTTAAATCCTCATTCTTTTTTATAAGATTTGTAGTTTAAAGTAACTGTAAAAAATGGATTGTTTTGTTTATACACAGTTTGATTTGGAAGAAAACTCGACGTGGTTAGAAAATCAAACAATTACACAAATACAAACACAGTGCCATTTTAATCCTCTTGTCATGGTTGGAAAATAACATCATTACAAACTTAATTCCAATTTTATATTCTATTCTAAAACAAATGACATGTGATAAAACAAAACTCACAAAAAATACTTCATGGTCTGTGGCGTTGATACAATCGTGTGCGCTCATTTTATACTTTTATTGTGGTGTACTGATATACTGTCGTCAATTCATGGCAGATGTCCGTTTTTATTCTCTGGTGTACATGTTGTAATTTACTATAATATCATTTATTTATGTGTTTGTTTGTCCTGCGTTTACTCGTACTGCATTCCTGTCACTTGTTGTCATTTTAGCAGTATTTTTAAGATACATGCGGGGTGTTTGCCGAGCTATAATACAAAGTTCAACCCACAACGTTTTTTAAATGTCTGTACCAAGTCAGGTAAATGGCAGTTGATATTAAATAGTCCGTTTCTATGTATGCTGGATTTGTTTTTCGTGACAGTTCAGTATTTCCGTTGTTCCTTTGTTTTCCTCTTATAGTTAATGTGTTTTCCTCGGTATTGTTTTGTGGCCCGGATTTGTTTTCGCCTAATCGATTTATGACTATTGAACAACTGTATACCACAGTTGCCTTTTTATACTGTGTGCTTAGTATTTAACTAGTGAGTGATGCATCACTAATATGATGTTAAAGATACCTTAAGTAAAATGGATTATTTTTTTTTAAATCTTATGTTCCTAATATTGAACAAAAAATAAAAATGTTTTATCGAACGACAAGAAAATGTACTTCTTTATAAAAAAAATAGTGTGTGTTCAAATCTACAAACATATACAGATTCTGTAAAGACAACCCGCACTTGTTGATGTTAAGGTCAAGATGCGCAATTAATTTCCCCTAGTCGACAACGGTAGCATGTTCTTGCATTCTACTGTCCATATCGTAATCTCTGATATGTATATTGCTCGTTCCGAAGTTGAGACATTTTCACACATGTGGTTAAATTTAAGGGTTCGAAGTGATATTACAAAATTTGGCAGCCGTGAAAGGCTCAACGTGATGCTGCTCCAGTAAGTAAAAAGTCCAATTTTGCACACAGTTCTCTATTTCAGCTGTCAAGTTGGGATTGTTGTAGAAAAACTTCCGTATGTTTACCGTTATTCATTAATTTCATTATGTATACAATATTATTGATAACACAAAAACTATAAAATGATGTAAAATAGTATTATACAAATATACGAAGGTGTAGAAAAAAAGAGTGGCGAAAGATACCAGAGAGACAGTCAAACTCATAGATCGAAAAATAAACTGACAATGTCAAGGCTAAAAAAGAGAAAGACAACAGACAAATAATAGTACACAATACAAATTTAGTCTTAGATGCATGATTTTTTTATCAGTTGTTAGTGGCTTTGAAATAGCTGTCAGTGAACTGCGAGTACTCTCAGATCTGTACTTAGTGTCTTTTTGTTGTTGGTTAGTACAAGTACCCGTACACGTCAATTTATATTTTTGTCGATCTGATGAGGTAAGCCTTTTTCAACTGTTTTTTTATAGTTCATTTGGGGGCCTTTTATTGCTGACTATGTGGTATGGGCTTTGCTCATTGTTGAAGGCCATACGGTGACCTATAGTTGTTAAATTCTGTCATTTTGGTCTCTTTTGGAGAGTTGTCTCATTGGCAATCATACCACATCTTCCTTTTATATGTACAACATAGAAAACTAAAGACTAAGCAACACGAATCTCACTAAAAACTGGGCATGATTTAAGGTGCTCCGGAAGGGTAATCAGATCCTGGCCCAAATGTGGCACCCGTCGTGTTGCTCATGTTATACATTTGTTATAACAAACCCAGTTAATAATCCAGATGTTATATACAGATAAAAAATCATGAGTGGAAGAAAAGATTTGTTGAGACTGGAGAGAATGGCAAAAAAGATAATGAATAGAAAATGATAAGGCGAAAAAATGTTAAGAATACAAGATAATGGGAAGGTAAAAGATATAAAAAAAAAAAAACTGAGGTGCAAAAATATACACAATAAAAAAATGAGAATAATTTGTCCCCAAAAAAAAGATAGCTGAACAAAAATCCCCAAACCATTATGGATGCATTTACCAATGTACTTCATCGTTAACCTAAAAAAAAACACTTAAATAATTGCGCAAAATAGTTCAGCAAACTTCACCTGTATATTTTTTATTGATTCCTTTGTTAAAAATTGTATCTGGCGATTTGATCAATTAACAAAATGGTTGGTGTTGCTTAAGATAGATTATTAGGGCAAGTTACAGTTTCTGGCTTATATCTTAAAAACTAAATCAGACAAAAAAAACCCAGGTTAAGCTAAGAAAGATCAACATGTCAAGGTCTATCCGAATATTGGAATGATTGCCCTTGGGTGTGTTTTAGGGGCAATAATGGCCTAAAATGGCTATAGATTTACAAAACTATAAAATTGCAAAATAAACAAATCAGATGTTTCTCTATGAATTATTAAAATATAGGAGACAACGATATCGTTGGTCATCTCAAAGAGATTGATTTTCTAGCTTGGGGCGGGACGACGAAAGTGAGAAAAGCAATCGAGTTGGTCCGAGACCACAATTGTCGTCCCTTGATTTTCGTTGTTTACGAATATAGTCCCTAGTGTTGACAGTGGGTTACTTGCCCTTAATTTTTATACCCCTCCCAAATTTAGTTCTCCATGTTTAATGCCTCAAATTGGAAGTAGGGGGTGAAATTACACTGTTAAACAAAATTTGGTCCCGAATTTTATAGGAAAGTAGTGATTTGGTCCAGCTGAAAAAGGTTAAAAATTAGCACTTCGGAAGCTGTCAAAAGATTTCAAGACGCCCTAAACATAAATTTTCTATAAATTTGATATAATTTGTCCCAAAAGTAGTACAACACACTGTAAAAATTTCATTGAGAAACCGCAAGTTGGATTTTTTTAATTTTCATTTATGTTCTAAAAGAAATGCACTTCGAAATAATTGTGGTCTCGGACCATTTGAGATGACCAATGATAATCTATTGATCGTTATTTACCTATCAAGACGTTGTTAATTTCATTGACAACTGCACGTGCACCCTTAGTTTTTAGCTATATTTTTGATATCACTCTACTGTACATGTGGTGAGAAATAAATCATCAGTCAGTAAGATCAAATAAAATTTCGTAAAATAGCGATAAAAGTAATTAGCTTGGTTAGAGCTTGGTAAGTGTAAAAACAAGGAAGATTTTAAAAAAATGTAAGGTAATTGTTTATTACAATTCGAATCCTTTTATCTCGTGTGACGCTTTTCTTTTACAAGTCTTATAGACGTACGATTTGGCATTTGATCATCATGACTTATTCATTATGTCAAAAAAATGCACAGAACAAAGCCTGTTTACATTTCAGGATCTCACTTTATTTTTAAAAAATGTTTCCCTTGAGATATACTTTGGAGTTTGTTACATTTTTAAATGTGCATCTTGAATTGTCTTTTTGCTGCAACATATCAAAAAATACATTTTGTAAAGTAGAAAACAAATTGCCGTTGCCAATGGAAACAACTTGTTTTTAGGGAGAAATTACAGTGATTTTTTTTCTAAAAAATGTACATTCAATTGTTTTACATTTAAACAGTGTATAAGTGCACAATTTACTGCATGTTAGACAGGTTTGATTTCAAACATATAAATAAGTTTAAGCTGTATGTTAAGAATATTTTATGAGTTAATTTCCACCATTTTATTGTCTGCTGGGCACCAGAACATACGAGATTTTTTAGGTAATCTCTTGTATAGAGTAATAACAGCACACATTAAATTAGATTTGATGATGAGGCCGAAAATGGCACTTATCGCCCCTTGTCCTTCTGAAGTTATTGGTTATTGTCATGAACACTATAAGAGCTAAACGGAAATTGACAGTGAAAAATAACAGAACAATATTAAAGATCTACGAATGATCTAACTTCGTAGAAATCGTCAAATGACCACTTATCATATGTTAAACATCCGTAAAATAAAATAAAACACCCCAAAGCTGTTACTTGTCTTACTAATTGTAAATAGTTACCAGGTACCAGGCTTATTATTTAATACGCAAGACGCGAATTCCGTCTTCATAAGACTCATCAGTGCAGCTCAGATGAAAATGATTATGAAGCCAAACAAGTACAACGTTAAAGAGCATTGAGGATCCAAAAATTCCAAAAAGTTGTGCTAAATACGGGCTGGGGTAAGAAAATCCTTAGTATTTTGAAAAATGTATACTATTGTAGACAGAAAATTTATAAAAATTACTATATAATTGATATTTATGTCAACACCGAAGTGCTCGGGGACGAAGCATCCACCAGCATTGGCATCGACCAAATGGTGAAAATATTATCAAAGGTATAAGGCTAGATATGTGTTACAAAAGTTGTAATTAACAGATGAAATAGATATAAAGATATGTGTGTATTTCAGTTCGAGACTCCATACGATCTAGCGGCAGAAGACGAGGGTCAGAATATAGAAGTGATGGAATACTTACAGGTACACTTCCTTTTAAAATACAGACGCTTACACTTAGATTCGATGAGGTGGAAAATAACTTACAGAATGTAAACAAATATAGAACTAAGAAACTAAATGCCGCTAAATATGAGAATGCAAAACCCAGATATTGCAGAAGAGTAAACTTTAATGATTTTACATTATTAAGGGTCAACTCAAAATTGAAACTTTCTAAAGCAATTTATTTGTAATCACAATGGTGATTTGAAAACATCATATTACATGTATATTTGAGGCGACTAATTCCACGCTTACCAAGCCATCATCTAAATAAAGGCAACAGTAGTATACCGCTGTTCGAAAGACATAAATCGATTAAGAGAAAACAAATCCCGACCAAATACCAAAACTGAGGTAAACACATCAATTATAGGACGAAAACAACGAAACAACAGACACACTGAGGTGCAACAAAAAACCAACACGACAACGCAACACACGGAAACGAACTATAAGGTAACAACTGACTTGGTACAGGACATTTTAAGAAAAAATTGTGGGTTGAACCTGGTTTTGCGGCCAGCCAACTCTCCCGCTTTTATGGTATTGTTAAATATAACACTAAAATGATAACATTACATGACAGGACTACAGTACAAACATATGCAAGAACTAACGGACGGAGACATACACAAATAAACATTTCAATATGACATGTCGACATTCTTATAGTTATCAAAGGTACAAGGCTTATAATTTAATACACAATACGTGCATTTCGTCTACCTAAAACTCACCAATGACGCTCAGATGAAAAAAGGAAAGAAAGTACAAAGTTGAAGAGCACTGATGACCCAAAATTCCAAAAAGTTTTGCCAAAAACGGCTAAGGTTATCTATATCTGGGATGAGAAAATAATCAGTATTTAGAATAATTCGTACTTTTGCAAATAGTAAATTTATAAAAATGACTATATAATTGATGTTCATGTCACCACCGAAGTTGGGCCTAACCACTGAATAAAAACGAACACGTAAAAAAACCTAGATTAGCACATTAAACAGCATAAAAACCATGCATTGTCACACGATGATAACGCTACAAAATGACGTCACAGGTAAATTTCTAAAATTTTGATATATTTCAAAATCTAAGCTAGGTCACTATTTTGAACGTATGAGTTGTTGGCGGTGTTAATTCTTCAACAGTAAACACAAAATGTGTGTGTCTAATGATTCGCTGTGTGTACGGAAGTGAAACAGAGTTTCGAGTTAGTGTCTTCAATTGAATGCTTTGTTAATTTTTATTAGAATGCATACTGATGGAGGTGTTCTAATTATAATTTTTTTTTTAAGCTGGTCTTATATACAACTTGGTGTTACTTTGAACTTCACTATTATCCTTCACTTATCTCTCCTATGCTAACTCAGTGTTTGTGAAGTTCAAGCTTAAAATATGGTAGTAAATAGTCTTTTCTCCACCTCTTTCACCAAAACAATATTTTTGGGGCAATGCTAAAATCTCATTTTGTGAGGTCGTTTTACTGTTACATCTGTGATCTACTATATCTTGCAATATCTTGAGTCCGAGTGTTCATTAATCCCACGTCTTTATTTCGTAAACAACATTTTGATTACTAAACACTGACTTAGAATAATAAATTATCTTGATCTACACAGCAATGTTTTGCCCGACTCGTACATTATCACATCCGTTCAAGTATATTTTTTTCTGTCTGCGTTAAAAATATAATAGATTCACTTATCATTTTCAAGCGTGTCAGATGAATGTATAGTCAACTAAAGAGAGCATCGATCAAAGCTCATGTTTCTCTGTTAATGTGTACATATATGCCGACTTTGAATTTACTAAATAACTTAATTACCTACTTACTTACAGTAGAATTAAACATGGGGGGATAAACACACATTATTTGCCTTCTTTATATTTTTGGTTGTTTTAATTTTGAGCTTCTGTCTAACTGATGATAACCCAATACTTTGGTTCATACACATACGAAAATACCATACACATAACTTATCTTGTGCTTCAAAAGTTATAAGAGTAATATACAAGCTCACAATAAAATACTTTATTATTCATTGATAAATTCAGGGCAGGTTTTTATGATTATAGATAAATGAAAACTTTGGAAGTAAAAATATCAGCCAGACCAGATCTAGGACTGCTTGTTGGAGTAATTGTCTTTAATAGTAATTTTTACCACATTTGGCGAATTCACCAATATTTTAAACACTATAGAAAATAAAAAGACACACCTGACGGCAATACTGAAAAGCAAGACAAGATAAACAAACACATCAAATTTTGCCCACATCCTTAATGGATTCTTCATTGCCTGTGAATTGCAATTCAATTGTTACCCTTTCTTGTGTTTGGGTCAACTTAAGAAGAAAGAGAGAAACTGGTAATTGAAAAAAGGTCAGCAATACAAGATAAAAAAAAATGCAGGCTTTATATTGTATCCTTAACTGTTCAGGAGTGTTTATTTTTGAAGAAAGATCTATGACTAGTTGAGCGATACTGACTCTTTCGAGCATTCAGTTTATTTCTATTTTCCGTGATTTTGTTTTTGTCTTTAACACCTTAAAATTCAGTCAAACAAAACTATAAGCAAGAAAGGGTTTTACCTACAGTTTCCAAATAACCGCAAAAACTGCCTTGAAATACAAGTCTATGAAACGGTGAGTAAGGAAATTTGTTTATACAATTTCGGTTATTTTGAGATGAGTTGAAAGTTTAGTTTTTTTTTCAAACTGTTGAAATAATTCGACTAAATTTATGGCTTCAAGAAACTTGTATTGACTGGTTTAATCACTTTTTACTTCATTAAAAAAAATTTCATGAAATGACGGATCTTTTTATTTCTCCAACGCTTCTTTCACATTTGAACAAAAATGAAAGTTTAAAGTAAATTTTAAATTTCAAATGATTTCATTTTCGGGCTTTGTTCTGTTTATCTAATGATAATCAGAATTATCCTATTTTAATGTGATTTTTAAATAAAGGCAACAGTAGTATACCGCTGTTCGAAACCCATAAATCGATAGAGAGAAATAAATCCGGGTTACAAACTAAAACTCAGGGAAACGCATAAAAGTGTGTAAAAATAATTAACAATTGTTAAACTCTTTTAAATGAGCACGAACGATGATAAGGTGTTCAATCTGTTGAACACAATTTCATGCATGCAGATTACATAGTAAACAAAGCTCATGATTGACTCGTAAGTAATTACTTTTTAGCTCACCTGTCCCAAAGGGCCAAGTGAGCTTTTCGCATCACTTGTCGTCCGTCGTCCGTCGTCTGTCGTCGTCCGTCGTCGTCCGTCGTCGTTAACTTTTACAACTTAGCCACAATCATTATTGGGGTATCTAGTATAAAAAATGTGTCCGGTGACCTGGCCAACCAACCAAGATGGCCGCCATGGTTAAAAATAGAACATAGGGGTAAAATGCAGTTTTTGGCTTATAACTCAAAAACCAAAGCATTTAGAGCAAATCTGACAGGGTAAAATTGTTAATCAGGTCAAGATCTATCTGCCCTCAAATTTTCAGATGAATCTGACAACCAGTTGTTGGGCTGCTGCCCCTTAATTGGTAATTTTTTGGAAATTTTCCTGTTTTTGGTTATTATCTTCAATATTATTATAGATAGAGATAAACTGTAAACAGCAATTATGTTCAGCAAAAAAAATATTTACAAATAAGTCAACATGACTGAAATGGTCAATTGACCCCTTTAGGAGTTATTGTCCTTTATAGTCAATTTTTAACCATTTTTCGTAAATCTTAGTTATCTTTTACCAAAATCTTCTTCTCTGAAACTACTGGGCCAAATTAATCAAAACTTAGCCACAATCATCATTGGGGTATTGAGTTTAAAAAATGTGTCCGGTGACCCGGCCAACCAACCAAGACGGCCGCCATGGCTAAAAATAGAACATAGAGGTTAAATGTAGTTTTTGTCTTATAACTGAAAAAACAAAGCATTAAGAGCAAATCTGACATGGGTAAAATTGTTTATCAGGTCAAGCTCTTTCGACCCTCAAATTTTCAGATGAATCGGACAACCCGTTGTTGGGTTGCTGCCCCTTAATTGGTAATTTTAAAGAAATTTTGCTGTTTTTGGTTATTGTCTTGAATATTATTATAGATAGAGATAAACTGTAAACAGCAAAAATTTTCAGCAAAATAAGATTTACAAATAAGTTAACATGACCGAAATGGTCAGTTGACCCCTTTATGAGTTATTGTCCTTTATAGTCAATTTTTAACCATTTTTCGTAAATCTTAGTTATCTTTTACAAAAATCTTCTCCTCTTAAACTGCTGGGCCAAGTTAATCCAAACTTGGCCACAATCATCTTTGGGGTATCTAGTTTAAAAATTGTGTCCGGTGACCCGGCCAACAAACCAAGATGGCAGCCATGGCTAAAAATAGAACATGGGGGTAAAATGCAGTTTTTGGCTTATAACTGAAAAAACAAAGCATTTAGAGCAAATCTGACAGTATAAAATTGTTTAGCAGGTCAAGATCTATCTGCCCTGAAATTTTCAGATGAGTTGGACAACTTGTTGTTGGGTTGCTGCCCCTTAATTGGTAATTTTAAGGAAATTTTGCTGTTTTTGGTTATTGTCTTGAATATTTTTATAGATAGAGATAAACTGTATACAGCAATAATGTACAGCAAAGTAAGACATAGAATTAAGTCAACATGACCAAAATGGTCAATTGACCCCCTAAGGAGTTATTGTCCTTTATAGTCAATTTTTAACAATTTTTAAAAAAATTGTAAATTTTTACTAACATTTTCCACTGAAACTACTGTGCCAAGTTCATTATAAATAGAGATAATTGTAAGCAGCAAGAATGTTCAGTAAAGTAAGATGTACAAACAAATCATCCTTACCAAAACACAATTTTGTCATGAATCCATCTGCTTCCTTTGTTTAATATTCACATAGACCAAGGTGAGCGACACAGGCTCTTTAGAGCCTCTAGTTTAAATGTACTTTAAATGAACGTTCAATTTTAAATCAAAATTTTAGATAGTCTTTACCAAAAAGTTCTTAAATAATGAAGTTATTTGTAAAGGAATAGCATTTCTTTGAAATATTTGTTCTGCGCTTGATCACTTATGGCAGGGATGACTGAATAAAGTTTAAAATGGTTATCGATCATTAGCAAATATCACCTGAAGGCATTTATATTGTTGTTAAAAGGGCTCTGATAATATTTTTTTCTTGGAGTTGCAGTTTGTTTTCTTTTACAGAAAAGCGTTTTTAAAAATAAATTTAGCGAACAAATGATAATGAAAAATACGATCCATTACAATCAACGAATTTTTCTCTTTAAAAAAAATAAAATTTGACCAAAATCCCAATATTCCATCTAGGCCATTACAAGCAAATATGACCGTTTTTAGACCCTGGTCGATTCTTTATAACCCCATATTACACACTTTAAATGGAAGTTTTCCTTAAAATGGAAGGAGATACAATTTGTAACAAGTGTGAGGTCAAAGAATATAAAAAAAGGCAACATGTCGAAAAGTTTTCCATTTAATGGTGCATACCCCAAAAATGCACAATAAACTATATCTCTCTAATTCATAAGAAGGTTCGAAAACGAATTCATTATATATTATAAATGTGAAACATATATGTATTATATATTATTTTTCGTTATGTATATTATTTTTTTTTTATATAATTCAAGAACACCATGCATGAATGTATATATATTCACAGTGTATTATCCTCATGTTTTAGACTGTCATGCAAAAGAAATCTTCAGGTATGACTTCTGGACTGGGAATAAAAGGTAATGTTCGTCAACAATATTTCATTATGATTTGTTATACCCTAACTAAGGAAATTGATAAATAAGAATATGTTTTCTGTAAGACGTCATGCATGTAACTGTTATGTATTGATGAGATCAATAACTATAATAGGCAATAACAACGGGAGCTAGTGTTATCAGGTGCCAATATTTGATGCGACTGTCATACAAATGTGAGGTCTAGCTAGCTTTAAATCCAGGTTTAATCCACCGTGTTCTACATAGGAAATGCCTGTACCAAGTCAGGATTATGACAGTTGATATATCTATTCGGTTGATATGTTTGATCTTTTGATTTTTCAATTTGATTCGGAACTATCCTTTCTGATTTTTCCTCCGAGTTCCGTATTTTTGTGATTTTTTTACAAGGCCTTTTATACAATCCCATAGCAATTACTATGAAATTATGATCTTTTATTGGATTATTTTCAATTACTATAAATTGTAAGGTCTTCTGTGGGATCATTTAGTTCACATACATGTGTATCCGAACTCTGCACTAGATGTATTCTCCATGAACAGTAGCAATTGTATATACGGTACATTAAAAATGACGAACAAACTTTAACGATGCTACACCCCCCCCCCCCCCTCCCAATTCATAAATAGATATTTTAAAGTTCAAAGGTAAACAAAAATAAGATACAAGGGCCTGTGATTGGGATTAAAATAACAGTCAGTATTGAAAGTTTATCTACCAGTATACTGATAAAATTTGTAGAATTATAGGTTGCAGTAAAATAAGTTAATAAATTGGAACATACAATTTTCTTTATATTTTTTTCTATTTTTCTACATGCAGATATTCCTTTTAAAAATAATAACACAAGAAGAAAAGCTTCTCAAAGCCGGTTACTATGTAGCAGGTCATTATCTCCTCAACACAACTGGGATTTTTTTTGGGGGGGTCAAACTTTTGAAATTATGTTCTTAGGGGGGTCATTATGTGGTTTTATAAAATAATGAGGGGGGGCGTTCCCAACATAAAATTTTATATCAAAAATTTGAACCGACCCCCTCAGCTCACAAATATTGACCATTCCCTTACCAGTTTGTAAAGTTTCATTAAGCGTAGACCGTTTGAAAATTTCTAAATACTGTGCACATCTGTTAATTCAAACATGTTCATAAATTTTCTTAAAATTATATCCTATACTAAATAAATTAGAATTAATAATTTTTTTCGCATGCTGGAGTTTTCAAAGGCAACCGTAGACATCAAGAATATGCCATACCTTGATTGCAAATCAGAACATAGAGGTTACTATTAATGCAGTGTACCATTACAATTGGTTCATACAATTCAGAGATATAAGCTAGAACAAATTGAAGACAAATAATAACTAGATTTACGAGCAATAGCCATGGTAACGACAATCATTTTGAAAATTCCATATGTAAAAGGTGCATCTACACTTGCGATCTAACAAAGTTTGGATATATATGTATAAAGTAGACATAACTATTGTATAAAAATGATTATTTAAAATTCAAACATATTCAAATAGACCACCAAAAACAAACATTTTAATTTGCAGTTTTTCTGTTTCCATGACAACGGAAGCCATTTGCAATGTGTCAACTTGAAGTATAATTTTTGGACATGATGGTTATATAAAGGCAATAGTAATCCAGTTTCCAAACTAAAACCGAGTGAAACGCATCAAATATAAGAGTGAAACAAACACAAAACAACAGGAACACTAAAGTGCAACAAAATAAAATACAAACATACAAAAAAACATTATTACATGTATGTTAAAACACCAGCCATATTCCTGACATAGTTACTATTAAACATCTATCTATTTGTGCAACTCCGCAAGGTCACGTACAATCATAGCATTTATATGTTTTTTTTCATTCACCAAGTATTCAAACAAAGTGACATACGCATAGAGATTCGAGTTTCTCTGCAATATTATTCAAATAAAAATAGTATTAATAAAGGACGAAGCACCAAACCTAAAAATACTTCAACTGAAGACTGAAAAATAAAGAGGATGTTGTATTACAGTGCATAAGGGTAGGGACTTCATGAGAAATTTATGTATGTATGCTACACCACAGGTGATAATTGTATAAGATAGCTCTTGTTATTATGAACAAAACAAAAAAAAACGATTGAAAATTGATGAAAAAAAGAAAAGTTACGCAAATTAATGCAAGTTTTAAGTTACAGATTTTTTTATATTATTCTGAAAAATGTGAAAATTTTAATAGAAATGGAATTTTGTATGGCTACTTACCACAAATGTATACACATGTAACCATATAGAGTTGTTTTCTAGCAGCAACTCACAGACTCTATGAACACCAACAATAACTCATACTCTTCGAAGTACAACTCAGTCAAGCATAAATTGTAAAGTGGGCGTGACAGGGTGTGAACTGAGTCCTTTTAGCAGTAGCACTGAAGAAATTTGTCAAATATTGAACAACATTAACTTTTCAAACCTAGTTTAGATAAAAACACAAACCTATTATCTATGAAATTTAGTGTATTACATATTTATATAGACGTTAACAAAACAAAATAAAATTGGAATCAATCTTCTGCTAGATACAATATGGCCGTCGACGAGGCAAATTTTTTTTAACAAAATGATCATGTGTACATAAACTTAATTGTGTTTTCTTTCCAAAACTGAATATTTCTTTACCAAAAAAACTTCAGGAACATCATATCCATGAAGCTATAAGAAAATTTGAGGTTAATATTGATATGAACCATGATACAAAATCAATTATGGCTGTCCAAGATGGCTGCTGGTGGCAGTTTTCACCCAACAAAATATTATTTTATCAATGAAATTTTGTTTGTCCTAAAATAAATAATAAATTTTCCACAAGAATTTAGGAAGAGCTTGTATCCAAGTAAATATCAGGGAAGGTTCAGGACAGTATTGATATATACCATGGTAAAAAATGCAATATGGCCGTCCAAGATGGCTGCTGGTGACTTTTTTCAATTATTAAAATGATAATTTTTTTTGACTGAAAGTTTTTTTTTTAATTATTGACAATCAAAATCTTCAAGTTTGAAACCTGATGATCAGTATATACATTTAAGAGAAAGTCAAAATCCATAGAAATTCAACATATTTTTAAACAAAATTAACACAAAAAGGGTCAATAAACAATAAAATTAATTAATTAAAAACCAATTCTTCAGAGAACAATTAAAGGTCTTTCCACCTCGATTATTAGAATGAAATTTAAAAAAACGGTGTTGGAAAATGTCACTCCTGGTTGATGTAATTTGTTACTTTAAACAGAGATTAAAACAAATCAGATTTTTAAGTACTTTTTCAAAGGATGAGTCTGAAATAGGCTACTTTCGGTTAAAAAATTGTCATTTCTGGTTGACCTGATAAATGATGAAATGTCTTCAAGCAAATGCAAAAGACTTGATTGTTTTATAATGAACCAGTATGAATTTTTAGCAGAGGTCAACATCTAGAACGTCAAATTGACCTTTGACTTTGGCCTCAATTTCAAGGTCCTATGTCAGTGATCTCAAAACGAAAGAACCCAGGTCAATCACTTGTTTGGTTGTAGAGTAATACTGATTTCAAATACATAAGGGGAGAAAAAACCTATAATGGTTGACCAAAACGTTTCGACTTAAAATGGTTAAAGTTGCGCCCTACTGTAAACATTTATTTGGCAAACACACCATTGCATTAACTGTTACTGTTTCTTTTGAATAAAGATAACCAGCAAAATTCCAAAATTAGAACATGACCTTGAACTTTGACCTTGACCTCAATTTCCTCCAAATGGACCAAGGACTTTATATCAAAAGACTTTAGGCCTCTATGACTTATAATGTATGAATTTATTCAACATCTTAACTTTGTTAAATTTTCAAAGGGAAATAACTCCTATAAGATGACATCCAATCACACCAGTTAAAGATAAGCAAAACATTCTTAAGAGTAGACGAACAATTTGGTGAAAACGGTTTGTAAAAATCTTTTACGGTTGTAGAGAAATAAAGATAACAAGAAAAAAAGGACGCGGCAAGGTAACTCCTCTAAGAATAAGTGTTCGGTTACACAGGGTGAGTTTTGAAATCCCTATCACTGTACCACATCATTGGCCAAAAATCCTTTCGATATGTTGTAAAACAAAAAAAGCAAATCAGACGGCAGAAGAAAAAAAAATTAAAATTAAAAATCAATTGTTCAGAGAACAATTGAAGGTCTTTCCGCCACTAACAATACATTTTGATGTGAAAATATTAAAAATTCAGTGATTTGTCAGTTCCTATGGCTGTTTGCTGTCTAAATATGAATTTGGAGCAAGGTCAAATTCAAGAACGTCTAATTAACCTATTACCTTGACCTCAATTTCAAGGTCATAAATTAAGGATCTTTAATCAAAAGACACTTGTTCCTTAATATGTATGGTTTATGAATAATATCACTTTACGCATAATTCTGAACATAAGAGATGCAAACAATCCTATTTATTGTCAACACACCCTTTCAACCAAATTTATGAGTTCGGACATGTTGCGGCTATCAATTTAGTAAAAATAATTTGTCGATATCTTATAAGGTTAATGAAAATTAGAGAATATAAGCCGAAATCTAAATCTAAAATATGACATTGACCTTTGACCTTGACCATATTTACTTCTTATTGGACCAATGATCTTAAATCAAAAGACCCTAGGTCTCTAACACTTATGGTTTACCAGTAAAAAATGCATATCGCTTATATCATATATATAAGGGGGGATAACTCTCATATGGAGTCTCCCGATAGCTTCGATTAAAATTATTCAATTCATCCTGAAGTTATAACGAGCAATTTGGTAGATAAATTTGTCAGTTTCTTATACGGTTGCGACATATAAGTAATAACAAGAAAAACAGTGTTCGGGGAGATAACTCTTACATGGAAAAGATTTTTGTTATGCGGTGTCAGTTTCAAAAGCGTATTTACTGTTCTATATCATATACCATATATCTAAGCGACATCTTGTGAAACAAACAAAAACAGCGAAGGAAAGAAAATTAGGGGGAAGAAACAAAAATTTATAATTATCAGAACAAAATCTAAAGGTCTTTCCACGGAAAGGTAGAAAGACCTAATAATCAGAAGAAAATCAAAAAGTCTTTCCGTGGAAAGACCTAATAAATATATGTAATTGACTGCAATTATGTGTCATAATACAATGAAATTTGAAAATTAATAACACGTTTTTTTTTAATTTTTGGTTCATTCAGCAAAGGGTTCAATAAAGTTAATAGATAAAATACAGGTTTTATTCATTAAATATTTTATCAAAAAGTTTTGTTATGGAACGACCCATAGCCTTGCATTTGATATAGGTTCAATGTTTACTTCACAAAGAACACCTGCTCAATATACTCTCACACTATCAACCTTTGCTGGCAACTTGTAATGTTTGCCTGATAGGTGTAAAAAATAAAAAAACAGTATATTTATCTTCCAATTCAGAACAACTGCATGGGTACCAACAATCAGTGAAGGCCACAGTTTAATATGTATTTACTTGAAATGTCAATTCATCGTTTATTGGATAACTCTGTTTTTAGCTTTTGTGCGCTTTGTTTTATTGTTATTTTTTGCCCTCTTAACATTTACTATATTTTCTGTAGCATTATTCGAAGTGACTACTTGTGGTGGTATATTTTTCAGTACAATTGCTCTGAATATTTTTTTTTAAATTGTCAAATAGCTGATCTGTGCAAAACTGTTCTTTTTGTCTTGAAATTTAATCAAACCTTTAGATTGAATTTTAGAGTTTGGAACTTTGGTGCGAAACGTGATTTCATTTTTTATCAGATGTCTTTTCTTGGTACATGTATTAGTTAAACCTGAAGGTTATGCAGCTCCTTCTTTATCGCTCAACCATATTCCTTTTTTTTTGCTTGTGTCTCAAATTTGGTGATTTACAGTTGTTTGCGGGTTTTTTTCTTGTTTTTTTTCTATCCTTTTGTGTTGTCACGCCATTTTTTTCTGTCTAAGTTCTATTTATTTATTTTTTTTATTATTCATTTTTATTTCTTCAGACTGCAACTTTTCTAAAAATTTCAAAATGTTCTATCTCTTTTTTTCTAATATAAAATTTTGCTTGGTTTGTTATACGAGTGATAATTATACTAGATTTTGCTTCTGTGCTTTTTTTATTTGACTCCTTGTCTAATCTATCCAATGCTGTGAAGTCAGTTTCAGAAATTCTCTTTGTTTTTGGAACATATCTGTATTCATCAATGAGATGTTGTTCAGAATTTGATATATACCACCTTGTAACTGATCTTTCAGCTGAAGTTTCAGCATTGGACATATTTCTCTGTAGATTTCCAATATGGCTTGAATTGTGAGGGCATCAATATAAAACAAGAGGTTGTCAAATTTATAATAATTTTCAAATAAACAATGATATATCACATCCTTTTAAATGATGTCAGGACCAGCTTCCTGAAAAATTGGGTCACATTTTAGTAGCTCACTAGCTATATAGCATCATTGGAAAGCTCATCTAGGTTTTCTTATTATTTTATTTCAGACCAAAAACAACAAAGTGTTTCTAAATGCACATTGCTTATTCTAATTGTAATACTGATTTAGCCGCAAGGTAATGTTTGCAGTTCGGCTTCGAAAAAACACTTGTTTTCCTCAAAAAGTATTATAAAATTATCAAAGATACGAGGCAAATAACTTATTACGCCAGACGCACGTTTCGTTTACATAAGAACCAGTGAGTGAATAATATATACCACTCAGATCAAAATAGTTATAAAGCTAAACAAGTACAAAGTTAAACAGCATTGAGGATCCAAAATTCCAATAAGTTGTGCCGAATACGGCTAAAGTAATCTTTGCTTGGGATAAGAAAATCCTTAGTATTTCGAAAAGTTCATACATTTGTGAACAAGAAATTTATAAAAAATGACCATATAATTGATATTCAGTTCAACACAAGGGTACTGACTACTAATCTCTTGGTACCCTCGGGGACGAAATATCCACTAGCAGTGCCATCGACCTAGTGGTGTAAATAGTTATCAAAGGTACCAGGCTTCTAATTTAAACGCCAAACGTACGTGTCGTCTACATCAGAATCATCAGTGTAATGCAGATCAAAATAGTTATAAAGAAAAACAAGTACAAAGGTGAAGAGCATTGAGGACCCAAAATATTTCTTTTCGAACTTAAAAGACCCTTCTTTTATTATGAAAAAATATTGTTCTATTATGATATCTAAACATTGGTAAAGGCAAACACAACTATCTAAGGCTATTTTAAGAAAACTTTAGAATGACAAATAAATAATTGCATCGTAAAATTATAACAAAATATTTTTCGCATTTGTGTACGATTTGTTATGAGTTTCAATTTTTGGGAAATATCATCAAACTAACAAGAAATTTGGAATTATTATGTCCTGTTCTATTAAGTAAATGTGATCTATTGAACACCTGGTATCTTACAAAAACCAGAAAATTGCATTTTGATTAATTCTCACAAAAGTATATGATGTTTATGCAATAAAATTGAACCGTTTGATTTTATACAACCGTACAGAAAACTCTAATACGAATAATATATAAAACAACAATGTGTTAGGTTGGTGCATAGAAGTCCCTAACTAAGACGCTTTTTGAAAAATTGTCTATCGCCCATGATAGTGATCACTTGTGCATGACTAATGTTATGAAAAAGATTGTGTCATTTGTTTATTCCGTTTCACCAATTAAAAGACAACAGTCAATTTAGATTTATAAAATTAAACTTGCTTTTAAGTAGTAAAATGTGTGCTTTTTTACTATGTAAAACGCATTCATGCAATAGTCATCACCAGATAAGACAATTAAGCGTAAAACGTAAAATGATTTCAAGCTAAATTTGAACTTTTTTCAGTTTTTATTATCTGTTATGTATAAACACTGCTATTGTCTTCCTCTTATAAATTATGTGTTTACGCCGGTTTTAGTTTGTAGCACGGATTTTCACACATACCACTTCTATATCTATCACTGTTTTTGGTCTAGCACTTTCAATGACTTAAAGCAAATAGGGTAATATCAACAAATATTATGTTAAACAAAGACATTGTTTAAATACTGTAAATACAATAAATACCAAATTCAATGTACATCAAAATATATGATATGCAAATTGACAGGAAATGAACTCATCCGGATAAGTGTAAATAGGGCATCACATGCAACTTTAGTTTTGTATTTTTGTTCCTCGTCTAAAATTCAAAGTGAGTCCTCCAACATGTTAAAAATAGTTTTATCTGAAGACAGCTACTATGTTTAAGTTTAAGCCTATTACCTCATTAAGACATTTTGTAAGAACAGTTAAACAAAATAATAATGTTCTTCTTCTTATTTACCATATCTTTGTAGATAATAAAGTTCCAACTGAAATAGAATTAATGGCTGACAAAAAATCTGTTCCTTTGTACCTCAAATTACTCGAATCAGGATCTGAGAAAAAAAGAGACATACGTTTAGTAATAGTTGGGAAGAAGGGTGCAGGGAAGACCTCGTTGGTTAAAAGGTTGTTCAACGAAGAAAAGCAATGGACTGGACGAACCTCATTTTTTAAAAGATTGCTTGGACGAAATAAAGCAGATGTAACAAGCACAAACGGAATTGAAATTCATGTGATAAAATTCAAAGCAAACTATGATGATTGTATTTGGAACAAATTAAAAGGTATGATGTTAACAATTTCACTTCATATTTTGTCTATACTTAAACAAACAAATTTAATCTATGAATTAATCAATTGTATCATGTATAAGATCAGAGTTGTGTTGATTAATCATATCACTAATTTTGCATGCATTGAGACTAAACTTACAACTTGTGAGACATAGTGATGACAATTCGGCGTCAAAATTATTTACCTAACGCTCTAGATTGGTGTAAAATTATTCATTCTTAGTGACAAAAAAAAGAACAGATTGTTAATGTCGTTGTAACATGTTTAAAAACAAAATGAAAAATATTGTTTTAATTTGACAGCAAAATTTTAAATTTCAAACTAAAATTTATTCACTTCTATGTCCAACATTTTATCCTTAGGTATAAAAGTACTCAAATGTCCACGCAAGAATATTAACTTTGTAACTTTTGATTTTTATCGACATAAATTTTAGCAGCTGCTTACCTATAGAGCTCCCAATTTGTGTAAAGCTATTCATCCTTAGAGACAAAAAGAACGTAACTTTAATGACAAAAATACTTGATTTGTCGTAGTCACTTTAATCATGTATAGTCAGTTTTACTTCATGCGTGCTATTCATTTTGCTACATACATGTATGTTAGTGGAAATTCCAAGTTTGAAGTTGAAATTTCCAAGATTAAAGTCGACAATTTGAAAAAAAAATCAAACGTTTGGCCTTAGTAGGCTTCCGTAGAGAACAGCTAAACTAAACACCAATTTCAAATGATTTCTAATAACTTACACTTGAAATAAGGGAGAATTTAAGCTACTTGCAGTGTAGAGTATATCACTTCCAATGTCATAGGAAAGGATATTTTGGACTGATTATAAAGCGTATGGTTGCTGGGACCTTCTATGTAAAAAGAGGAATATAAATATCTACTTCCGGTTTAGAAAATGACACTTCCAGTTTCATCTGAAAGGTTATTTTACCTTGATCGAATGAAACCTATGGTTTCAATGTCCTTTCACTTTTAAAAAGGGAGATTATCAGTCACTTGCGGTGAAAAGAAAGTCACAATAGCTTTATTTAAATTGATCCTAAAAATATATGGTTTCTATGGGGTTTTTTTTTTTTTTAAATAAGGGAGATGACTAGCTACTTCCTGTTTACATAAGGTCATTTTTTAATGTCAGTATATATGTTGATGTATGCTGATTCCAAAATTATATAGTTTATAACTAATTCAAGTTTCCATTAGGTAATCTTATCTTTTGGAAATTACCTCATGGTTTCATAATGTGGCACGATGACGTTATATCAATTAACCTTGAATTTAACCATTTGAAGGGCTATAACTCCTGTAAACTGTCACTGGGAAGCTTTGAACCAAATGAATAACTTTTTCCTTTTAGCACCCAAAATATGTTGCTTTTGTATCTAGCTTTTACAGTCCGAGAGGGGATGCACTCACACATAATTGATTTAATTTATAATATGACCTTGACTTTGACATAGACCTCATTTTCCAATTTAGACTGAAAGATCTGAATTCAAAAGACTTTTGGTTATTATCGATTACAATGAATGAAATAATGAACACCAATTTTACTAAAGCCTGATGAGGATATAACGAACAATTTATTAAAAAAACTAATTTCAACATCTTTGTTTGTTACGAAGGGGATGCGTAAGATAAATAGTGCATGGTGGAGATACCTATTACCAAAAAAATCGATCTGCTCAGCAGAGTGAAATTCATAAGCGCATAATATGTACGATACAATATATAAACATATATAAAAGAAAGATAACGTGTTGCTTTTGGTAGCATTTGATAGTACATAATACTAATTTCAAAAATATATGGTTCTATATACTTTTAAACAAACCAGTAAACATCCGGTTTACACAAGGTCGTTTCGGGTTGGCCTTTTCAGTATCTTTTTAAACCATATGGAAAAAGTATTCTGGCTTTCTCATGTTTACATATAACGTTAAAGCAAAGGTCAAAATCTAGAACATCAAATGTACCTATTACCATGACCTCAATATCAAAGTCTTAAATCAAGGACCTCGTATTAAAAAACTCTAAATCATTATTATAAATGAGTTATATCACCATACACATAATTCTAAATATGAAAAGGAAGAATACTCGCATATAATGTCAACATGTCGCAACTAACAATTTGGTAAACATATTTTGTAGATATCTTATACGTTGATCTAAATGAAGTGATATAAAACAAATTTTAAATTAAGAACAAGACCTCAAATCATAAGATCATGGGCCTTTATTACTTATGATTTACAAATTACAAATACATATCACTTATTTCAAATAAGTGGAAATTACTCTCGTATGAAGTCAACGGATTACTTGAGTCCAGATTATCATCTCTATCCTGACTATATAACGATTAATTCATGTAATTTGTTAAAATAAATTTGCCGGTTTTTTACGGATGTGAAGCAGTTGTGAACACAAGAAAAACAGTGTTTGGGGAGATAACTCTTACAAGAAAAGTGTTAAACAGGGTCAATTTCAAAATAGTGCAAGCTGCTCGGTATCATTCACTAGGTGACATCTTGTAACAAAAAAATACTGCACAAGAAAAACACATTATTCAGAAGAAGAGCAGTGAATCCTACAACCGAACACGGATACCACCTTTTAGATACATTATAAATATTCAGGGGTGTTTTATAGAGATAATTGGTGAACCAAACTGCATTGTCAAATGTATTGTTAAGCTGTTAAATGTTTATTGATTGTTAAAGAATAAGTAATCGAAAAATTCAAATAGTAAAAAATATTCAACGACTGACCGAACAACACATTAATGCACAATTGCGCGTAGCGCATAAGTTAATTATTAGTGTTGTTCGGTCACGAGTTGAATTTTTTTGTTATTTGAATTCTTTGATAAGTTATTTTTTTTATTATAAATGTTTTTTTTATGAATTAATGTAGCAAATATAAGGAACTATATCTTTTTTCTACGCATTCACAATTTGTTTTGATCCGACGTTACATGTATCGATGTCTTGACAACGCCTATTGTTGTATGACGTCAGAGAGTGACATGTGAAACTTTAGATATTTGTTTTTTTTTGGGAACTCAATGTAATTCATTGCAACCAATGTAATAATATAATTTATTCAATATTTTTTAACATTTCAAGGGAAAAAATAGCTTTTTTGTTTTAATTATAGGCAATTATGAAGAAAATGAACTTAATACAAGGTTGTTAAAACCATACGAAGAAAAAATCACCAGTGAGTATAGAGACACCATTAATGCAAAAGCCCGCACGATTGATGAGGACACAACTTCTTTAACATTCACTGTTGATGAATTAAACGAACCAAGAACTGTATCTCAACAGCCCATAGAACTTAAACCTCAATTAGCCAATGAACATAAAGAACTATCTTCAGAAGCCACTAAATATAAAGAAACAGAAGACAACCTGATAAAACATTTCGAAGGAGCCCATGAAACTGTTAAAGATAATACCGTGATTACAATATTGTACAGACGTGTGGAATCAAAGACGTCATCTCAGCAACCTGTAAAAACAGAACCTCCTATACACACCCACGCAGTAACTGAATCTCATCTCAAACTGCCTGAAACCAAAGTAACAACTGAATCCCAAATACTAACGAAGTCTGCTGTAGAGACTGAACCTCTCGTAAATCCTGGAAGCGCAAATAGTTATCATCAACCGCTGCAAAACCTATTATTAGAGAACGCATATAAGGATATAAAATCCATGATGGAAAAATCAAAGGTTGATTTACAGGACAAAGAGGAGTATGCCAAGTTATTACTATGGGATTTTGGTGGAGATGAAGAATTCTATCACACACATCAAACATTTCTGTCCCCAGATGCAATTTATCTAGTTGTTACAAAACTCAATGAGGCTGAGGACAAAAATGCTCAAGGTAAGTATTGATATGATATTTGATTATACATTGTTTTGCTTGAGCATGTAGATATGGTAGAGATACACACATTTAAGTTGAAAACTTGACTTATTTATAGTCTATTCTAATGTTGCCCGTTATCAAAGAAGTGACGTCTTATCAAAATGAAACTTAAAGGAATGAATCTTTTCCTGATTTTATCTGAATCATTTGCTTAAAAGAGGGACGAAAGATACCAAAGGGACAGTCAAACTCATAAATCTAAAACAAACTGACAACGCCATGGCTAAAAATGAAAAAGACAAACAGAAAAACAATAGTACACATGACACAACATAGAAAACTAAAGAATAAACAACACGAACTCCACCAAAAACTAGGGGTGATCTCAGGTGCTCCGGAAGGGTAAGCAGATCCTGCTCCACATGCGGCACCCGTCGTGTTGCTTATGTGATTACAAATCCGGTAAATAGTCTAATTCGGTAAACTAGCATACGCTTTCCACTCATCATGAGTTAGACTTACACGTCAGTTATAGGTTTTTACAATAAAAAGCTAATACACAAGTACATCATTTAGATTAGAAGGTGTTTGTAGGAATTCATAATTTTATATTTTCTTCTATGCGTTCGTCCGTAAGATCCCTTGTATTTCCGATTAATGATTAATTTGTTAATACTGATTTAACACTAGAGTAACTACGAAAAATCAAGTATTTTTGGAATTAAAGTTACGTCTCTAAGGATGAATAGTTTTACACAAATTGGGAGTCAGCAGCTGCTAAAATTTATGTTGATAAACATCAAAAGTTTTCTCTTCTTTGTTTATTAATACGCTTGCGTGGAAATTTGAGTACTTTTTATACCTAAGGATTAAATGTTGGACATGGAAGGGAATACATTTTAGTTTGAAATTTAAAACTTTGTTGTCAAATTAAACAATATTTTTCATTTTGTTTTTTAAACATATCAAAACGACATTAACAATCTGTTCTTTTTTTGTCACTAAGAATGAATAGTTTTACACCAATCTAGAGTGTTAGGTAATTAGTTTTGACGCCGAACTTTCATCACTATGTCTCACAAGTTGTAAGTTTAGTCTCAATGCATTCAAAATTAGTGATATGATTAATCAACACAACTCTGATCTTATACATGATACAATTGATTAATTCATAGATTCAATTGGTTTGTTTAAGGATAGACAAAATATTAAGTGAAATTTGTTGTAACTCTATATACTATATTCCTTTAATAAACTCATCATAGATACTAGGATTACAATTGTATATTGACGTCAGACGCGCGTTTCGTCTACAAAAGACTCATCAGTGAAGATCGAATCAAAACACTTTTAAAATACCAAATGAAGTACGAAATTCAGCGTTTCCATATTTCAATATGTACTTATCATTCAGCATATTTAACAGAACTCTCTATATATCTATATTAGGGATGTCCAAAAATCTGAAATGTAAAACTCGAAAACTCGGTCATGTCACTCGCGAGTACTCGAGTACACGGATATATCTTGAACGTCTAGTGAAAAGTTTTGATTTTTGTTGGGATGTGGTATTTTTGTTATTTCTTCTTATAAACCTGATTATAGTATGAATACATCGCTTGAAATCTTAACGATAGAAAAACGTACATGTATCATGTATATTGTTGCTGATCTTAAACTGTTTGACTTCCAAATATAACTTAATCATATATATGATCATTAAAATGAACGAGAAACAAATATTTACATGCAACACATCGACAAACGGCAACTTCTGAATTACAGGCTCCAGACTTGGGAAAATAAGTTTATGTGTTTTATTAAACTATTATAAATTAATAATTCATGAAAGTATTAATCCGTGTACTAACACCGATAAAAATGTACCTAACCAGTAACGCAGGTTTCACTACAGGGCACTTTATTGGGTTCTTGTTATGAGGCTTCCTGGAAACCTTACGTCCAACATGTTGTCAAAAGCAGTCACTGTGATAATTGTTCCTTTGATTCTAACTTATATTGCTCTAAAACAAATGTGAATAAAGATATATATTGTTAATAAAGGCAACAGCAGTATACCGCTGTTCGAAAGTCATACATCGATTGACAGAAATCAAATCCGGTCTACAAACTAAAACTGAGGGAAAAACATCAACTATTAGATGAAAACAATGAAACAACAGAATTATCCAGTGCAACAAAAAAAACAAACGACAATGTAACACACATAGAAACAAACAATACGATAACAACTGCTATTTCACTTAAATTTGTACAGGACAGTTTAAGAAAAATTGTGGTTTTAACCTGGTTTTCAGGCTTGCCCAAATTGACGCTTTTATGGCAAAGTCAAATATAGCACTACAATATACCAATGGAAAAGTCATAAATTAAAAATCAATGATCAATTTAATCAACAAACAAAACTAGCTGGTAAACAAAGGTAATGTTTCAGAGAACTTCCCAATTATGTATGCACCTGTTCGAAGTCATTCGACATTTTGTTCTAAAAACTAGTCCGTCTAAGCCATGTTTTTTTTAACTACATGTTTACATTTAGTCTCCAGTCCAGAGTGAAGTCAGTGTAGTGTTCTCGTGCTTGATCCGTCGAAACAAGAGTCATGCTTTAGGAAATGAACGTTTCTGCTTCAATTATTCTATATTAAGAGACATCTTTGATATATCATAATAACCCTGCTCAGAAAGAGACACTTATACTATCTTTTGTCTCTTATGTCAGTCCAATTAAATTACCTTCACTTTTATATGATTAATGTTAAATAAGAGCGTCAAGTATTCTTTTTTTAAATGAGCATAATGTACGTCATCAAATTCATCGCTTATCAAGTTCCTGCTAACCTAAAGTTCTAAACAGAATTGTCATGTGTAGAATAATTTTATTTTGGCATTAATTTTGTTATTTGGAACTACATAACAGATTTGATGTAAAAATTCCTTGCTGGTAAACTCCCTCTTGATTGGTATGACAACATACATATTACGATATGTAACATTTTTCACAAGAGGTATATATAAGAGCTCCCTGAAATTTGGTAACCACATTAATTTTGAATTTTTACGTATATAATTTGATTTTCAACTTATGTTTGTTAGTTATTCAAAATATAAGATATAGGTCATTATTAGCAAATGATTCGACCCTAATACATTTTTTAACAAGAATGTGCCCCACTCCCACTATCATTTCTATGTTCACTGAACCTTACAATTAAAAACTAAAATTTGGCATTAGAATTAAAATTAGACAGATCATATCATAGGAAACATGTTTACTAAGTTTCAAGTTAATTGAAATTCAATTCATCAAAAACTACCTTGACCAAAAACTGTAATATGAAGCAGGACAGACGGACGAACGGACGAACGGACGCATAGATCAGAAAACATAATGCCCCTCTACTTTCGTTGGTGGGGCATAAAAATCAGTTATAGTAAAAATATGAAAAGAGGGACAAAAGATACCAGAGGAACAGTCAAACTCATAAATAGAAAAAAAAAACTGACAACGCCATGGCTAAAAATGAAAAAGACAAAAATATGCAAACAATGCAAACTAGATTTTCATGTCATACATTGCCAGATTGAACTCACTGGTAACATAGTTAAGCTGGGGCAGTTCTAAACAAGTATGAATGATCATATGTATATGTATGATGTTGACTATCAAAGAATGAGTGTTTCGAACACGACACCGGGCGGAAATGTTGAGGAAAAGGATTAAAGCTGGATTCCATTAGTAAGCTATTGCAACATTTGAAATGATTCAGTTTTCAATATCCAGAGTTCAAATGTGTTTAAATAGATTGAAACATTAACATTGACATACATTCTGAAATCATTATTTTGTAGAAATGTTTCATTTGTGGATGAACTCAATACATTGCTACTGCAGACTTGAAGAGCAGCAAAATCAATCTGACAGTAAAAACGCTGAAATGGATAAGAATAATACTAGGACAGATAAAACAAATAGTTTGGATCCACCGGTGATTCTTGTTGGTTCACATAAAGACAAAGTCAGACATTTAAAAGGAAAAAAGGTATTTACGGATAATGTACACATATTTGTAAAATATAAACATGATAAAGTTTCTCATATCAAGTGAAACTAGAAAGACATCGTAAGCACTGGACATAGATTTTAGTAAGCAGGAATGTTACCATGGACGTTGAACCATGAACTCAATATTACCTCACCTGTTGAAGGAGGCAAAGTGTAATTCAATTAATTACACTAATTATGTCATACGTTATATAATGTTCTGTCTATTTTTTACATAGAGATTAATACATGGCCTTTTCCATATCGGATTGGGCATCATCCCGAGACCCCAATATCAGCCCGAGACGTAGTCGAGGTTCTGATATCGGTCGAAGGATGATACCCGGGCCGATATGGAAAAGACCATGCATTAATCTCTTGATCATATACTTCCGACAATTGTTAAATGTAAGGCAAATAAAGAAATGAAATAACTAAAACAGTCAAAAACTTTATAAAGATGATTCATAATTGTCAATGGCCTTTGTTAATTCCTGTAGAACCATATTAGAAAGTGCTAAACTATCATCCTTTTAAAGATCTTAATCATTGAATATAAGGGTCCGTGTATATCTGCGTCCAATCGTTTTTCGTTTTAAAATATCAAAAACAAAAAAACAAAAAACGAAAGTGTTTTCATTTTTCGTTTTTGATTTCTTAAAAACCAAAATGAAAAACAAAAGTGTTTTCGTTTTTCGTTTTTGATTTCACAAAACAAAAAACGAAAAACAAAAGTATTTTCATTTTTCAATTTTGATTTCTCAAAAACTAAAATCGAAAAATGAAAGTGTTTTCATTTTTCATTTTTGATTTGACAAATACAAAAAACGAAGAACGAAAGTGTATTCAATTTATCTTTCCCTCACACTGTTTAATTGTCATTCAAAAATGACAATGTTGTCATTTGTCATTCATTTAAAGGTCGTCAAAGTAAATATGCACAGCGGTTGTCAGATCAATACTACTTTAATCGAAGATAATGTCGACGGATGCATTTTTTTTTATTTAGTCTTTAGCTATCGGAACAATAAGGGTGCGTGAACTTTACTTTTCAGTTTGGAGAGGTTAATCTAAGATGATAATACAGAAACGTAACTAGCCTCTTTTACAAATAAAGAAACTATATATTGTTGGCGAGGGAAGGTCTCATGGACCCCAGAAGAACTGGAAAAAGTGATACTAAATCTTTCAGACCCTTTTTTAATCTAAAGCGCAAGTTTTGTTTTATCTATTTTATTATGTTCTGGTCTCGGAGCAAAATATATAGATACAGTGTAAGACTTTTAGTATTTACATGTATGCACAATATCAAAAGATATATGTAGGATGAAGAAAAAAATAATGTAATCCACAAAAGTCAAGTGTGTGGCTATTGTTAGTTTAAACATATTTATTAATAGTGGATTGGAAATTTTCTCCCCGGAACTGGGATCGAACCAGGAACTTGTGTTTTTGTAGTCCGATGCACTAGCCTATGTTACTTTTGTATAATGAGGATCAATGGTCTAGTTCCTCGTTGAAGACCCTCCATCTCCTTTCAAGATGAAGAACAGGAATAAAAGCCCTGTTCATTAATAATTTGTATTTTTTTCTATATATTGTGTGCGATTTTGTCCCGTGTACATTTACTCCACATCTCTTTATTTTCTATTTAGGACCTGGACACGGCTCAATGCTAGTTTAGCCCTCCAATGTTAAAAGGCATATGTTTTTTTTTAATTATTTGATGCCGTGATATTGGGATTTTTAGCTTTAATGTAAACCATGTCCGGTTTTTAACTTGTATTTACAGCAAAGATAGCCAGTTTTGTGTTCTGTAATATACTGTAACAGTTTAAT
Organism: Mytilus edulis; assembly: GCF_963676685.1. NCBI lineage: Eukaryota > Metazoa > Mollusca > Bivalvia > Mytilida > Mytilidae > Mytilus > Mytilus edulis. The sequence goes on along the minus strand of NC_092355.1, from coordinate 51,120,495 downwards.
TACATGTCCGGTAGCATCGTTACTTCTCAAAACATCTTCCGAACAATATCTGGACATCGGTGTTGTGGGCATGTACAATTGCCAAACCACACATGAACGTTCTTTAGTCTTCGTAGATCTATTCCAACTTGAAGTCTTTTTAAGTCTACGACAAGCAGAACATGATATTTTATACCATTGAATATTGAAGCCATAGTCTTGAAAATCGATTACTTGATTGGTGTTCCGTTAACGTAGCCGCAGAACAAAAACGCGAGAGCTACTTTTGAATATTTCTACAATTTTAAGTAGTTTTCCACTCCCAAACACAATAATATTTTCAACATTTATTAAAATATTATTTTTTTACACTTTTTTACTTTTACGTTGTTTTAAAATATCAACTTGACTTGAATTTGGGACCCCGCCACATTCAAAATGTATGTGCCTGTCCCAAGTCAGGAGCATGTAATTCAGTGGTTGTCGTTTGTTTATATGTTACATTTTTTTTTCGTTCAATTTTTGTGTATAAATAAGGCCGATAGTTTTCTTGTTTGAACTGTTTTACATTGTCATTCCGGGGCCTTTTATATCTGACTATGCGGTATGGGCTTTGATCATTGTTGAAGGTCGTACGATGACCTATAGTTGATAATTTCTGTGTTATTTTGGTCTCTTGTGGAGAGTTGTCTCATTGACAATCATACCACATCTTCTTTTTTTATATTTATATGAGTATATTAAATAAACATGTATATACCAAGCTATGTCAGTTAATATCTTGTTTTTCGTCTGACTATCCAAAAGGCGAGTAGAGCTCCTTTGATAGATCAGGTTGACTGATAAGCTGTCTATATAAAGTAATGGGACAATGCATGGCATGAAGACATCACCAAATCACCGTATGCAATACTCAAAAAGACATCCAGAGCCTACCATATAGTCATCAACTACCCAGCAACAGGCCGTGAGCTTTGGTTGGCTGTTAACTCAAATCCAAGAGCACAGCAAAATGTCAAAATATTCTATTCAAACTGGGTGACCTAGGAGAAAAACATTGAAATTTTCCAAAGAAATACACACACCCCTCAACTTTTAATAAGGAGATTTGGTATTAATGCAAATGAGTCAACTATCCCTTAAAGTTCAAATGTAGTGGATGTGAGCAATTATATATAGGCAACCATACAATCTTCAATAATGAGAAAAAAACATACGGTATTGTCGGCTAAAAATTCCATGAATTGAAAAATATGAAACAGTTCAATTGAGAAAAATAGCGGCCTATTTTAAAACAACATGAATTACGAAAAACACATATAAAAGACAACAACGACAACCACTGAACTACATGCTCCTGAGTTGGAGCAGGCACATGCAATATATTATGGCGTTTAACATGCTTGTAAACAGCTGGGACAGTTTTGTTACAGCACAGCATAAGAACAAACTATACAAATCAGTCGAAAAGGGCTTATCGCATGAGATCGATACAAAACAGAAGAAAAAAAAGGTCTAACAAAAACAAATACCGAATGTGGCAGGGTATTTTACCTCGTTTTCAAACAATCAAAGTACTGAAGTACTGAATTCGAATGACTGTAAGTTCCTTTGGATTGTCACAAGCACTTGTCTCAGAAAAAAATCACATATCTATACCTGAAAGTGAAGTTAATGTACATATATAATTTTTTTGAAACTCAGTACACATATTCTATATCATATGATCTTTTTAATTTTAATGCCAAATATAGAGTTCTGACCCTCAATTCCACGGTCCACTAGACATGGAAAATGATAGTGTGAGTGGGGCATTTATGTACTATGGACACATTCTTATTTAAATCCTTTATTAAAGAAGTCAGTAAATTTACTACAGATAATACTACATTTGTAAATTAGACGAACTAATCTAATTAAAAGGTTTATCTCTGATTTCGTTATACTTATGTGTATGAGAAAATTAATATATATATTAATTTTAATAAGATTGTTGAACGAACGCGTTCAATCTTAGGATTTTATTCTTGTCAATTTTTCCGAGCAGAGCGAGTCGAAAACAATTAAATAGACGTCTTTCAAGCCAAAGTCAATATGTTTGCTATACTCACATATGTTTTATTAAACTTGGTAATCAATTATTAATCAAAAATACAGTCCTAGATAATAAAAAAGCATGAAATATTTGGTCTAGTAATAAAAAAATCACACAAAAAAAACAGTAGTTGTCGTTTGTTGATGTCGTTCTCGCTTCTCGTTTTTTAGCTCACCTGTCCCGAAGGGTCAAGTGGGCTTTTCTCATATCTTTGCGTCCGTCGTCCGTCGTTGTAACTTTTACAAAAATCTTCTCTTATGAAACTACTGAGCCAAATTCAACCAAACTTGGCCACCATCATCATTGGGGTATCTAGTATAAAAAATGTGTCCGGTGACCTGGCCAACTAACCAAGATGGTCGCCATGGCTAAAAATAGAACATAGGGATAAAATGTAGATTTTGGCTTATATCTCAGAAACCAAAGCATTAACAGGAAATCTGACAGGGATAAAATTGTTTATTAGGTCATTATCTATCTGCCCTGAAATTTTCAGATGAATCAGACAACCTGTTGTTAGGTTGCTGCCCCTGAATTGGTAATTTTAAGAAAATTTTGCAGCTTTTGGTAATTATCTTTAATTTTATTATAGATAGAGATAAACTGTAAACAACAATAATGTACAGCAAAGTAAGACCTACAAATAAGTCAACATGACCAAAATGGTCAATTGACCCCTTAAGAAGTTATTGCCCTTTATAGTCAGTTTTTAACAATTTTCATAAATTTGTACATTTTTACAAAATATTTTCCACTGAAACTACTAGGCTAAGTTCATTATAGATCGAGATAATTGTAAGCATCAAAAATGTTTAGTAAAGTAAGATCTACGAACACATCACCATCACCAAAACACATAGACCAAGGTGAGCGACACAGGCTCTTTAGAGCCTCTAGTTATATATATAGTTTAGACCTTTGGTTTTCCCGTTTGAATGGTTTTACACTAGTCATTTTGGGGGATCCTTATAACTTGCTATTCGGTGTGAGCCAAGGATTTGTGTTGAAGAGGGTACTTTAACCTATAATAGTTTCCTTCTACACACTGTGACTTGGATGGAGAGTTGTCTCATTGGCACTCATACCACATCTTCTTATATCTATATATTATTTCGATATGTTTAATTGGGGTCTGGAGCTGGCATGTCAGTTACTGCTAGTAGTTCTATGTTACTTTATGAATCATATTCATTTTGTGTAGTTTCTTTTGTTTCCTATTTTGTCATCGGACTCGGATTTCTTTTAAACTGAGTTTTGCTGATTGTTGTGTATTTGTTTATTCTACATGAGCTAGATATAGTTGTATAGCGGGAGGGTTGAGATCTCACAAAGCATGTTTAGCCCAGACGTATTTTTGCTCCTGTCACAAGACAGGAGACTCTGATCTTTGTTAGTTTTTTTATGGTTTTTTTTTTTTTATCTGAGTTAAGTGTGACATCCATTTTCACATAACTAGTATATATTTTTATTTAGAGACCAGCTGAAGCCCGCCTCTGCAGGTTGTGGGATTTTATCGTTGTTTTGAAGACTCATTGGTGGCCTTCAGCTGTGCTCTTTGGTTAGGTTGTTGTTTCTTTGACACATTTTTTATTTCCATTCTCAATTTTATTGATTGATCAATTGATTGATTAATTGATCGATTGATAGATTGATCAATTGATTGATAGATTGATCAATTGATTGATTGATTGATTGATCATTTTACTACAAGCAAAAGTCATGATCATTTGAAAATCCTTTATTGGTATTGTAGTGTTAATTTCACCAATGAAACTCTACATTAATTTTTGTCTTAATATTAAATTTTTTTTGTAAACTTTAAAATTACCGTCTGATTATAATAAGACACGCAAGAATAACAAAAAATATTTGGCCTTCAATGTCTCAACCTTTTTTAATGTGAGTAACTTCATTGTTCAGTTAGATTTCGATTTTGATATAATTGTTCTTGCAAGTTTCCATAATAGATTTCCGGTAATTGTTCTGCATAAAACCCTATGGGAAAGCACATTGACTTAATTTTCCAAACGTTTATTGGAACCCAATGATTTGGTAAGGTGTTGCAACCTGTAATGTAAAGAAGTTACAGCCGATTGTATTGAGTGTGTAGGCAAAGGTAGAATATCCTTGGTTAACATACTTGTATTATTAGGTTAGGTAAGCTACCCTCCTTCAAGAGTAGACTAGTTCGCCAGATAACCAATCAATCTGTCTGTAGGACTAGGCTCCTTCTACAGGAGGGTGGTATATCTTACCTAGTTACTTCATAGTTCAGCTAACAAACAAGCGATCCAAATATATTACCTTTGTCTACACACTCAATGTAATCGGCTGTAATAAAAATGCGGAGTTTGTGAGACCAGGCTCAAGCAGCCAGTCGGTAGCAGCCTGTTTTCAAATATATAAACACAAATATTGAATAAGACTCAAACGTAGAGTGGAGATCACTTCTAACCTCTCATTAAATCTGTCAGGAGAACTGTTCTAGAACAGTACGTATAATTGTCAGCCTGACACCTTTAAGTCAGTTCTAGGTTAGCACTGTTCTAGCTAGAACTGATTTGGTCAGTTCTACCTAGAACTGATTTGGACAGTTCTACCTAGAACTGATCCTGACAGTTCTACCCTAGAACAGTTTTAGACAGTTCTAGCTTGAACAGACCAAATATTTGGTCAGTTCTACTTCTAGAACAGTTCTACGGTTAGAATTGATTTCTAATTCAACGGCTAGAATTGATTTTTATAAATTCTACGGCCAGAATTGATTTATAAGTTCTACGGCTAAAATTGATTTATAAATTCTACGGCTAAAATTGATTTATAAATTCTACGGGTAGAGTTGATTCATAAGTTTTCAGAACTCTTTGCCTTAATATAAAGGCTTGGGTAAAAAAGCGATTTTAATTATATAGAGTTTTTCTATTTTGCCGGTTTTATTTCAGATTTATTTCAGATTTATAATCGGCAAGAGAACATGCTTAACCTGTTAACTACGCCATATTCTGCATGTATGTGCCTGTTCCAAGTCAGGAGCATGTAATTCAGTGCTTTTCTTTTGTTGATGTGTCACATCAATTATTTGTTTTTCTTTCACTTTTTGTACATAAATTAGGCCGTTAGTATTAGGGGGGGGGGGGGTAATTATTATTTGAATTGTTTTACATTTGTTCTTTCGGGAGTCATGATGGCTCGTTATCACATAACAAAATTATCGGACCTCATTAACCAATATAATATCAGTTAACGAGTAGTTTTCATACCTCGGACGACCTGTTTAACAAAAATCTTTTGACCGCATCAATCTAAACTGCCTTTATTTGCTTTTTCTTTCTGCAAATCTATATAGCTGCACAGTACTTCAGTTTTAATTTTAGGTCTAGAGGGAATGTAATATACAAGTTAGAGCAATTTTGGAAAAAAATTTGTTCGCATCAATTTATAGTGCCAGCATGCAGGGGCAGATCCAGCCATTTTTAAAAGGCTGGGGGGGGTCAAACTATATGCTCCCATTCAAATGCATTGATGTTTTAAAAAAAGTGGGGTTCCAACCCCTGGACCCCCTCCCCTTGATCCTAAATATTGAATCATAAACAAATACCAGTAGTTTTTATACTTCAGACTGAGTCGTGTAATAAAATATTTTGACTGCATCAACCAAAACTTACCTTATTTGCTTTTTATTATGTAAATCTATATAGCTGCACAACAATTCAGTTATAATTTTAGGTCGAGAGGGACTGTAGTATATAAATAACTGCAATATTGGAAATCAATGACCACAAATTTTTTTTCGCATCAATTGAGGGTGCCAGCATTTCCTATTTTTATTCAAAATATCGCATCAGAAACAAATATCAGTAGTTTTCATACCTCAGACTGACTCGTGACCACATCAACCAAAACTGAACTTATTTTAAATACACTTGTCATGTAAATATATATGGCCTCAGTCATTGTAAACCAATAATATTTCTATGTCAGGACGGATCGTATGATAAAAATGACACCAACTTTGGAACACAATACACCTTATTGCTAATCCTGGCTGACCCGGCCTCTTGAATTTTTGAAGCATACAACAATCACATTTCAGTTGTGGCGTCAGATATTTTGTTTTATGACGTCAAATTTTTACGTGAACCTGTGATATCCAGTTAAGGCAGACAAATAGCGATAAGGTGTATTTTTACCATATCTAAAAATTTAGCGCGCCGATATTTCCTCTCTGTATCCATAATAATGAACCGTCACTAAAGTGACTTTTTAAGTCCGTTAGTTTGTGCTGAGACTACTATATAGTAGTATATAGTAGTCTCAGGTCTGTAATGGTTTTTTTTTTAAACAAAACTATTTTACAGCATCATCCAACACTCAAATGACTAATTCATATACTTTATTTTAAAATAAAAAGTACATATATGGGAAGTTCTCTTCTTGGAATAGTATACTGTTAATATAATTTGAAGAAGGCAAAGAAAAATGCATGATTTTGTTTGTAGCCGAACGTCCAGGGGCAAATGTTTCATTCATGTTCAGATGAGTATATTTTCCAGACTCCCTGATATCATTTATAATCGTTATGGATAAGTCTGACGAGATGGTGCAAATGTATATAGCTGTATAGTTTTTTTACGTTATCATACAACACTTTTTTCATTAATATCCCATAATTCATCCACTGTACAATTTTCGTTTGAACATTTGTCAAACAGAATCCTAAATGAATGTAAATCCAAGGCAAACAAGGTAAATCACGATTAAAATTCCATGAATTAAATGCAGAGTTACAGTATATTTACGAAGAGACTGTTAAAAACGGGGAACGAAGAAACGTAAACAATGATGTTTCCTATGCAATCTTATAAAAATATTTCTCCTAAGTTGGATAACCTTCTATTCACTTTGATATTTTTACATGTAACGTTTGATCAGTAAAAAATATAGAAAATCTGCTATAGCAAAGTAATTGGAAGTGATTTATTTCTTCTAAATTCTAAAGTGCCCTTACTGCAGTGACGTCATTTAGAACTGTTCTACAGTCCTGACTGATTTAGTCAGTTCTGCTGACAGTTCTACGGTTAGAACTGATTTGGACAGTTCTACCCTAGAACTGAGCCTGACAGTTCTACCTAGAACTGATTTAGTCAGTTCTACCTAGAACTGATTCTGACAGTTCTACTTAGAACAGTTCAAGGGTAGAACTGTTCTAGGTAGAACTGTTCTAGGACAGGTTAGAACAGTTCTATGACAGGTTAGAACAGTTCTATGACAGATATTCTGACAGTTCTAATGAGAGGTTAGAAGTTATCTCCACTGTACTTCAAATGTTTTTATTTATATATAACCACTATATCATCAGTTTTTAATATATAATTAAGCAGTAAAAGACACTATTCAATGAATTTTAAAATTTCATTTCTGGTTCATTTAAGAATTGAATACTTTTTTTTTACTACTTCATTGAGGTGTAAAGCGTTGACCAAAATACATTTTGTATGAAACGCGGAAGCGCTTCATTCTGAAAATGTGTGCACGGTCAACGCTTTTACAACCCTATGAAGTTACAAAAAGAAGCATTCAATATCTATAATTACATTTTTAAGCTAGGATCATGAATAAACGATTTTTATCAAGTTTTTATTAAATTCACCTTTGCACTTTATTGTGGGACCTCGTGTCATGATGAATGATGAATTTCATTGTGTAATGCAATTGCGTAAGGAATTACATGAGATGTGCAGTTAGCCAATCAGAATAATTATAATGAAACATACATCTTATGTAATTATTAGTTATATAAAGGCAAAATCAATCGCTTTCGATTTATTACACAGCGTACTGCCCGCTTTACATTTGAATAGTCAACCCTTTGAGTGTTTATAGAATCGTAAATAATTATGATTTTTTTTTGTAATGATGGCAAAATTGCACTATTGGGTGAAATAGCTTTCCTTATTATCGGCATCCTGCCAAATAGTTCATGAAAAGTAATAATAATTCTGCATCAAAAGAAAAGAAAGTTGCACTCGTGTTTTAACTTTTTTTTTGCCACACAAAACTGTTTTTACAAATCATTCTACCTCTGAACTAGTGGATTTCGCTTAAATATGACTGGACAGAAGGTTTATTTTTTGTATTTTAAGTATGGTGGGCAAGTAAATTATTTTTAGATTAAAAAAGATAGATCCGTGCTATAAATTAACTTGTAATTTTGATCAAGTAGACCCTAGATCTCTAGCTTACGTTCTCACCTAGTGCAGATAAAAGTATTGCTGCAGAATTTTTTTATTGACTGTCTGGTAAGGGTTGGGTAGGGTATACAACCTCAACTTTAGACCTTTTTTTAGAAAAAAAAAACTAAGCAGAACAACACCCTGGATTTTTCTACTGTAAACCCCAGCTACCCAGCTTCCCTTTGCACCTAGTGAGGACAATTTTTATTACATTTTCGGTAAGGGTGGGGTGTTCGACCCCAGCTTTGGACCTATCTTTGAAAAAAAATAAGCTAAACAGCAACCTTGATTTTTTTCTCCAGCAGACATCAGCTACCCAGCTCCCCTTTACACCTTTTTTATAATGTGATATGTAAAATGTTGGCAAATAATGAAAGCACGCTTAAATTAATCAACATAGAAATAAAGAGAAACCGTATGCTAACCAATAACAATCTCCCAGAGACAAACTAACGTTCATTAAGGCAACTAGTATGATGGTCTGGATTCGGGGTTCTTAATTTCTATATTCTTTGATATTTTAGACCATATTTCTCTATTCTTTATACTTTTTGACAATTATTCTCTTATCAATACATTTTAACACCATTATTCTAGCTATTTTATTTATTTCTTAGTCCATTGTCTCTATTATTTATATTTTTTGTCCACTATTCTCAATTCCATAATCCCCCCTCAACGGCCTCTAGTTAATGTCACCTTATAGTCTTCAAATATAAGCAAAATTAACACCTTATAGGCTCTAATGGCAAACCAATTGAAGGCTTTAATATCCCAGTTTGAATTGTGAAATTGCGGAAATTTTTTAAATTTCATCAAGCAAAATACATTATCGTCCTCGTAGTTCGTAAAATACTGACAGATGGACCTTGGTCATCAATTCTAATAATCTTGGATCGACCTTTCTAAACTTAAAAGTAATAAAGTTCACGCACCCTTATTGTTCCGATTGCTAAAGACTTTTGCATCCGTCGACATTATCTTCGATTAAAGTAGTATTGATCTGACAACTGCTGTACATGTATACTTTAACGACCTTTAAATGAATGACAAATGACACCATTGTCATTTTTTGAATGACAATTAAACAGTGTGGGGAAAGATAAATTGAATACACTTTCGTTTTTCGTTTTTTGTTTTTGTGAAATAAAAAATGAAAAATGAAAACACTTTCATTTTTAGATTTTAGATTTTGAGAATCAAAAATGAAAAATGGAAATACTTTTGTTTTTCGATTCTTGTTTTGTGAAATAAAAAATGAAAAACGAAAACACTTTTGTTTTTCATTTTGGTTTTTAAGAAATCAAAAACAAAAAAATGAAAACACTTTTGTTTTTTGTTTTTTGTTTATGATATTTCAAAACGAAAAACGAATGGATGCAGATAATACACGGACCTATAAGCATGTTAACATCTGTTTTTCAATAACAGCTGGTTTTGTTCACACTGGATCCAATACACATTATCGAGTTTTGTCCGCCAAAACTGAACATCACAAAAGTTCCCATAAAATTTTGACGTTATAATTGAAAAATGTATGACGCTATAATGTCAAAGTAAACACACGATAAAAGAAATACCGGAAGTAACGGAAGCACTGTTATGGGTTTCTTACACGAGAGGCCCCTGATATGGGATATCAGCCTGAGTGTGAAATAATGGCTTGTGTACTTCCGTTCATTACACATATGCAAAAGCTATCATAGTAACGCTAAGTATATGATGAATATCAGTTAAGAAGATGTGATATGATTTTCATTTAGAGCTATCTCCTAGTCACTAAATGAGGAGGATATACATGTATGTAATAAAAAATCTTTACCCACTAAAAGGAGTAATTTAACAAATTTGTGTTTATCTACGTTCAACAATCGCAGCCACTGCCTTCAATTTTCGAAAAGAATTATGGAATACGAAAATCTTTTGATTAAAATAATCTCATTTGTAAAAAGATTATTTTGACAAAACTCCTCCCTTTTACCGTCTACCGCATGTAAAAATTGTGCATACTAGAATTTTTACTTTGTATAGATTACTGTTTAACTACAAGGTTTGGATATCTACCTTCTTGAGGAAAATGTGTTTCTACGGTTAGTCATAATTGCTTACATTCAACAATTAAATTTAATGGTAAGTTGTCTCATTGGCAATCATACCACATCTTCTTATTTTTACATACTAGTATAGGCAGCACATTGATTTTTTATTACTCCAAACTACTGTTCTTTTCTTTTCTATAAAGACTCACATCTGACAAGCTGACTGATGCTTTTCCACTTTCCCCTCTTCTGGCAAGAAGCATACAACGAACACTGCTTACTGCTCATTACATGAAGGTCTAAATATTTGGAATAAACAAAATGAATTATATAGGAAATTGTGCATCTTTTCTAAGCCAGTCAGGTGTACATGAACTTTTCAGCACAGGTGTCTTATTTTTATTTGGTCTTATCATAGACTGGCCATTTAATTTAAAAGTGAGGGTGGAGAGGGCATGTTGTTTAAGATTTCTATTTTGATAAAAAAAAAAATAATAATATAAATACAGAATAAGATTCAGCATGCCAAAGAAGAACAAGAATTTTCTTTTTTTAAATCAACCAAAATTTTAATTTTGGACGTTTTGACGTTTAAAATCTAGACGTGGACGAATTTGAAAACAAGCACTAAAATTCAAATTCAAATACACGAGGAGACTTGGCATATCAAAGAACACCTATAGGATATTTTTGAAGAACTCAAAATTTAATTTCGATCCCTGTGGACTAATTTAAAAACGTCGCTCAAAATTATGAATTTGAATACACGTTGAAATACTACATACTAAAGAACTCATATATGAACAAAGATTTTGAATCAAACCACGTTGAAATTCGTTTAAAAAAAATAAGCTATGTGTACACAGATTAAGAAGAGTATTGCTGCTGGTCCCTTTTCCCTACATGTATTACCCCAAAATAAAAATGATGAATCCCAACCTTCATTATTTGTGGTAAGCTTTGAACCTTGCGGTACAATTATAAGTATATAGACATCTTATCAAGGCATTGTCCGGAAATCGAAAAATCGTTTATTGGCACCTTGTTTCTAAATAATTAGGGCGATTACTCCCAAAATCAATCCCAACCTTCCTTTTCAGGTATATTTGAAAACCTTATGGTACAATTCCATGGACATCCATACAAGTAGAAACAAGTTATTATCCTCAAACAAGAACGTTTTGGTATCTTGTGGTAAAATTGCAAACAGATCCATACACTTATTCTCAAATTATTGTCGTCTGAAAACCAAATGCCTTCTTGCGTACGTAAACAAATGTATTCACAATTTCCAATTGATATGCATTTCTCCATACCTTCTATTTATCAAAAATATTTGTTGAATTTTGTTGTAAGACAAAAAAAAGGAGACGGACAGACGGGTCAACAACCGTTTACCCTACGCAATTTTAACTTATCGGCTATTTGAATAAACTTTTTCTTAAGTTTCCTATTCAACACTATAATTAGCTTTTTGAATATTGTTTGCATTGGTATTGGAATAAATATTCATACTGGTTTTGTTTTATCCTATGAAAATTATGAAAATGTATATAACATTGAACAGTCTAGTTAAATACATTAAAAAAAAACTCTCATTGGTATACCTGTAACACAAAAATTCATAATATATGCAGGGAAGTGCACGATTACTAAGAAATGTAATGGAATTTTAATCGATTACTCTGATTGTTGAATGTAATCGATCGCAATCAATTGCTTTATCAAATGTTATTATATTACTTTTCGATTACTGTCAATTACATGCTACAAATTCATAAATGATAATTAAGTATGTACAACACGTTTATGTTGCTCCACGTTTGTGTAGGGGAAATTCAGAAATTTTCCCAAAAAATAATTTAAAGCATTGTTTCAATTTTTTTTTTTGTTGTTGACAGTTGTTTTCTAGATAGAACCACTCACTGATGATCAGAAATATTCAAAAATTCTTAAAGTTTTGGCTTTTAACATGAATGAGAGATGTTCTCAATTTTATAGCATTGCATCAGCCACTTATTTATATTGCAGGGTTTTTCAAAAAATGTTTGCTTTCATACTGACTGAGGTCAGCTTTTTTGTTTTTACTCATTAAAAACAGGTATTTTTTTAACATAGTAAATTACAATGTTAAAAGTTTCTTCTGAAATTAAAAAAAAAAAAATAATTTGTTCAGCTATTTTTTAAGATCTAAATGTATAATTATAATTACCCGCATAGTATTAATCCTTTTGTAACCACCATAATTACAGGTTATAAAACTGCCAATGGAGTTCAATTTTATAACCTGGGGCAAACTAATGTTCATCATTTTAATTAGCCATAATTGAAATAAAAACACATTTTGCATGTTTTGATTAAAAGTCTATAATCATCTGACAAAAAGTTAGTTTAGATTTTCTTATTCTCTTATCAAATTATAAACAGTATATATTACATGTATGTGAAGTTAGCAGCCGGTTCGTTATTCGTTATTGGATATTCAAAATTTTGATGTAAATCATAAAAAAAAAAATACTTGATAACATTAAAAACATGATTTTCATGGTTAAGAGGACTGATAAGATACGTAGGAAATCGTAAAATGACCTTTTCAAGCTGTTGTAAATTCTCGTTGTCTTCGAATATAAACCCTTTTCTAAGTTGCATATTTTTCTTTATGTAGTATTTATAAATGTTGTCGATAAAACGACTTCAATGATGTACTTTTGTACATGATATTTCTAAAAACGAAGGAAAAAGCTGATATAAACTCTAGAAATTTCTATAAATAAAAATATTTATGGAAAGCCAAAAAAACTAATTTTTAGCCAAAAAAATGTCAAAGTTTTAGGACAAAGGGCACAGGGCAATGGTGAGAGCCCCCTGATCTCTCAATCTTTCTAATATTATGCAGATATTTAGTCAATAGGTAGATACAAACGTGACTTAAAGAAATTTGAGTACACTTCCTGTCTTCCATGTTTACGGAACGCCCAAAGTGCCAGTTGGATATTCAAAACATATAGCGACAACCTACCCGAAACCGCTTAAATGAGGTTGAGACCATCCTGGTCTTCCAATGTCTACTCAATTCAACAAAATCATAGATTCGATATATATTAAGATTGTTTCAGAAGGATTTTTTAGAATAATGTCATCTTCGATATCTACGGAGCGCTTAGATTGTCACTTTTTATCCAAAAAATGTCAAATTTTTAGGACAAAGGGCACAGGGCAATGGTGAGAGCCCCCTGGTCTCTCAATCTTTCTAATATTATGCAGATATTCAGTCAATAGGTAGATACAAACGTGACTTAAAGAAATTTGGGTACACTTCCTGTCTTCAATGTTTACGGAACGCCCAAAGTGCCAGTTGGATATTTAAAATATATAGCGAAAACCTACACGAAACCGCTTAAATGAGATTGAGACCACCCTGGTCTTTCAATGTCTATTCAATTCAACCAAATCATAGATTCTATATATATATTAGGATTGTTTCAGAAGGATTTTTAAGAATAATGTCATCTTCGATATCTACTGAGCGCTTATATTGTCACTTTTTAGCCAAAAAAATGTCAAATTTTTAGGACAAAAGGCACAGGGCAATAGTGAGAGCCCCCTGATCTCTCAATCTTTCTAATATTATGCAGATATTCAGTCAATAGGTAGATACCAACGTGCCTTAAAGAAATGTGGGTACACTTCCTGTCTTTCATGTTTACGGAACGCCCAAATTGCCAGTTGGATATTCAAAATATATAGCGACAACCTACCCGAAACCGCTTAAATGAGGTTGAGACCACCCTGGTCTTTCAATCTCTATTAAATTCAACCAAATCATAGATTCTATATATATATTAAGATTGTTTCAGAAGGATTTTTTAGAATAATGTCATCTTCGATATCTACGGAACGCTTAGATTGTCACTTTTTAGCCAAAAAATGTCAAAATTTTAGGACAAAGGGCACAGGGCAATGGTGAGAGCCCCCTGATCTCTCAAACTTTCTAATATTATGCAGATATTTAGTCAATAAGTAGATACAAACGTGACTTAACGAAATTTGGGTACACGTCCTGTCTTCCATGTTTACGGAACGCCCAAAGTGCCAGTTGGATATTCAAAATATAAAGCGAAAGCCTAAGAGAAACCGCTTAAATGAGGTTGAGACCACCCTGGTCTTTCAATGTCTTTTAAATTCAACAAAATAATAGATTCTATATATATTAAATTTTTTTCAGAAGGATTCTTTGACTGAAAAGTGACAATCTTAGCCCTCCGTAGATATTGAAGATGACGTTATCCTGGAAAATCCATCTAATACAACCTTTATATATACAGAGTCAATGATTTGGTTGAATTTTATGGACATTGAAATACCAGGGGGGTCTCAACATTTGTCCTAAAATTTTGACATATGTGACTGAAAATAAATTTTTTTTGGCTTTCCATATATATTTCTATTTATAGTTTTAAATTTTCTAGAGTTATGGGTTTTTCTTTTTGTCTTAAGGAATTTTATACACAAAAGTACATCTTTGAAGTCGTTTTTATGACAAAACTATATTACATAAAGACAAATATATAACACGGAAAAGGGTTTATATTCGAGGACAACGAGAAATTACGACAGCTTGAAACGGTCATTTAATGATTTCCTACGTATCTAATCAGTCCTTTCAACTTTGAAATTCATGCTTTTTATGTTATCAAGTATTTAATTTTCTTATAATTTTTCACTAAATTTTGAATATCAAACTGGCTGCTAGCAGCCGGTTGGATATTGAATATCGAATAACGAATAACGAACCGGCTGCTAACTTCACATACATATATATTACAAGTCTTTTTTAAAGTATAAAAATAGGATACATGTATTTATTTCTGAAAATAATTTCAATCCATAGGCACTGGTTCATTGTCAAAAGTATTTTGTGTACTTTCTAATTTTTATATCATATATAACATTGTAAGGAATCAGTTGTTAATCTATTCTAAGCCCAATTCCAACTCTTTTTGAAAATTATGTTTTAGGAATTTTAATACAATAAGCCTACTACTTTAATGTAGTACAAAGATGTTAGTGGCTTTGAACTAGCTGTCAGTAACTGCAAATATATAAAGGATCTTGTCACGTCCGCTATGTGTATCCATGATACATCTTCTTTTTTTATATCAACTGAAGACTCATTTCTTTTTTCCTATTCTAATATAAAGGGTCTTGAATTATTTAAAGCACATGCATCAGTTGGTTTCAAAAGCTAGATATAAAGTAAAATGTTGTAGGGAAACTGGTTGATCATAACGCAGCTTTAGATAATAGATAGAAATACGCAATCATATACCTAGTGATTTACATTTCAAGATCACGACAGCCATGTCATTGTTATTTACAGTATTATTCATTGAGATACAAATAATAGACACTTTGCCTCAAAAGACAATAAAGGGACATTTTTTTACATTTTGTTATTCGAGCGTCACTGGTGAGTCTTTATAGACGAAATGAACGTCTGGCGTAAATATAACCTAAACTATCCAGGTATCTATAATGAGTTTATTTAAATGATAATGATAAGCATTGACCGGGAAGTTTTCGGTTTCCTGTGATAAATAAAGACAACAGTAGCTAACCGCTGTTCAATAGTCATAAATTAATTAATAAATCCATATTTGAAAAAGTACTTGTATTGCAGATTGAGGATGAATGCAAAACGCGCATTATGAAGTATACTCAAGATGTTTCAGATGATGCATGTGGACATATACAGTCCGAATATTTCATTTCAAATAAAAAAGATGATGATAGTGTATTCCAGCAAATTCAACAGAACATCTTAAACGTAGCCAAAAAAATGAGAACCTGGAATACAGACTATCCCTTGAAATTTATTCAGCTGGAAAAATTTCTTCAAGATATCAGAACAAGATTATCTATTCCCGTTATAACCTTTCAGCAACTTGAGAAAATATCTGTTCAAACACCAATGCCAATGAGTAATGAGGAACTAATGCTGTTTTTGAAATTTCACCATGAAATCAGAGCGTTGGTTTTTTTTGAGGATCTTCCTGATTTTATAGTTTTAGATACCCAGTGGTTATCTGATGCGTTTAAATGTATAGTAACAGCAGAGAAATTTCAATCAGATATAAGCAGACATAGAATGAAAGAAAAGTTGAAGGATTTAAATCTAAGAGGAATATTACATAATGAAGTTTTAGAAGATGTCTTCAAAAATGAAAAAAACATTTTGTATAAACATGATAAACATAAAGATGCCATCTTGAATATTATGGAGAAATTTGATATTATCATATCTGCAACAAATGACGGTGTTGAACCTAGCTATTATGTTCCTTGTATGGTCAAAGCAAAGCCAAAATATGACATATATGAGATGTTTAATGTGACCAAGGAAACCTGTAAGAAATCCACCTGGTTATGTTTCAAGTTTCGTTTTCTACCACCACATCTTATTAATCATTTGATTGCTTCATTGAGCAGGCAGTTTAAAGTCGCGGAAGTGGATTTTCCTAAACAACATAAAAAGCAAATTGCCCTTTTTAGTGGGACTGCTGTATTTGAGCTACAGAAAACAACAAAATTAAGAAAATTACTCGTAATGAAAAGTCCAAATGCTATTCAAATTCAGGTATTGCAGTTTGGAAAACAAATCGAAGCAGGTATGTACAAATACATTGCTAACTTTGTGACAGAGGAAATAAACAAGATAATAAGTACACGATTTAAGATGTCCAATGTAGAGTTCGTAAAAAAATGGGAATGTGGCCAATTAAAACCAGAGTCTGTGACAGGATCGTTTGACTTAAGTGAAGATCATGATTCAATATATTATTGTGAGACATGTACTACTACACATGCGTTCACTGGCGAGTGGTCATATATGCAACATAGATCAGCTGATGTAAGTCAAAGATTTATTCATATTTGACGTTTATTATATGGAACATTTCAACTATATGGTTAACTTGTTTAACTCCCTAAAACTTAACATGAAAATGTGTAAACAAAGACGAAATGATGATTTTGACGTTTTCTCGCATTAAAATTGAAGAAACCAGTTGAAATGTTTAATTGATGTTTCTTATGGGTTTATAGACAAACACTGTAACATGTGACCCTCTAAACTGTTTCAGAAGCGTAACACAAAAGTGCTCATTTTCAGAAAATATAAAACTGAAAAAATTAAAAAAAAAATGTCGCTGTAGTTCGCGTTCCATACCCAAATCCACACGAATAATTATTTTTTGAAAAACCTGTGCAATTTATTAAAATTGTGCATTTTATCAGTTTAGAAATGTCCTGATACTTCGCTGGTGGTCCTGTCATTGTGCTTGTGGGTCCTGAAACAGTGCTGGTGATTTTTGGTAAAGAGTTGGTCCTGTAAAACAAATGTTACAGAATCAATGAAATTAGACAGATAATTGTATTCAATCGGATTTGTGACTCCAGATTTTACTTTTGTGCAGCCATTTGGCTGTTTAATAAGCGTTTTCAAATAATCGTAAATAATATGACATAGAAGGGCAACATCTTCCGTCCAATGTCAGATGAAAATTTATCTAACTATAATAGTTTTATTTAAGATATTAAATGCCCTTAAATTGGTGATTTTCTACATGATAACAATTAAAAGGTGCCTGAGATAAAGCGACATTTATAAACGTTTGACTGGTTGATTTCAATTAAATAAACGAGGTAAGATAATGTGTACAGTCTTTAAAACATTTCGACGGGATAAAAAAAAAAAGGCGACCCAGACTTGCTTACTATATATGACTGATAAAAACTGACTTAAATGAAACAATATGTGAACAATTTCAAGTCAAAGTATGACCTCCAACAACGGACAAAAACCACAATGAATGTGAATTATAAAGATGTAACCGATTAGAAAATGAACACGTTCGGCCTGATTTAAAATATAAGTTCGAAGAATTGCAACCATCGAAAACCACTGGTTTTGGGCAGTCGTAACAAAACTCATCATGTTTAATTTCGCTCCAAATCCAATATTAAAATGTGGTATACGGGACTTTTATTTGGATCAATGAATTGATAGTGTTGCTCTTTTGAGATATTCGATATTGCTAAAGGTTATGCATTTTGTTATAAACCGAGATATATATATTAGATGTATATGTAAGTTTTGTCCTAGATATAAACCTGTAAGTTGCTTCATTTTTTTTTTGTGATAATGTCATCGTTTAAATGGACATTGTTGTTTTTCACACAAAATACCATTGAAAAGCTGAAAGACACATTGAATAACGATTATCATCACGAATTTTTCGACGGAAATTTTCTAAGCGCTTAGACAATTAACAATGATTAAAGTGCACCGTTACGATTCAAATAGTATGTAATGGTATAGAAAAACCTTGCAGCTGAGTAACTCGTGACAACAACGGGCTACATTTGAGAAAAAATGACTGAACATATTTTATATTTCTGCCGTCGCCATATTGAGAGCTTCCTTATTCCAATTACGATTATTAGTTCAACACCAGTGCTTCGGAAATTAGGAGCAAGACATTCATTTTAACTCAGAATCAGACAGCAGTGATGTCCTTATCCCCCTCTCTTTTCTTAAATGGTATAAATACCAATTAAAAATCGCTTTGAGATAAGCTGAAAAATATTTACAATCTGTAGTAACTTTGCTAGAATCTGCTTGTAACAATACAAAATTGCTCTATCTTTGCAATCATTGAAATAAAATGTAAGTTATTTTACGTATATATCTATGATTCATCAATTGAAAAACGTGCTATTTATTATATATAAGGTAGTGGTTATTATCCCATAGTGGTAATACTTATTTTGTAAATTACTTTTATTGTCAGAGTTCTGAAAATGTTCCAACGTCTAATCCTTACACGGAAAGCTCCAGTGAAATCCAAACTACGGGTCAGTCCACAAAGGTAACAAGATACTATTTCATAGCATAGAAGTTATTCTTATGTTGATATTTGTATAATTACATAAGTATTAAGTAATTTTCTTTTGCATGTTTAGATTGACAAGAGATAACATGAAATATTTCTGACTGTTGAAATGCAAAACATTCAGACAATTCATGTAATTTCAAGATACTAGTCGAAACTGAGTATGGATAGCTGATCTGACAATGTGCACTATTGCTATAATTTTGCATCTTCTTCCTCAATGTAAAAACGAATAGTGCAACCAAAATAAACCAAACTTTATTCATGATCTTTACTTATAACATGTATAAATTGACTCATCTTTTCAGTTAATATGTATAAGGAGTCTAGGGTTTAAATTTTAATGACAGGCATGCATACCATCATTTAGTTGTTTGACAATTAGGCAGGACACTTTTTGTTTAAAAGTAGCACATCTCTAAAGAAAAATATAACTGTTTTGTCAAATAATTCAGACATAATTGCATGGTTGCATTGGTGGATAATTAAACCTATGTTTTTTGTAAAAGAATGATACAAAATGATAGGTGCCACCCACATTGACACGTTTTCATAAAGGTTTACCAATATTTTCTATTGATAATGAATATTTTATATTTGAAGGTACGTGTTCGTGTCCAAGCTGGTGAGAGAGTATTTTCAAATGCCAAAAATGGGGCAACAGGAACAGCAAGTTCGGCAGGGGTATATATAACACTAAATTATAATTTCACGCCAAATTCAGTTCGAAACAATTAAAATAAATAAAACAGGAGATCTAGATGTTCATTGAGTTGGTTGAGAAGTCTAAAGTTTGAATTTGTCAGTTTTTTTTAACTTCTTTTTTTTTTATTTACCTTCCTTGAAGTTTGGTATTTTCGTTATACTTTATACCTCACATGACATAATGTCCAAGTGATGTTTTCTCATTACTAGACGTCCACCGTCGTCGTCTGTCGTCTTCAACTATTACAAACATTTCTTCTCTAAAACCATTGGTCCAAATTATACCATCCTTGGCCACAATCGTGTTGGTAGTATCTAGTTAAGAATGTGTCAAATGACCCCGTCTGCAAACCATGATTGTCGACATGGCCAAAAATAGAACAAAAGGGTTGTTTTGGTCTATTATTTTGAAAACTATGAATGATAGAGACAAACGTTATATTGCAAAAATGATCTGCAAGACAACTTCTTCAAATAAGTTCACATGGTCAAATCGTCAGTCGACTCCTTATTAAATTAATTGCACTATGATGATGATTTGTACCAATTATTGTGCGTTTAATCTTAAAAATTATAATAGATATATACAAATTTAAATAAGAAAAAAAATATCAGCAAGACAATATCTACAATTACGATAATTTGGAAGAAACCTTCCCTTGATTTCTTATCAGAGTTATTGTCAATCAATGACGAAATACTTTCATATTTAATAGACAAAGACAATATATAAATACATAAATATCGCGGTATCTCCATGTAAAATTATCAGTTCATAATTTCAATACATTTTCGAACTTCCCTTTTTTGGACAAACGATGAGGTGAAAAATACCAATTACAAGTTAACCAATTCAAGGAAATTTATGGCCTTAGTGCTATCTAATTGGAAAAAAAGAATATGATACTAGAATTTTGAGGTGTCCGTTTACTTAAATATTGAGAGCTGTACACTAGTCGTCTTTAACTAAATTATTATGCAATCAAGAGACTCAAAGACGACTAGTGTACAGCTCTCAATATTTAAGTAAACGGACAAAATAAATATCCCCACTGGTTCCCATCGACTTTGTTAGACTAGATCATGAACCTCATTATTCTATGACTAGGGAACAAAAATCGATCCAGTAAAAAAAAAACATCACATTTCTCTATACCCGTTTAATTTTCAGTCCAACCAGAGCAATGTCTGAAAACGTTTTTCAATATCATTGACCAGTTCAAGACCCAAAACTAAAACATGCGATAATACAATATTCTATTTCAGAGTAGAGCACAAACAGTTCCTTAGATTATCCCTCGGATTAACCATCTGTCTAAATATCGCTATCAAAATGAACTCCATCACTTTATAAACCCAAAATCATAAAACATCTGGTTAGTGTACAATTGTCTTTATTTATTCTAGAACGGAAACATAATTTATATTTTAGAACTGTTTGACTACAAGACCGAAAAGAAATATATCAAATGTGAAGAAATAAATATTTAAATCAAACATCAAAATACAAAACAAAATGAAATTTAAAATACAACTTACCAGTACGAAAGTTGTCCCTAATCTAAAGAAATACTGCCCTGACAAGGTTTAAATATCTAAGTCTGGACATTGAGTTCCAAGCACGAGAAAAACGATCCCCACGAAAAAGTGACCGGACAACTATAATTATATATAGTATCTAAAAATAGAAATAGGGGAATTTACGATAATCCATAAACGATACAACAGTAGTTATTAATGGAGGAGGCTGTATATATTAAAATTTATCACATTTGTAGTCATTGCAAAGTAAAATGCTTGAATAATTAGATCATTGACTAATAATGAGCAGAATAATATAAGAAGATGTGGTATGAGTGCCAATAAGACCACTCTCCATCTGAGTCACTATTCGTAAAAGTAAACCATCATTGGCCGAAGTACTGTCTTCAACACGGAGCATTGGCTCACACTTGAAAACAAACTATAAAGGCCCCCAAAAACGATATCCATGTTGAAAATCGAGTAAATTGAGGTTACACCGAAGAAAAAAATCAACCCTGCTAATATCGCTTTACCCGAATATAAATGTTCCGGACCATATGAGTATTTGGACAATACGCGTATGGTCATGACCATATTGGTATATACTCATATGGTCGAGGTCATTAACACTCTGTTACAGTCTACTTTAAATACATCTCAACTCTTCATATGGTATGACGGTTCATTAAAAAGACGCTATCACATAAGTAGTTTTATTAATTTATAATCATAACAAAACGATTAGCTAAAAAAATTAGAAGTTTCAAAACGTTAAGTTTACTTACTTGTCAAAACTATGATAAACACATTTTAAACCGGTGGTCATTGTCGATGGTCATTACCGATGGTCATTACCGATTTGTTATAACGAGTGAATGGCAATATGTCGACTTAAAAAAATTAATTCCAAAAATGTCTTAATGAACTGTTACACAAGAAGTCAATTGGAAGTAACATAGTTTATTTAATTTGTATTGTGAATATGGTGTATTGCAGTCGTGAGATCTACATCTTCTTAAAACATCGGAATATATATCAGAATGGCCCAAGACCTCGGTTTCACTGTACACAGCTGCAAAAAGGCTAACTTTTCATTCGCAAACAAAAGATGTAAATGAAAAGAATCGTGCACAACCAAGACTAGTAAATGCAAAAATGCTTTGATACCGTGTGGAAGTAACTGTCACTTCAAGCCTACATGCAAGAATGTAACAAGCGATGAAAACTAACTAGGGTATCAATATTTAATTTTTACGTATTCTTTGAATTATAAAATTAATATATTGTCATGTAACCATCGTTGCTTTTTTTAGATAGTTTTTGTATTGATACGTTTATAATATAATTTGAAAAAAATACCTATATGGTCCAAATACTCATATGGTCCGGCCCGTTAAAAACCAAACGAGTATTATACTTATCTGGTCCGACCATATGTATATACGCATATGGTCATGACCATACGCGTATGGTCCAAATACTCATATGGTCCGGAACATAAATATACTTCCAAAGTAAGCTCTCGTTTGAGAACTGTGTAAAGTAGGTTAGACTCAAACAAGCTACCCTTTGGCAATAAATGTTTAGAATGAAGATGTTTTATTAATAAAATTGTGTTCTCTCTATTTAAATTGCTAACCAAGCATCTTAAATTTTTTTTATCATATCGAAATGAAAATTCAATGACTATCTATCAAAGAATCTTGATCATATTCTGAGATTTAAAAAAAAAAAGGTTTCCTTATTAATAATTCATTTAAATCAGAAAGATCATTTTGTCTATTTTACTTGGAGGTTTTGCAATTGTATGACATTATTTTTTATCTTTCAATTTGAATATGACTATAACATGTATAAACTAACCTATATCTATTTTCTTGTTAAATTATATACTTTTCTGATGCACAAATCAGTCTTAATTTATGTATAATTGCACCTCAAGTATTCCATTATTCCTATGCATATTTATTATAATGATGTGGCCTTGTATGTATGTGTCTTTTTTTTTTATCTACTAGTAAATCCCATCCGAAATGAATAACAGACGGACATATATACAAAACTTAATGAATAACTGAAATCAAGATATTTGCGTTATATAACGCAAAGATAGGAAAAAAATGTGTGGCGCTAATACGCTTCAGTAAAATGGATCAAAATATTTTTATCTCTCTTTTTTACATGTCTTTTCATCAACATGAAGCAATGTTAGGTCCATAAACTGCCCTTACGGAATTTTCTCCTTGGACAGTCATGTTACTGCTGTTCTTCAGTAAATTCAAAGCAATAATCTTATCATAAATGTTTTATATTGTTAGACCAGATACTTACAAAGTTGGATAAATGATGCATTTGTGATTCAGTTTTATTATTATGGTTTTTTTTTTTTCTTTATAAGGAAAAATATAAAGTTAAAACTGCTTCCTTATCATAGACAAACTTTTTTTTAAATATTATCGGCAAGGTTTTCTTTAATAAAAGTTAGTTTTGGATTTTTGATGCCAGCTCCTTAATTTTACTTATTTATATGAGCTGTTTCTGTTTGGTTTTTTTCATGCAAAAACATCTGTGAGTTCTTGAACATATTAACTAAAAGTTTATTCAACCAAAACTTATTGTAACAAAACTTGTAGAGTCTTATTGAAGATTATCGTTTTCGTATTTTACATCACAACTCTTTACTCTTATATTCTTACATGTATATTCTTTCAGTTCACAAAAGAGGAAATCAATTTTACAAAGATGGGAATGATAGCACTGAATATTCTTGCTGATGTTTTATATGATCTACTAAAACCAGATAAACAACATCTACGTTCAAGGTGTGATTGTGATATAACATACTTATACAGTGAGCACAGAAAACTTAATAAACATGTTCCAAGTAATTCAAACCACCGACAATGTCCTCCTGGACCATGGGGAGGGAATTGGCTAGATATTCAGAGTACGGACATAGCTATTGGAGATGATATTGAGCGCATACGACTCACAAGAAACGAACTACAACATTCTCAGATATTTAAACTAGACGAAACACGTTTCAATGAATTATGTAAAATAGTAAGCGACCTTTTAAAACGGTTTGATCACCACAGCACACCAACAAGGCTGTATACAGATTCGCTGAATGACATTTTGGCTAAAACAATTTCTGCAGAGGAAGTTAAATCAATTGAAAATGATATAGTGGGTAAATATATTTGAAAAAGTTTGATTTCGGAGTCATTATTGTGTTTTCTTGTAATGTTCAATATCTTACTGTTTATTCAGACTTGTTTGTATGATAATGGGAAAGTATACATACTTGTGTGTTTAAAAGTATAAGTTTATGCAGACTAAACTAGTTATTAAAGATTAGTTATGCCTGTTGATTGTAACTGTTTTCCAGAAAATTCGTTCCGTTATCTACATCTAGTATTCAATCTATCTTCTTCTGCTGGTTCTTTTCGTTTGACTGTACAAAAATATATATACGTACCATATCGGGTCAAAATGGGAACGCTAAATCCGATGTTCCGTGTAAGAACTTTTGCAACATCAAATTGATCTTTCATTTCGTAGCCTTTTGCAATATGCTTTGGTAATTAAATTTTCCAATAATTCATTCTGGTGGATGCCTTTAACATGATCTTAGGGTCGTGCTAATTGTTTTTTTTTCTCGTCCTTAACTCGTGGCAGTAAGATTTAATAAGTGGAGCAAGTTGTAGTGGCCGGAGAAAACCACCGACCATCGGTATAATAACTTTTTACACCACTTGGCCATCGAGGTCTCATAAACATGTATAAAATAATTGCTACTGAACGTTTTTTTTTTTCATTTTAGGAATGACGATTGAAGTTGAAATTGAAAACTAAATCAAATGATTATTTATATACAGGCCATGGAGAATACCCATACATTTTAGTACCATAACAAGAGTATGTAGAAGACCAACCTAAAATATAAACAATTAATATCGTTTGGAACAATACTTAACTGTTTACGACTCTTTTTAAAATGTGATCACATGCAGCAGAAATTGTAATTTTAAAATGTTAACACCTGCTACAGAAACTGTCATGGTAATAGTGCTTATACCATATCAGTTATATATTCATCATGTAAATGAAAGTAAATGTCTGTTTGTAAATGTGCAACTGTGTGTAATGATGAAATCAAGAAATTAACTTACATAAGTTGTTGTTTGATGTTAATTTAGGAAGGTGTAATATACAAGAGTGATTGACCAGATCACATGATGTATACCAGACTTTAGAGTATAGAAAGTCGGGAACTGATCTTCCATATTTAATAAAAGAGAGCTGAATTCGCAGCTCGAGTGATCATGTGATTCTGGTAGATTGGAACACACCACATAAATATCAAACTACAACTACAGTAACTTTTCAATATCGTTAGTCCAATTTACTATAGAAATGATATTATGAGCGTTTATTTTTTTTCTTTTTAATTTTCTATCAAAATCTTTGTTTAGTAGCAACAGTTATACAAATGTTATTCTGATAAACAATAAATACTATTACTACTTAAAAACACTAATCATTCTTATTTTTGTAGAAAGTTATGCATTCATATAGACACACATCTATCTTATTTTTCCTTTTGAGCTGTCATTTGTAATTGTTGTTAAGTAAAATATATACAGGGGCACATACAGGAGTAATTATATTTATTCGAGACACAATTCCAATGTATAAATATAAGGAGATGTGGGGTTTTTTCTGGATTGACAGACAACTGTCAACAAATGGTCTTCAATAACGAGCGGTATCCATACAGAATATAGAAAGTGTTCAGATAATAAAAAATAAACAACAAAGAAATGAATGGTTTGAAGCTTATAAGAATGTTTTTACATAAAACGACGGAAATCAATGATACTGGAATTACTGAACTACATACGGTTTTTCTATGTTTGTTGCATTTTAATGTTGTGTTGTTGTTCTCCTCCTACAGGGATATTTAATGCGTTTCCCTCTGTTTAAGTTTGTATAAACCTGGATTTGGTTTTTTTCTATCGATTTATCAGTTTCGAACAGCAGTATACTACTGTTGCCTTTGTTTCTATTGGATGTAGGCACATTACATGTTAATTGGTGGTTAATCGCCTTCCGTCCTCATTTTTGACAGTGGTATAAATGGACAATATTAAAACAAAATGTTTATATCAGATAGCATAGGCTCAATGCATTAGATCAGTTCAAAGTACAAATTGAACAAGTCACCAAAATTTCATACTGATCGGATGAAGCGTTTTTGAGTTATTGTCCGACATGTTGACAACGGAAGGACAGAAAGACGGACATACAATTGTAAACGACGTTCCGTGATAGTACATGCATATAAGAACGAATCATGTTGCGATTATATAGATATGATAATTTCTTTGTACTTGGCCCACACGTACATTTTTAACGAATTAATTCATTAGGTAACAGCCATCAACAAGACATGTATCTGTCTGGACACATGTTTATGACTCCAACCAAACCACCCCTAAAATGTCGGTTAAAATCTCATTAGAGCTTATGTTTGTCTATGTTTGTATACCTTGCCGACTCTAAATAAAGCTTATTTATTATTTATTACAAGATTGATCGTTTATATAAATATACAGTGTTAATTTCCATTGTTTAACCCAAGCGTACATTTTAGATAAATAAATTGAATGAAAACTACGGTTCCTAATTTGTGCATTGGGATTAAAAATTCGATATGTCTCATTACTTTCTTTAGTTTACAACTCTGTCTTGTATTGTTCTGGTCGTACTATTTCAAATATTCAATTTCATGACTGTATCATGTGTTTCCATAAGTTTACCATATTACTATCATATGGTTGGGTTAAAAAACTAATGGTAAACCCTTAAGCTAGTTTTTACTGTTTTAATGTCTAATCTTACCGTTTTAATTTCTTGACATAACTGCACGACTCGATTCTCAATTATATGTGTTAAGATAATCGTTGCAAAGAATCCTGCCCAAATTTTAGTGAAAGACGGGGTTAACTATGCATTGTTGCGAGAGTTTATATTATTTGTTGAAGGCAATTGTAGTGACCTGCAATACAAGTACCATTCAATTGAGTTTAGTTATATGTGTTGTGTTTCTGTCTCTGCCCTAGGTTTTCTATATTTTGCATGTGTTAGTGCATCATGACATAAGACATTGTTACATGTACCATGATGAGCTTTCGTGCAAGACTGCTGTGTGTATTTTTTACATGAAACATCTGATCAGACTTTGACCTTTTGATTCCTGACCTACATGTATGCACGATGGGTGTGTCATCATGTTGCAGTGTGTTCCTCGGTGTATTACCTTGACCTCAAAATATAATTTTCAATTGACCTTGCTTCTGAATACGTCGCATGTAGATGTATTGTCATAAGATGATGAGTCTATTGGCACGAGAAACTTCATGTGAGCTTGACCTTTGCCCTCAATGTAATACTTGTATATTTTGTCTGGATTAAATGGAGAATTAACTGTATGATTGGCACTCTTATCCTTGACCCTTTTATCGAAATCCGCTTTGTGTTTTTTTTACAAGGATATCTTGACCAGACTATGACTTTTAGACTCTTGACCTTTGCATATTGGATGTGTCTCTTGGTATGATTACCTTGACGTCAAGTCAGGAGTCTCTGGTTTTTGTTAGTCTTGTATGTTTTTAATTGTAAGTTTATCTTTATAATTTGGAGTTTGAACTGGTACACATTTTGTTAAGGGCATTCCGAAGCCCGCCTCTGTGCGAGGGATTTTCTCGCTTTGTTGAAGATATAAAAAAGAAGATGTGGTATGGTTGCCAAAAAGACAATTATCTACAAAAGACCAAAATGACACAGACATTAACAACTATAGGTTACCGTACGGCCTTCAACAATGAGCAAAGCCCATACCACATAGTCAGCTATGAGGACCCATAAGTGGCTTTTGACTGCTTTCTGCTCTTTTGACATTGTTACTGTCTCTTTTACCCATTCAACATTTCCATTCTCAATTTTTAAGAATGTTTGGTTCAGATGAAACTAAATCCTTTAATTTCCATGAATATCAAGTAAGAAAATTTACTGCTTCAGTAGCATCGTGTGCTGCCAGTTGTGATAGATAATGCAACAATGTTTCAATCATTTTACCTTAGATTTCTTTTCATGGACATGTAGGTATGGATAGTCTGCTTTTACATCATAAAAATTCACACAGAAGGTATACGCATATCAGTAAACTGAACTCAATGCTAAGAACCATTAAAGTACACTTAGACAAAGAGCTCAATCTAGTGAAACACTTTGTTAAGTTGGTCACATTTAACTTACAATATCACTGTATGTTACCAAACTGCACCAAGATCCTGAAAAAAATGTGAAAGTTAAGTCTATTTAAAAAAGAATTCAATGGAAGTAAATAAGCTGATTACTGAAATAAATGAAGAATGTGTCTAATAATATATCACAGATGCCCCTGCTTGTGAAAAAAATTGAGTAAACTTCCACATATAGATGCAGGATTCGCGTAATTCTGACCGTTTTGTGACCATAAGCATTGTGAATAAGTTTCGAAACACTTGGCTGAGGCAAATTAAAGTTAAAGAACGGAAACAATAGATTTAGCAGTTTTCCTATCTCGGGTTGACATTTGTATCATTGGTACTCGTACCACAACTGTTTACATCTAAAAAAAATCATGAACAGTGACGCCATCGGGACCCAATATTGAGCTTCATAGATATGTGCTATGGGGTAATGTGAATCGCGTATAAGGTTCCTAACATTTGATTCAGTCAGACTTATTTGAGAGAAAGGAAACGAAAGAGTCGGCACTTCTTATATTTTTTTAAAGGGACATGATAACTCTTGAACGGTAAAAGTGACACCTAAAAATTTCAAATTTGATTTTGTGTTGAGGTGGGGATCCCGCTTACATGTCCAACCCCGCCTTTTTCGGTATGTATGTGCTTGTGGTAAGTCAGGAGCCTGTAATTCCATGAATGTCGTTTTTTATGTGTTACATACTTGTTTTTCGTTCATTTTTTGTACATAAATTTGTTCGTTTATTTTCTCGTTTGAATATTGTTTTACAATGTCATTTTAGTGCCTTTTATTGCTGACTATATGCGGAATTGACTTTTCTAATTGTTGAAAGCTGTATATGACCTATAGTTGTAAGTGTTTGTGTCATCTGGTCTTTTGTGGAGAGTTCTCATTGGCACTTATGCCACACAAGGGGGTGGGTTGGGATCCCGCTAACATTTTTAACCCCACCTTATTGTATATGCACGTGCCTATCTTGTTTTTCGTTTCTTTTTGTACATAAATTAGACCGTTTGTTTTCTCGTTTGAATTGTTTTACATTGTCATGTCGGTGCCTTTAATATGAATCTTCCTCATTGTTGAAGACCGTGTGGTGACCTAGGCTACATTGTATAATTGTTAATTTCTGTGTAATTTAGTCTGTTGTGGAGAGTTCTCATTGGCACTCATGCACCAGCTTCTTTTATATATTGTGTATAAGTTTTGTAGTATTTGGTTGAAGCAAACTAAAGAAGAGCGGAACCCGTTTTTATTGGACGTTCGGGACAGACGGACTAGTGTAACTCTTTATGTTCCTAAATCATGGCGCCAACACAGAAGTTTTTACTATTGTGCTGGTGATACACATCCCACTAGCACTGTCATTAACACATGTACACATAATTTTATTAGAAAAATATTCAATCTTAATCTTGATTTCTTTATTTTTGGCCGAATGATTATATGCATGCCCTTCACAACGGCTGAATGAGTATCATCAAATTTGACAAATTTATTGTACATAATAATACATTGTATTATATTTTATAACTTTTTTTTCCAACTAATTAAAGCTTACCGACTTATTGATTATAACTTTCCTTTATATGTCTTTTAACATGCTGTTTTGAACAAAAATTACATATACTTCACATGCATTTCTTTCAAATCTGACATTATTAAAAATCATGAATGGAGCGGGCCCCCCTTAAGAAAAGTTCTGGATCTGCCACTGTCTAGACACCTTAACGTAAATAAGGGATGAGTAAAGGAAAAAAAAGAAATCAAAATGACTGAATTAGATATTAAAAAGGATGTTCGATGTACTGTGTACTTCGGTTTGCTTTAAAAATCTATACGATGCTTTATTTTTATCTAGTTTTCTTATCAAAATAATTAAAATGAGAAGATAAACACCTTATAGCTTCCTTTACCGTCAATACTAAAATGTTTAATGTTATAAAATAATTTAAGCGTCTTTGACCTACTTTACCTTTTTATTCGGAGACTTGCGGTTATCTTCTGTTATGTTCACCGGGAACATTAGAATGTTCTAGAATATAACCCAGATGGAACCAAGAGGCGGATCCAAAAAGGGGGGGGGGGGTCTTCGTGGGATAAATTTGGTAAGTTATATAGGGGGAATCATTGAAGCATGACTGGAGCGGGCCCCCCTTAGGAAAAGTTCATGATCCGCTACTGTCTAGACATATTTGTAAGGGATATAAGCCGATAACAGTCCATTCTGTAAAATATTGGACAGGTCTGAGGCCGCAGGCCGAAGACCTGTTCAATATTTTACAGAATGGACTGTTAGAGGCTTATATCTTACTTAAAACATTTTTAAAACGTGGAAAAAGGTAAAACAAAAGAAAAGACTAGCAAAGATTTGTTTTCATTAAGTATGAAAACTGTTTTGTGAATAAACTTCTTTACATCAAAATATATCCTACATGTTGGCCCCTTTAAACAGTAGCTCAACATAAAGAAATAGACAAAAAGAAAGTACAGCTAAAGGTAAACAACATGTATTGCTACATGTAAGACAAGGGTATGCGTATCATGACTTTTGCGTGCGCAAGCCTCAGGACAACTCATAGTTTCCGCTAATAGTATTCGGTGAATACCTGTACATGCGTTTTGTGGTTCAAACGGATAAAGTGATGAAATTATATTCTTAATGCAAAAACGAAGAAAGCGATGTCGTAATAGGTTATTGTGTGTTCAAACTTTGGATTAAAATCATATGTGTATTCAGAATCTATTCAGATACATTATTTCAGTTGGATTACAAACTGTCAAAGAGGATATAGTCAAAGCAGCTAATAATGGCAAGTTTTATTTATATTATATTTCAAAATGTAGTCCTCTTCTATAAGTTTCTTGTTTCTTCTCTTTTTTTATTTTTTACAGGGTTAATGAGAAAAATAAGAATAGCATATGAAGACAGGTTTTTCGTTGAACCATATCAAGTGCACCGCTGTCGATTTTATTTCAAATGCATAATCATTATTAACAAACAAAGAGATAACAACATGCAATCGGTTATATTCTGTTGTTGGAATTTTCAAGAGACTGTTATTGTTTACTCAAACTTAACCCCCTGAATACCCCCTTTTTATGTTTGTTTTCTTTCTGCAAGGTCGTATCGCTCTTTTTTTCGTTTATCAGTGTATACTCACTGAGTTCCTTGTGTTTTTTTAATGTTACCGAAACGTAATTTTGTTTTGACTATCTTTTGACAAAAAACTATTATAAAACGATCACTGCGAACAAATTGCGAATCGGACACACGATTGGTTTGTTTGACAGATAAAATGCGGTTATGTCTTCCTTTATTCTGCTTCCCATATTTATCGTCGTTTCTTAAGAGAAGTTTTGCATTACATTCATATTTAGGCAACAACTTAAAAAAAAAAAAAAACTTGTACAACAACGCCGAATCCTGAAAAGTATTACACTCCCCTAGTTCATGAAGGAAGTTCTCGATTCGCATTTTCAAGAGACTGTTATTGTTTACTCAAACTTAACCCCCTGAATACCCCCTTTTTATGTTTGTTTTCTTTCTGCAAGGTCGTATCGCTCTTTTTTTCGTTTATCAGTGTATACTCACTGAGTTCCTTGTGTTTTTTTAATGTTACCGAAACGTAATTTTGTTTTGACTATCTTTTGACAAAAAACTATTATAAAACGATCACTGCGAACAAATTGCGAATCGGACACACGATTGGTTTGTTTGACAGATAAAATGCGGTTATGTCTTCCTTTATTCTGCTTCCCATATTTATCGTCGTTTCTTAAGAGAAGTTTTGCATTACATTCATATTTAGGCAACAACTTAAAAAAAAAAAAAAAACTTGTACAACAACGCCGAATCCTGAAAAGTATTACACTCCCCTAGTTCATGAAGGAAGTTCTCGATTCGCATTTTGTACACAGGATAAAGTTTAGGTTGTTCTTGACTTTGTAATGCGGCATGATCTATCAAATTTTAGAAGCATTACTTTATTGCTTTTTTTTATTTTAATCGTAGTTGAAAATGAAGTTAGGGAATACAAGAGCAACACCAGAGGTCAATGTTGTTTACCTAAAGGAGGACGAGAATAAATCTTTTAAAAAAAGAAATTCATAAAAGCAATAAAAAACAAGACTGGCAACAAAAACAAGATATACAACGAGCATAATCAACTTATTTAATTAGTGCGAAAAGAGACAACCCAAAAACTTGAGAAAATGGCTCTGTTATGAGTATTTGTAGTGTTAAAAATCAATTTGGAAGTGACTTGTTTCCTCAAGAAACCGTTTTGATGAGTGACAAAATTATTGGAACTTGACTTTAATAAAAAAAAAAAAACATGGTTGTATTATTCTTTACATGATGAAAACAGTTAAGGTAAAAAAAAAATTATTCAGTGATTGTACTATCATTTACCTGTAAGAACCAGTTATGCTACCTTTAGCTGTCCAATATTTTTAAGAAAGAAGACGGCTATTCTTAAAAATATTGGACAGCTAAAGGTAACATAATGGTTTCTTACAGGTAAATTATAGTCCAATCACTGAAATAAAGAACAAGTTAAACAATAGAATGACGTCACAACAATGTTTTAAACGTAAATAAGGGATGAGTAAAGGAAAAAAAAAGAAAACTAAATGACTGAATTACATAGAAGAATGTTCGATGTACTCTATACTTCGGTTTGTTTTAAAAATCTATACGATGCTTTATTTTTATCTAGTTTCCTTATCAAAATAATTAAAATGAGAAGATAAATACCTTAATATAGCTTCCTTTACCGTCGATGCTAAAATGTTTATGTTATAAAATAATTTTAACGTCTTTGACCTACTTTACCTTTTTATTCGGAGACTTGCGGTTATCTTCTGTTATGTTCAACGGGAACATTAGAATGTTCTAGAACAGAACCAAGATGGAACCAAGAAGTTGGGTTGCCTTAACCAAACAACCCGGATGTTGAACCAGTTACCATGGTTTCGTACCAAAGAACCAAGGTTCAGAACCAGAAAACCCAGATGGATCCAAGGTTTAGAACCAGAGTGCCCGGATATAACCTAATTGCATTCGGAATTCTCATGACTTTTTATACCTTCAATGTATTTTCCAAATCATTTATTTATTAAGTATCTATACTATTAAACGAGAAGACCTCATTTCGTGTGTCGCTTCTCTTCCTTCCACAATAAATCAATCATCATGCCTCGGTGTCCATGAATGTAACATGAATAGTCGCATTTGTCATCCATTCTTA
Organism: Mytilus edulis; assembly: GCF_963676685.1. NCBI lineage: Eukaryota > Metazoa > Mollusca > Bivalvia > Mytilida > Mytilidae > Mytilus > Mytilus edulis. The sequence goes on along the minus strand of NC_092355.1, from coordinate 51,086,400 downwards.
TGATTATTCAGGTTGAGTTATTTTGAGAGAAAAACGACAAAAAAGGAGTCCGGATATGATTCCGTCATGAGACTGACTTTTAGTCATAAATAACACTTCCGGTTTGAAACATGCACAAATGCAATCAATCGTATGATAGATAACAAAAATGAAAAATAAATAAGCCAATCAGAGCATTCTCCAGATCATGGGTGTTTAGATCGCAAGAATCACAACTATTATACCTCCTTACATACACTTATTTTTCGCGTTTATCTACATGTAAACTACGATTATACTACTTTAATATATACAGACTCTCTGTATTCTGTCTACTGTTTTTTTTTTTTTTTTAATTTTTACTATTTAAGGGGTCATACCAGTTGCACATATATTAAAATAAGTAAAACATGTGACACAAGAACAACCAATCGTATGATAGATAACAAATATAAATAGACCATTCAGAGCGTTCTCTATATCATGGTGTTTAGATCGCAAGAACCACAACTATTATACCTCCTTAGAGAGTACAATTTTTTTTCGCGTTTACCTACATTTAAACTACGATTATACTACTTTAATATATAAAGACTCTCTGTATTCTGTCAGGGACTTTTTATGTTAGTATAGAGAGTCTCTGATTCTGTCTACTGTTTTCTTTGAAATGTTTACTATGTAAGGGGTCATCATGACCACTTGCATATATCATGTATATATATATTAAAATAAGTAAAACATGCTCAACTTCATCTAAAACTACCTCGACCAAAAACTTTAACCTGAAGCTGGACAGATTGACAAACGGACGAACGAACGAACGAGGGGCGTCGGGATCGGGTGTTTTTAAGCTCGGGATTTTGGGATTGATCCTTACGGCATCCGGAAATATATTTTTCGATTTCGGGATATGAATTTCTTCAAATTCTGCTTCTCGGGATTTCATAGTTTTAAGTCCGGGATTTCGGTATCAGAACCCCTCCGACCACCCCTCAAATTAGACTTAGTCAGTCTTAGTCATTTATACATGATTCATATCCTACCATTGGCATGTTAATAAGGCTCTCAAAAGAAAAGCACTGATGGATTGTGTTAGAAGCATATTTTATTAGACAAAAGTGGTCTATATTTAAGCAGTTACATTTATTTCATGTTTGTAACGGTGCAAATTTTTAATTTGATTTGACTTTTACCAAAAGAAGCATTGTAGCAAAAGAGAAGAATAATTGTGGTCTGAGGCCAGAAACACGAAAATAATTGAATTAAATAGAAAGGAAACAAATATTGGACTTTGGAAAAAGGGAGAGGGCTTTTGATACCTTTTATGAAATTCTCCATATATAATATCTTTTACAAAAAATCATCGTACAGCAGTTCACAAGCTGTATATGCTCCCGATTTCGCGGGTGTGTTCTAGTATTTATATATAATAAAAGAAACCAACCCACATACCCACTTGTCTTTGCGTTTAATCCCAAGTGACACATGCATAATGTAGAATCAAGTCTTTTTATCAAAACCACAGCTCCTGTACTTGAGGCGAGACTGCTGTCACGAATCCATCGAGGAGTTTTGTTTATAATTGTTGATAATAAGACCACATTAGATTTTGGACAAATATTCTATAACGGTCAACCAAATCATGGTGTTGTCCATATACCATTCATAGGGTTTACTTTACATCCATCATTTTGTTTTTCTCCGACAGGTCAATAAATTAAAACCTTTGAATATAGTATCAACTGGGAGAGATACAATGTATTCTCAATATTACGAAAGCGGTACTGGAATATGTAGTTAAAGTAAAATAGAAAGGTCATGTTACATTAATTCTTGTTATTACATTAATTCTTGACTTTTGTGAAAGGTATAGAAGCAATTATCAAGGGTATTGTTTTGTTCTATATGATAGTATTAAGGTGATGCGACATGATTTTCAATGAGACAAAAATACAACTAAGTTTAAATGAGGATGATGTAAGCAAACAATATATATGCAAATGTACTGCCATCAACAATGAGAAAAATCACTACCATATTGTCGGTTATAAAAGTTCCCAACATGAAAAACATAAATCAATTCCATTGGGAAAACTAACGGTAAAATTTAGAACAAAACAATTTAACAGTCATTCACTTATATATAGATGTGACCAACATAGCAGTTATATAACAAGAAAAAGAGAAAGCAACAAATCTATGGCTTCCATGAATTATTTCGGTTCTAATAGGACAAATACGATCATTAAAAAACTGAAGCGATGATGGGTATTCCGTGTGTGTGGCTGTTCTATTTTACCCACTGTTCGATAAATGTAAAACAAATTTAATAAACCTGCATGAATGATTTCTTAACTAACCGCTAGAAAAAAAAATGCGATTCCTTTTGTTACTTCTCAGTAAACCCAACATTTGCAATTTTAAATTTACATTTTTTATCGTAAGCTACCGTCAAATTCACTGTTGACATGTTGTAACCAAGGAGCCGCCATGTTGACTTGCTGAAATCCGTAAATGTGCGAATAATGCAATAGAACAGAAAACAAGCAACACCTACCTCAATAATTTATTTTAATGCAATTGTATCCGAGTTTAGAAGGTAAACGCAATAGAAAAACCTTCAGCTTTCACGTTTTCATACGTATGACGTCATGTTTTGAAATGACGTTAATGCGCCAAAATCATTACTGGTATTTCGCGGAATTTTAATTTATTTTGTTTTTGTCCATTTTTCCGTTCTCTAATGTGTAAATTCTTTTTGTTATGCGTCAGAATCAGAATAAATGTTCTGTAGGGTTTTATTCAATTGTAATTGTTAACACAGCGAAATCCACAACCGTTTACACATAGGTTACGATACATGTGGATTTAAGTGGGAGGCATATTTAAACAGCCATTTGTGTACATCTTGGAGTCTGCGCTAAGTATAGATATATCGAGAATTTTATCACGGTGTTGTTTACAAAGCGAAAGAAGCACGTCATATTAGAATATAAAATAGGACGAACAACATACAACACAGATTTTAACTGCAAAATGGGTGTAATTACGCGAACATGAAAATGTGTTTAATAAATTGCTTAAAATGAATATAGAATTTGGGATTCTCATCACGTTTTTAGGATATTTACATGTACGGACCTCTTAAAAAGTTATTGTAAGTGTTCTTTAACGGCAGTAGCTATCAGCCCAGGTGGTCTTGTGGTCTAGCGGGACGGCTGCAGTGCAGGCGATTTTGTGTCACGATATCACAATAGCATGGGTTCGAATCCCGGCGAGGGAAGAACCAAAAATTTGCGAAAGCAAATTTACAGATCTAACATTGTTGGGTTGATGTTTAGACGAGTTGTATATATATCTATAATACTAAAATGACGAGGTCCAATTTGTCAGCCGTCATCAGGTTAAAACGGCAAATCAAAGAATTCAACTTTATATATAGCTAATATAGGACATTGGTGTTGATTAAAAATAACACCACTCCAGGCCCTTTTGCAGTCCACATAATTAATATTGCCAATAATTAACAAGTTCCGGGTCGAATCCAATACCGATACCAATAGTATATTCACCTGTTACCTATTACCTTATCTGTACGTTCCGCATCTAACAGGCGCACCACCATCCGGTGTATTTAGGATTTTGCTATATACACGGGTCATAACCACAGAGTTGACACTACTAAATTCAACCATTGTCACATTGTTCCCTATTGTAGTATTTTAATCAGTATGAATTTCTAAGATGACAATACGAATAATAAAAATTTGGACTTAAATTAAGGCGTATAGGTACAGTTTTCAATTTGAAAGCCGGCATGACGTAAAACAGCGAATCAAAGATCAAATAACTAATATAGGACAATGCTGTTGATTAAAAAATACTACATTCCATGCACTTTGTTTTCCAAAAAATTAATATTACCAATAATTGATAAGTTCAAGATCGACGGGTTCAAACAGAAAGCTTTTTAAAGCAGGGAAAACTGTGCATCTTATGATCGGCATGACTTTATCAGATAATACGCATAGTTCTATACTTTAATTCAGTCACCGTACCCGCGATATCACGGGTGTGTTCTAGTATATATATATAGAGACGAGACAAATTCACTACACCAGGCATTGATACATGTCTAACATCGTTCCATTCCTACATGTCTGTGTATTTATTTGGTAACCCGGTATTACTGCGAATTTATAGGACTGCAACATTATGATTAAATGCATTAGAAAGTGGTATTCTATTGGAATGCAGACGTGTCTGCGTATTTATACAATCATCACAAATAGTAAAAAAAAGCCTTTCTTTACAATGGTGTTTTTTCTGTCTGACGACAGACATGGCTTTGTATTTAATTATCTATGTATATACATTCAACAGGTAGGTGTGGCTGTGTATTTTAAAATGCATCCCATACAGTAATACAAATATTCATAACTTTAGAATGATATTGTCTATCTAAAGGAAGACGTGGTTGCGTATTTTGTAAAAGAAGATGCATTTTTTTTAGAATGGCGTTTGCTGTCGGGAGGCAGAAATGCCTGTGTATTCTTAATCACAATAAGTATAAGAATGCATTTCTATTCAATGAGTTTTGCTGGTAAGCAGGTGTTGCTACGAATTTATACACCTCAAACCGAAAAAGAAAGAATTTCTTTGGATTATAGTATTCTGTCGGAATGCTGACATGGCTGCGTATTTATACATCCCACACAGTTAAAAGGATGCATTTCTTTAGAATGGTGTTTTTTGTCGAAAGTCAGACGTGGCTTTGTTTTTAAACATTCTACACAGAAAGGGATGCACTTCATTAGAATGGCTTTTATTGTTAGACGGAAGACGTGGTTGCATATCGAAAAAAATTTGCACGTCCCGCACAGTAAGAAAGGATACATTACTTCAGATTGGCGTGTTCTGTCGGAAGGCTGGCGTGGTTGCATATTTTTAATAACACCAACAGTTTAAAGAATATATGTTTTAGAACGGCGTTTGGTGTCAGAAGGGATACATGACTTGTATTCTTAAACACAATTAGTAAAAGAATAGCTTTTATTGTTGAACGGAAGACATGGCTTCATACTTATTACAAAAGGGTCAATTTCTTAAGAATGGCGTTTTCTTTCGGAAGACACACGTGGCTGCGGATTTATTCATCCTACACCCAGTAAAAAGTAAACATTTCGTTAGGATGGTGTTTTCTGTGGGAAGGCACATGTGGCTCCTTATATATATATCTCACACATTAAAAAGGGTACAATTCTTTATAATGGCGATTTCTGTCCGAAGGTAGGTGTGGCTGCGTACTTATAAATCTAACGTTAACACAGTAAAGAAAAAGACAGTGGCAGATATGGTTGCGAACTTATTCATTATATTTTTTCTGACGGAAAGCGATTTGGTTGGGTATTTAACCATCCTATACAGTAAAAGATTATGCATTTCTTTAGAATGGTGTTTTCCAATGGAAGACAGAAGTGGTTTCATGCTTAGTTATCCCACACAGTAAAAAAGAAACATTTCTGTAGAATGACTACTTCGGTCCGAAGGCAGGCGTGGTTGCGTATTAATACATCCCACAAAAAAAAGTTAAAAAAAAGAGATGCATTAAGACTTGCGTTTTCTGTCGCAAGGCAGATGTGGTTGCGTATTTACTTATCCCACACAGTAAAATCGGATGCATTTCTTTAGAATGACGTTTTCTATCAAAGGTAGACTTGGTTGGGTATTTAAACACCCCAAACAGTAATAGATTATTCATTTCTGTAGAAAAACGATTTCTGATTGGAGGCAAGGTGTTGCTGCGTATTGATGCATCCAAAATATTAAAAAAAATATTCATCACTTTGAAATGTTGTTTTCTATCTGAAAGATTGATTGATTGTTGGTTGCTTAACGTCCAGTGGCAAATATTTCATGCATATTCAGGAAAGAAGACGTGGTTGTGTATTTAGTAAAAGAGGATGCATTTTTTTTAGAAAGGCGTTTTCTGATCGAAGATAGACGTAGTTGAGTATTTATACATCCAACACAGTAAAAATTATGCATTTCTTTTGAATGTTTTGTTCTGTCGGTAAGCAGACGCAGTTGCGTATTTAGTAAAAAAGGATGCTATTCTGTAGAATGGTGTTTTAGAATGGGGTTTTCTGACGGAAGGCTGACGTGGTTGAGTAATTAATATCCTGCACAGTAACAAATTATGCATTTCTTTAGAATGATTTTTTCTATTTGAAGGTATACGTGATTGCGTATTTAGTAAATGAGGATGCATGTCTTTAGAATGGATTTTTTTAAATGGCGTTTTTTTTCAGAGGGCAGACGTGGTTGCCTATTTATACATCCCACACAGCAAAACATTATGCATATCTTTAGAATGGTGTTTTCTGTCGGAAGGTAGACTTCGTTTTTATACATCCTACGTTGACACAGTAAAGGAATACATTTCTAATTTATATGTACAAGAGGGAAGAAAGATACCAGAGGGACAGTCAAACTTATAGATTAAAAAATAAACTGACAACGCCATTGCTTAAATTAAACTGAAAAACAAAAGTAGAGAAGACACAACATAGAAAACTAAAGACTAAGCAACACTAACTCCAACAAAAATTGAGGGTGATTTCAGGTGCTCTGAAAGGGTAAGCAGATCCTGCTCCACATGTGGCACCCGTCATATTGTTTATGTTATTACAGATTCGGGAAATACTCGATAATATATAAGGAATGCGGGTTTCTTTCGGAAAGATTCCGACAGCCGTTGTTGCCTACTTATTTATCCCGCACCGCAAAACAAATGCATTTCTTTAGACTGGCGTTTTCTGTCGGAAGACAGAGTGACGTGGTTGCGTATTTGTATATCCCACACAGCGAAAAAAGGAAAATTCTTTAAAAAGGCGATTTCTGTACGGAGACACGTGGCTGCGAATTGATACATCCTACACATTAAAAAGGATGCATTTCTTTAGACTGGCATTTTCTGTCGGAAAGCAGATGCGGTTGCGTTTTTATATATTCCACGCAGTGACAACGATCACTTTCTTTAAGATAGTGTTTTATGTTGGAAGGCACACATGGTTGCGTATTTATATATTTCACACGGTGGAAGGGATACATTTCTTTAGAATGGCGATTTCTGTCAGTAGGCAGGCGTGACTGCGTATTAATACATCCCATACAGTAAAAAAGAAATGATATTATTTAGAATGGCGTTTTCTGTCGGAAGGCAGACGTGGTTGCGTTCTCGTTTATCGCACAGTGAAAAAGAATGCAAATTTTAAGTGGCATTTTCTGTCGGAAGGCAGACATGATTACGCGTTTAAATATTCCACAGATTAAAAAGGACACATTTCCTTAGGATGGCGTTTTCTGTGGGAAGGCAAGTGTGGCTTCTTATTTATATTTCCCACACATTAAAAAGAATGCAATTCTTCAGAATGACGATTTCTGTTCGAAGGCAGGCGTGGCTGCCTTTATACATCCCTCACAGTAAACAAAAAAGATGAATTTATTAAGAATGGCGTCTTCAGTCGGAAGGGCAGACGTGTTTGCGTATTTATTTATTCCACACAGTGAAAACGGATGTATTTCTTTAAAATTGCGTTTTCGGACGGAAGGCAGAATGTATACATCCTACAGAGTTAAGAAATATGCATTATTTTCTTTAGATCGGTGTTTTCTGTCAGAAGGCAGACGTGGTTGCGTATTTAGTAAAAGAGGATGCATTACTTTAGAAGGCCTTTTCTGACGGAAGGCAGGCGTGGTTGCGTATTTACACATTCCACACAGATAAAAAATATGCATTTCTTAAGATGGACGTTTTTTGACTGAAGGCAGGCGTGGCTGCGTATTAATACATTCCTCAAAGTCAAAAAAAATATGCATTTCTTGGGGAATGTGTTTTCTGTCGGAAGGCAGACGTGGTTGCGTTTCTTTAGAATGGTGTTTTAAAATGACGGTTTTTTTTACGGCAGGCAGACGTGGTTGCTTATTTATACATCCCACACAGTATTAAAATATGCATTTCTTTAGAATGGTGTTTTCTGTTGGAAGGCAGACGTGATTGCGCATTTAGTAAAAGAGGATGCATTTCTTTGGAATGGCGTTTTTTGTCGGAGGGTAGACGTGTCTACGTAGTTATACATCCAGCATTAACACAGTAAAATAATACATCTCTAATTCATATATATATAAAGAATGTGGGTTCCCTTCGGAACGGATAAATTTGATCTACTTGCGGGATGTTAAATTATGTCATACACATGGATGGTTATAATCACTACTTAACTTCAAATTTCATGACCAAAATTTTTTTGAGTGTAATTTCATACCCTTCATGTACTTGCTATTTAAGGCATCAAACATGATGAAATTCATTTGAAAGGGGTATACAAAAATTATTGTACATATATCGTCAGAACTTTTTCATCGAAAAATAAAATATTGCCAAACTTGTAAGATAACGGCCGGGTACCAATCTAGTATGAACAAACCTTCACAGTTAACATTAGAATAAATATATACATTTCAAAGTGTAACAATTCACTGTTTAGTAAATCCCGTAATCGGGGTCCTAAATGTTGATACAATGCTAAAGAATATGAAAATTGTCCTATATTTTCAGTGTAGTTTACAACACCTTTAGTATATAATATTTCAACAAAAAAACTTGAACCTAAAACGGGGAAAATATATGTGCAGTTCAATACTTTAAAATCCTTATAATTAATATGTGGGAATTGAATACCGGAATATAACAAGAAAAAATACTTAAACCGAAACCTTAACCTAATACGGAAATAAAATTTAGGAAATATAATACGAGAAAATCCTTAACTTTATACGGGAAAAAATACGGGAAATATAATACGGGAAACATTTGTCAAATACAGGCTGGCAACAGATTACATTGTCCAAAATGAAACCAATGGTAAACTTTAACCTGAAAAACTCTTATTTCAAACTATCACATTTTTATTCTCAGTGAACCATGTAATCGAAATCAAAAGTATATCAGAAATATGATATGAAAACTGTCATGACTTTCAAGTGGATGTGACCACAACTCTTTTCCTTTCTGATACAATACTTACATACAAACCTTAATCTAATACGGGAGAAACTATAAAACGGACGCACAGAACAGAAAACATTCCCCACTTTTTTTTATCGCATGTCGGCATAGTAATGAATGCCACAACAATCATAAGCTCTTCATTATTTCAGATTTTAAAAAAAAATGATTTCTAATTAATTAAAAGTCAAAGTTTATACATCTGTCCTCAATACTTGACTTATGTATCAATATTAAATTTTATTTTCATCATTCATATTTTAGGAGATATAAATACCTTAAAGTAAAACATTTCCGTGTTTTCTGTCACGTGATTTTCATTCATATTTAATCAAACAAAAGTCAAAGTTCAAGTACTGTCTACAATTGTTGTGACCTTGGGAAAGTATGTTGAGAAAAGTGTGAACAAGCCGCCTTTATATTCTCTATTCTTTTTGTTTTCACTATTTGTTTCTATTCCTTATTTTGTTTTTAATTTTTTTTTTCTTATTTTTTTCTGTAGATTTCGCCCATCAGACGTTAAAACGTTATTCTGTAAACCCCAGCCCTCATTTGTAAAATGGATCTCGTGATTTCAAGTTTGTCTGTCACGTGGTTTTTATTCATATACATTGTTAAAGTTCAAGTATCTTCTACAATTGTTTTGAAATTGTTAAAGTACTTTGTAGGCAAACAAATGTAAACAATTATTTCACACCAGTTGAAATTTCCTGTTATTAGTTTAACATTGTTTGACTAGGTGCGATATTAAAGTAATTCTTAACTTATGCATAAACAATTAAAAGTAATATCAAAGACTAAAAAAGTACAATTATGATGAAATCAAGACATAAATATTAAGACACCTGTACATATATATAATAAAAAGATGTGTTATGATTGTCAATATGACAACTCTCCACAAGCGAGCAAATGAGATAAAAATTAACAACTATATTTCAATGTACGGCCTTCAACAATGAGACAATACTTATGTTTTGAACTTGGGAAGTACGTTGAGAAAAGTGTAAACAATCTGCCGTTTTTTTCTGTTCTTTATTTTGTTTTTATTATTTTTCGTTATTCTTTATTTTGTTTGAAATATTTTTCTCTTTCTTGTATTTTTCATGTGGTTTTGCTCATCAGACGTTATTCTGTAAACCCCAACCAGACCCTCGTCTATAAAAACCATCTCGTGGTTTGAACTGTTTTCTGTCACGTGGTTTTCATTCATATCTAAATCAAACAATCGTCAAAGTTCAAGTACTGTCTACCATTGTTGTGAACTTGTGAAAGTACGATGTTTGATAAAAATGGGAACAATTATTTCCGCATCAGTCATATCATTTGACTCGGTACGATGTAAATGTAACATGCTGCATAGACATCTGGCTATTGTTGAAAACTGAAAGTTTCATTTACAGCCTGGATGTTTTCCGTGGGGGGGAGGGGGGTGGTGGCGGCAAAACCTTTTTGTGTTAACCTGTTTTGGTCTTTGTCAAGGTGTTGTTAACTGTTATCAAAATTTTTGCATTTTTTTAACTGTTTTTGCCAAAATCGAAGTGTTGTTAACATGTTAAGGGACCCCCTATCCCCCCTTTTCTAGTATTTGTGTCATTGGTTGCTGTCGCATTGGTAAAATGCTTTTAAGGCCACATCCTTTTTAACCTCTTCATTTATTAGTTCATCATTCAAGTAATTAGTTTAAGACTAAAAAGTCTATTATATTGTATTCCCTTGTAAATATGTATCGGTTGTTGTTCTGTGTATTTAAGGCAATGTTAAGATGTGTGGGCATGTCAAATAATCAAACAATCTTCATAATAACAAAAATATTTATTTAAAAAGCGTACAAGCTATTCTATTCCAAATCAACCAGTTAAATTAAAAAAAGAAGGTACCTAATTTGTGTTATCAACTCATTCTAGAGTCGTCAACCCAGATCCATGAATTTTCAGGAATATTACACATATTGAAACTTTCCATGCTAATATTGAACTGTTTGACATGTTTTACTGTGACATTAACGAGTCCTTTCCCTTGTGATAGTCACAGGTCCCCATTCACAGGCCACAGGCCTAGGTCCTTCTTTTGGTGACAAACACTAGTCCCTTTCCTTGTGATATTCATATGTTTTCCCTAGTGACAGTCACGAGTCCTTTCCTGGTAATATTTGTGAGTCCTTTCCTTGGTGACACTCATAAGTCCTTTCCCTGGTGACGTTCACGAATCCTTTCCCCTGTGATAGCCATAGGGCCATTCCCTGGAGACGATCACAGGCACATCTCTTTCTTCTGATGACAGTCACAAGTTCCTTGCATGCTGATATTTGCAAGTCTTTTCCCCTGTGACGGTCATAAGTCCTTTCCCTGGTGACGGTCACATGTGTTCTCCTAGTGATGGTCACAAGTCTTTCCTGATGACATTTGTAAGTCCTTTCCCTGGTGACGGTCACATGTGTTCCCCCAGAGACAGTCACAAGTCTTTCCTGATGACATTTGTAAGTCCTTCCCTTGTGACGGTTACAAGTCCTTTCCCTGGTGACGGTCATAAGTCCTTTCCCTTGAGACGGTCACAAATCCCTTCCCTGGTAATTGTCACCAGTCCTTTCCTGATGACAGTTGCAATTTATTTTCCCTGGTGACGGTCATAAGTCCTTTCCCTGGTGGTTGTCACTAGTCCTTTCCTGGTGGCAATTGCATGTCCTTTAATTTCCCTGGTGACGGTCATAAGTTCTTTCCCTGGTGACAGCCGCAAGTCCTTTCTCTGGTGATTGTCACAAGTCCTTTCCTGATGACAGTTGCATGTCCTTACCCTGGTGACGGTCACAAGTCCTTTTCCTGGTGACAGTATCGAGTCCTTTCTCTGGTGATTGTCACAAGTCCTTTCCTGATGACAGTTGCATGTCCTTACCCTGGTGATTGTCACCAGTCCTTTCCAGATGACAGTTTCATGTCCTTTACCTGGTGACGGTCATAAGTCCTTTCCTGGTGACAGTTGCATGTCCTTTCCCTGGTGATTGTCAAAAGTCCTTCCCTTGATGAGGAACACTGTTCTGTTCCTTTGGGACAGTCATGGGTCCTTTATTTTGTGACAGCTGCATGCCCGGCTTTCTCTGGTGAAGGTCGCATGTCCTTTTTCATGTGACAGTAACAGTGTACAGGTCCTTTTCTTGGTACCAGTGAAAGTTGATTTCCTTGGGGACGGTCACTGGTTACTTCCCTAGTGACAGTTACAAGTCTTCTTCCTGGTAATTGTCACCAGTCCTTTACCTGATAACAGTTGCAATTTCTATTCCCTGGTGACGGTCATAAGTCCTTTCCCTGATGACGGCCATAAGTCCTTTCCCTGGTGATTGTCACCAGTCCTTTCCTGATGACAATTGCATGTCCTTTAATTTCCCTGGTGACGGTCATAAGTTCTTTCCCTGGTGACAGCCGCAAGTCCTTTCTCTGGTGATTGTCACAAGTCCTTTCCTGATGACAGTTGCATGTCCTTACCCTGGTGACGGTCACAAGTCCTTTTCCTGGTGACAGCATCAAGTCCTTTCTCTGGTGATTGTCACAAGTCCTTTCCTGATGACAGTTGCATGTCCTTACCCTGGTGATTGTCACCAGTCCTTTCCTGATGACAGTTGCATGTCCTTTCGCCTGTGACGGTCATAAGTCCTTTCCCTGGTGACGGTCACATGTGTTCTCCTAGTGATAGTCACAAGACTTTCCTGATGACATTTGTAAGTCCTTTCCCTGGTGACGGCCACAAGTCCTTTCCCTGGTGACGGTCACATGTGTTCCCCCAGAGACAGTCACAAGTCTTTCCTGATGACATTTGTAAGTCCTTCCCTTGTGACGGTTACAAGTCCTTTCCCTGGTGACGGTCATAAGTCCTTTCCCTTGAGACGGTCACAAATCCCTTCCCTGGTAATTGTCACCAGTCCTTTCCTGATGACAGTTGCAATTTATTTTTCCTGGTGACGGTCATAAGTCCTTTCCCTGGTGATTGTCACTAGTCCTTTCCTGGTGACAATTGCATGTCCTTTAATTTCCCTGGTGACGGTCATAAGTTCTTTCCCTGGTGACAGCCGCAAGTCCTTTCTCTGGTGATTGTCACAAGTCCTTTCCTGATGACAGTTGCATGTCCTTACCCTGGTGACGGTCACAAGTCCTTTTCCTGGTGACAGTATCGAGTCCTTTCTCTGGTGATCGTCACAAGTCCTTTCCTGATGACAGTTGTATGTCCTTACCCTGGTGATTGTCACCAGTCCTTTCCAGATGATAGTTTCATGTCCTTTCCCTGGTGACGGTCATAAGTCCTTTCCTGGTGACAGTTGCATGTCCTTTCCCTGGTGATTGTCAAAAGTCCTTCCCTTGATGAAGAACACTGCTCTGTTCCTTTTGGACAGTCATGGGTCCTTTATTTTGTGACAGCTGCATGCCCGGATTTCTCTGGTGAAGGTCGCATGTCCTTTTTCATGTGACAGTAACAGTGTACAGGTCCTTTTCTTGGTACCAGTGAAAGTTGATTTCCTTGGGGACGATCACTGGTTACTTCCCTAGTGACAGTTACAAGTCTTCTTCCTGGTAATTGTCACCAGTCCTTTACCTGATAACAGTTGCAATTTCTATTCCCTGGTGACGGTCATAAGTCCTTTCCCTGATGACGGCCATAAGTCCTTTCCCTGGTGATTGTCACCAGTCCTTTCCGGATGACAATTGCATGTCCTTTAATTTCCCTGGTGACGGTCATAAGTTCTTTCCCTGGTGACAGCCGCAAGTCCTTTCTCTGGTGATTGTCACAAGTCCTTTCCTGATGACAGTTGCATGTCCTTACCCTGGTGACGGTCACAAGTTCTTTTCCTGGTGACAGCATCAAGTCCTTTCTCTGGTGATTGTCACAAGTCCTTTCCTAATGACAGTTGCGAGTCCTTACCCTGGTGATTGTCACCAGTCCTATCCTGATGACAGTTGCATGTCCTTTCCCTGGTGACGGTCATAAGTCCTTTCCCTGGTGACAGTTGCATGTCCTTTCCCTGGTTATTTTCAAAAGTCCTTCCCTTGATGAAGGTCACTGTTCTGTTCCTTTTAGACAGTCATGGGTCCTTTATTTTGTGACAGCTGCATGCCCGGCTTTCTCTTGTGAAGGTCGCATGTCCTTTTTCATGTGACAGTAACAGTGTACAGGTCCTTTTCTTGGTACCAGTGAAAGTTGATTTCCTTGGGGACGGTCACTGGTTACTTCCCTAGTGACAGTTACAAGTCTTCTTCCTGGAAAATGACACGTCCTTTACCTGATGTCAGTCACATGACCTTTACCTTGTGACAGGCTCATGCCTTTTCCCTTGTAACAGTCATAAGTTCCCTCCCTGGGAAAAGTCACAGGTTTTTTCAATGATGAATGCAAGCGTTCTTGCACTAGATACAGTTACAGGTAATTTTAATGGTAGAAAGTAAAATTACTAAAATACGAAAAAGTTGATTTCCTTGGGGACGGTCACTGGTTACTTCCCTAGTGACAGTTACAAGTCTTCTTCCTGGTAATTGTCACCAGTCCTTTACCTGATGATAGTTGCAATTTCTATTCCCTGGTGACGGTCATAAGTCCTTTCCCTGATGACGGCCATAAGTCCTTTCCCTGGTGATTGTCACCAGTCCTTTCCTGATGACAATTGCATGTCCTTTAATTTCCCTGGTGACAATCATAAGTTCTTTCCCTGGTGACAGCCGCAAGTCCTTTCTCTGGTGATTGTCACACGTCCTTTCCTGATGACAGTTGCATGTCCTTACCCTGGTGACGGTCACAAGTCCTTTTCCTGGTGACAGCATCAAGTCCTTTCTCTGGTGATTGTCACAAGTCCTTTCCTGATGACAGTTGCATGTCCTTACCCTGGTGATTGTCACCAGTCCTTTCCTGATGACAGTTGCATGTCATTTCCCTGGTGACGGTCATAAGTCCTTTCCCTGGTGACAGTTGCATGTCCTTACCCTGGTGATTTTCAAAAGTCCGTCCCTTGATGAAGGTCACTGTTCTGTTCCTTTTGGACAGTCATGGGTCCTTTATTTTGTGACAGCTGCATGCCCGGCTTTCTCTGGTGAAGGTCGCATGTTCTTTTTCATGTGACAGTAACAGTGTACAGGTCCTTTTCTTGGTACCAGTGAAAGTTGATTTCTTGGGGACGGTCACTGGTTACTTACCTAGTGACAATTACAAGTCTTCTTCCTGGAAAATGACACGTCCTTTACCTGATGTCAGTCACATGACCTTTACTTTGTGACAGGCTCATGCATTTTCCCTTGTAACAGTAATAAGTTCCCTTCCTTGGAAAGTCACAGGTTTTTTCAATGATGAATGCAAGCGTTCTTGCACTAGAGACAGTTACAGGTAATTTTAATGGTAGAAAGTAAAATTACTAAAATACGAAAAATTCTAAACGAAAAGTCTGTAAGCACAACGTCACCAGTCATTTCTCTCGAAACAATTACTAATCTTTTTCATGGTGTCGGTAACAAGTCCTTTATCTGGAGAAAGTAAAAGGTCATTTCCTGAGTACAAGTGGAAGGACATTTCCTGAGTAAAAGTGGAAGGACCTTTCTCTGGTCATAGTCATACGTCCTTTCGTTGTAATAGACATACGTTTTTTTCCTAGTGACATTCATAAGTTTGATAGACAAATTATTTACAGTATGGATGAATTGATTTTGCATAGAAAGAATAACTGTTACAGGAATTGCTTAAAAAGTTGAACAGAACAAGGACCGGATTTTGGGCTATTGATAATTAGCGACTGGTGGAAATATTGCATGCATATTCAAGTCAAGACCATGTTATAATGTGATATAACTATAAACCCTGCTTTGTACTAGTAAAATAACAACAATACCGAACGCCGAGGAAAATTCAAAACTGAAAGTCTCTAATCAAATGGCAAAACCAAAAGCTCAAACACAGCAAACGAATGGATATCAAGAACGTTTTGCTGATTCAGATTTGTTACGAGCTAGTTCATAAGAAAACGGTGATTATGAGGACTCAATTTTCATTATTGCGACGAACAGAACTAAATTAAAGCGTCATTGCTCTGACTCCCGTGTACCGCATGCTTAGCAGGAAGATGGCACAAGTATTTATTTGTGCATTTTTATAGAGCACTATTAGCAACTTTTCCAGAAACTCAATATTTTCCAACGAATTGCTGCATCGAAACTTTTCCAGAAACTCAATAACTTTCTACATATTGTGCGGTCGATATTTTCCTTTTTACGAATAGAGAGAGAAGAGACCAATGGGAAATCGAAAACCTAACAAAACACGAACACCTTGGTTTATTGAAAACGACAAAAATACAAGGAGCATAAACAAGACTATACAAAAAACAAAATTTTGAAAACCAGTTTTTGAGTCCAATTAAACAATCGGGAGTGCTCCGGAAGAGCGTGCTCTTCCTGTTCCGCATGGAGATCCCATCGTGTTACTCTTAGAATACATTGATCAGTCATTGCCATAGATTAGTTATCTCACGATAGCGATTAGGTGAATGTCATAAAATTTAGAATGGAAATGGGGATAGTTATCAAAGGTACCAGGATTATAATTTTGTACTCCAGACGCGCGTTTCGTCTACATCAGTGACGCTCATATCAAAATATTTATAAAGCCAAACAAGTACAAAGTTGAAGAGCATTGAGGATCCAAAATTCCAAAAAGTTGTGCCAAATACGGCTAAGGTAATCTATGCCTGGAATAAGAAAATCCTTAGTTTTTTCAAAAATTTAAAGTTTGGGAAACAGGAAATGTGTCAAAGCGATACCAACCCGACCATAATGCAGACAACAGCAGAAAGCCACCAATGGGTCTTCGATGTAGCGAGAAACTCTTGCACCCGTAGACGTCCTTCAACTGGCCCCTAAACAAATATGCATACTAGTTCAGTGATAATGGACGTCCGAATTATACACAAGAAACTAAAATTAAAAACCGCTTGTTTGTAATACTAACACATCCCCAAATACAGAACTCTTTGTAAATGGTAATTCTCTAACCAAAAAACTTGACTGAATATGGAAGTTTGAAATAAAAAGGTTTTAGAGATTGAATAATGAACCATATATTTTTACCAATAGGCAACATATATAGGATTTGAAAACTAAAATAGCACGAAATAACACTGAAAACTAAAGCAAAACAGTATGAATCAAAGTTAACTAGGGTGAACTTATGTGCTACGTAGGTTGATATGGTGCCTTAGTAATACATGTATCGCGAACAAACATAAAACAGGTTTATAACAGCTGTACACGTAGAAAAAGAGAGAAATAAAAAGAACCTCTAGCCCGGCAATATTTCTCAAAATTACAAAAATAGGATATGAAAACAATGAATCGAACCATTCTCCTTTTTCCCTTTCTTTTTTAATATAAAGTCAAGTACAATTATTTGTGTTTGAGGTGTGCCAATCGCTATGCACGTAGTCAGACAAAAACATTAACCAAGAGCTACATGTATGAGGTCATACGAGTTAACAGTACGTCAGTGCTTTTATTATTGTCTCGATTTCACTACACATGTGTGTGCCTGTGATCATTACTCATCGAGCTTTGGTCAATTTCCTAACGTACTGCCCAGAAAGATAAATGTGATTAGTTATATAACAGTCTGATCATTTTACTTCACTATGTTAAGGTTTATTTTAAACTTTAAGGAATATAATAGAAATTAAGGCTTGTTTAAATCGTAAATTATTTATTTTTAAATAAAATATTTTGATGGTGTAATGGGATTATACAATAAATATGATAGAATTTGTTCATTCTTTGCAAAAAACGCAGTATATATTGTGATCTTTTCAAGATTTCTCAAGCTACAGGTTGTGACAATATAACACATTTTGTATGGATTATACAGGAAAAAAGCACCAGTATGTGATTAGAAGCTAAACTAAATGACATAATAGTAAAATAAGATACGAGATGCCAGCGTTTAGAAAAATAATGCTTTGAGAATATCAAAAGAAAAGATAGGCTCACCGTATGTCTTTTATGACAACGATGATAATAAACAGTATATATCTTACTGGGGTTATAAAATCAGACCTGTGATTTAAAACAAAGTCTAAGTAGTATAGTTGTACCCGTATCAAATCTCGTATATCATTTAAGCCTTCTGTACATCGTATTTATCATTAATCATAGGAATTGTTCAACAGTAATATCATTACTGTTCGAAATTAAGGACATTAGTTTGTTGTAATGTACATGATATTTGACTTTCATATAACCAACATTTTTTACCCACTCACCCTTTCCAGTCATTCGTTGTGCATATTTCCTTGTGTCGTCATCTATTTAAGTATATTGTTGCTGCCTTACTTAATTGTGTGTTTTCCACTAAATACATTATATGTATCCAACATTGGCTATTAATAAAACTTCACTTGCAACATTTCTTCCTCTTATTTAGAATACAGTAACTGACATTGTAATGTGATTTGTCCAGGTATAAGGTGCCTTACTTTTTATAGTGAGTATGTACATTGTTGTCTGTCTTCAACATGTTATGTGCCGAGTTGACAGGTTTTTTGGGCGTAAAAAGACCTAAATCAATCATATTAAATGCAGTAAATATTTTTGAAAATTGTTTATTGTGATGTGTATATTTATTCGTTCATATCAAAATACGTTTCAGTGTAATAGATTGTAAGGAGCTCTTACGATCTAACGTTTTATGATATTATACAATCTATATATTACTGATACAATCAGTATGTTGATGTAGACAAGATCAAATAGTACAATCAGTCTGGTGATGTAGACAAGGTCCAAATACTAGTAGTATAATGATACCCGTATATAAAATCATGTAGGAACACTCATTTCAGCCGCCTGATTTACGTAGGTTTATAATTCAAGAAATAATTTCTCACCAGTTGAATCATTACTGCTAAAAGGTAAGTCAAATAGTTTGTTGTACTGTTTATACCTGACAGTAAATTAAACAAACTTTCGTGTTTGTCTTAATCGAAGTAAATGCAGCTTTGAATTGCTATAAAGAACGAATCAGTCCTTTTCATTGTTATGCCTTATAAATTTTAGGTTTGAATGCTGTATATTAGACATAACAATATAGTTTAGAAAAAAAAACAAAGAGGTAGCGCCCAGTTTTTATCTGTTTATAGGTTGCGATTTTTGAATTGTTTATTTGGTATTTGATTATTTATTGATTTTGACTTTCTCAAAAAAAAGAAGAGATACAGATGGGGCGAGATATAACTATTTATACTGTCTCTGTGAGGATACTTTATGTAACGCTGTCGGGATTTATTTAATTATGTTTGCAGAAAATTTTATGAGTTTTCTTATTTTGACTATGGATCTAAAACAACATGAACAAGTTATAATTTAATTAAAAAGTATAATGATATGAAAATGTTGGCTTGATTTTGATAGCTGTTAGAAATTAATCCTATATTTCATTGCAGTAAAAAAGTTATCATAAAAATAAAATTGAGAATGGAAATGGGGAATGTGTCAAAGAGACAACAACCCGACCAAATAAAAAACAACAGCAGAGGGTCACCAACAGGTCTTCAATGTAGCGAGAAATTCCCGGTAAACATATATCATGTATGTTTCAAAGCACCATGTTTGTTTTTCTTTTGGCATTTTTATAAAATATTTTGGAAACTTGAATTTGCATGGTTAGTAAAGCTTAAATAATGACAAAAGGTGAAATTTGATTGGTAAACATCATAGATTTTTTCTTATATGCAATAACATTTTATGTGAAATTTTGTCACTTATAATGAACAAGATAAAAAAGTATTCATGCAAAGCATTTTTCGGTTTAAAGCAAAGATACATTCTGCAATTTATTTTTTGAAAAGTGAAAAATTAACAACAATTATTAGATTTTAATACTCAACATGTACAAGAGGTAAAACATATGAAAACTGTATATAATCAAGAATTATGTTTTGCATTAAACCCGAATCTAATATACAATTGCTGCTGCAAGTGTAGAGTGCCAAATACGTTGTAAACCATTTATCTAACATTACTAGTAAATAGATTATAAATCTTTAATCAAACAATAAATTGAAAATATTCTTAATCTTGCTTCTTTTAAACATATTAAATTATTTGTGATACTCGACTAATACGTATCATGTATTGAATTCTATTTCTGTTATTCATTATAGATAAATACGTTTAAAATTTCCGTCTATTTCGTGATTTCAAGTGTTTTCTGTCACGTGGTTTTCATTCATATCTAAATCAAACAATCGTCAAAGTTCAAGTACTGTCTACCATTGTTGTGAACTTGTGAAAGTACGATGTTTGATAAAAATGGGAACAATTATTTCCGCATCAGTCATATTATTTGACTCAGTATGATGTAAATGTAACATGCTGCATAGACATCTGGCTATTGTTGGAAACTGAAAGTTTCATTCTCAGCCTGGATAGGGTTATTTTTGGGGGGGAAACCTTTTCGTGTTATCCATTTTTGTGCTTTTTAAGTTGTTGTTAACTGTTATAAGCATTTTTGCATTTTTTGTTAACTGTTTTTGCTAAAATCGAGGTTAAGGGACCCCCTTCCCCCCTTTTCTTTTTATTTGTGTCATTGGTTTGCTGTCGCATTGGTAAAATACTTTTAAGGCCACATCCTTATTAACCTATTCATTTATTAGTTCATCATTCAAGTAATTAGTTTAAGACTAAAAAGTCTATTATATTGTATTCCCTTGAAAATATGTATCGGTTGTTGTTCTGTGTATTTAAGGCAATGTTAAGATGTATGGGCATGTCAAATAATCAAACAATCTTCATAATAACAGAAATATTTATTTAAAAAGCGTACAAGCTATTCTATTCCAAATCAACCAGTTAAATTAAAAAAAAAGAAGGTACCTAATTTGTGTTATCAACTCATTCTAGAGTTGTCAACCCAGATCCATGAATTTTCAGGAATATTACACATATATTAAAACTTTCCATGCTAATATTGAACTATTTGACATTTTTTACTGTGACATTAACGGGTCCTTGCCCTAGTGACATTAACGAGTCCTTTTCCTTGTGATAGGTCACCATTCACAGGCCACAGGCTTAGGTCCTTCTTTTGGTGACAAACACTAGTCCCTTTCCTTGTGATATTCATATGTTTTCCCTAGTGACAGTCACGAGTCCTTTCCTGGTAATATTTGTGAGTCCTTTCCCTGGTGACACTCATAAGTCCTTTCCCTGGTGACGTTCACGAATCCTTTCCCCTGTGATAGCCATAGGGCTATTCCCTGGAGACGATCACAGGCACATCTCTTTCTTCTGGTGACAGTCACAAGTTTCTTTCCTGCTGATATTTGCAAGTCTTTTCCCCTGTGACGGTCATAAGTCCTTTCCCTGGTGACGGTCACATGTGTTCCCCTAGTGATGGTCACAAGTCTTTCCTGATGACATTTGTAAGTCCTTTTCCTGGTGACGGCCACAAGTCCTTTCCCTGGTGACGGTCACATGTGTTCCCCCAGAGACAGTCACAAGTCTTTCCTGATGACATTTGTAAGTCCTTCCCTTGTGACGGTTACAAGTCCTTTCCCTGGTGACGGTCATAAGTCCTTTCCCTTGAGACGGTCACAAATCCCTTCCCTGGTAATTGTCACCAGTCCTTTCCTGATGACAGTTGCAATTTATATTCCCTAGTGACGGTCATAATCCTTTCCCTGGTGACGGTCACATGTGTTCCCCTAGTGATGGTCACAAGTCTTACTGATGACATTTGTAAGTCCTTTCCCTGGTGACGGTCACATGTGTTCCCCCAAAGACAGTCACAAGTCTTTCCTTATGACATTTCAATTCAATTCAATTCAATTCAATTCAATTCAAAGTTTTATTTAGAGTCGATATTCAATAAACTACATAACACAAGCTCTAGTGAGCTTATCAAATCGACTTAATAACAAAATACAATACACACACACAATACAATACACACATACAAAAGTCATGAAAACAACACAATTTTAAACATATAATGCATAGTAAGATACCATAATGACATATATAAGTTAAAAGCATATAGTACACTTAAAACATAGCACAAGTTAATAATAAGATTGCACAAATCAAATAGTCACACAGAAAATAAAAGTAAAATAAAACAGGCATAATCACTATATGCATGCACTGCACTGGCATGAGCTGTTACTTGGATCCCATGTTTGTACCAATTTTTTGAATTGGTCGAAAGATGTTTCCACTCGACAATGGTTCGGTAGCTCATTCCAGATTTGTGCAGCATTATAGCGAAACGATCTTAAGCCATATTTAGTAGTTCGAACTCTTGGGAGTACTGCTGTTTCCTGTGATCTTAAATCATACTTGTTAATTTTTATATCAATTAAATCATGAAGGTAGCTCGGACTTTTTTGGTGAATTATTTTAAATGTTTCTATTGCAATTGTTTTTATTCTTCTTATTTTTAAAGATGGTAATTTAGATTTTTCTAGCAATTTTTCGTAAGGAATATCATAATCTTCATAAATGAATCTTAGAGCTCTTTCTTGAATTTTTTCCATTTTAAAAGAAATTTTTTCACTACAGTAGTGCCAAATTAATGGACAATAGTCGATAAAGTTCGAAAGTATGAATGAGTAGTATGCTGTAAGTCCTTCCCTTGTGACGGTTACAAGTCCTTTCCCTGGTGACGGTAATAAGTCCTTTCCCTTGAGACGGTCACAAATCCCTTCCCTGGTAATTGTCACCAGTCCTTTCCCGATGACAGTTGCAATTTATATTCCCTGGTGACGGTCATAAGTCCTTTCCCTGGTGATTGTCACTAGTCCTTTCCTGGTGACAATTGCATGTCCTTTAATTTCCCTGGTCACGGTCATAAGTTCTTTCCCTGGTGACACCCGCAAGTCCTTTCTCTGGTGATTGTCACAAGTCCTTTCCTGATGACAGTTGCATGTCCTTACCCTGGTGACGGTCACAAGTCCTTTTCCTGGTGACAGTATCAAGTCCTTTCTCTGGTGATTGTCACAAGTCCTTTCCTGATGACCGTTGCATGTCCTTACCCTGGTGATTGTCACCAGTCCTTTCCAGATGACAGTTGTATGTCTTTTCCCTGGTGACGGTCATAAGTCCTTTCCTGGTGACAGTTGCATGTCCTTTCCCTGGTGATTGTCAAAAGTCCTTCCCTTGATGAAGGTCACTGTTCTGTTCCTTTGGGACAGTCATGGGTCCTTTATTTTGTGACAGCTGCATGCCCGGCTTTCTCTGGTGAAGGTCGCATGTCCTTTTTCATGTGACAGTAACAGTGTACAGGTCCTTTTCTTGGTACCAGTGAAAGTTGATTTCCTTGGAGACGGTCACTGGTTACTTCTCTAGTGACAGTTACAAGTCTTCTTCCTGGTAATTGTCACAAGTCCTTTACCTGATGACAGTTGCAATTTCTATTCCCTGGTGACGGTCATAAGTCCTTTCCCTGATGACGGCCATAAGTCCTTTCCCTGGTGATTGTCACCAGTCCTTTCCTGATGACAATTGCATGTCCTTTAATTTCCCTGGTGACGGTCATAAGTTCTTTCCCTGGTGACAGCCGCAAGTCCTTTCTCTGGTGATTATCACAAGTCCTTTCATGATGACAGTTGCATGTCCTTACCCTGGTGACGGTCACAAGTCCTTTTCCTGGTGACAGCATCAAGTTCTTTCTCTGGTGAATGTCACAAGTCCTTTCCTGATGACAGTTGCATATCCTTACCCTGGTGATTGTCACCAGTCCTTTCCTGATGACAGTTGCATGTCCTTTCCCTGGTGACGGTCATAAGTCCTTTCCTGGTGACAGTTGCATATCCTTTCCCTGGTGATTTTCAAAAGTCCTTCCCTTGATGAAGGTCACTGTTCTGATCCTTTTGGACAGTCATGGGTCCTTTATTTTGTGACAGCTGCATGCCCGGCTTTCTCTGGTGAAGGTCGCATGTCCTTTTTCATGTGACAGTAACAGTGTACAGGTCCTTTTCTTGGTACCAGTGAAAATTGATTTCCTTATGGAAGGTCACTGGTTACTTCCCTAGTGACAGTTACAAGTCTTCTTCCTGGAAAATGACACGCCCTTTACCTGATGTTAGTCACATGACCTTTACTTTGTGACAGGCTTATGCCTTTTCTCTTGTAACATTCATAAGTTCCCTCCCTGGGAAAAGTCACAGGTTTTTTTCAATGATGAATGCAAGCGTTCTTGCACTAGAGACAGTTACAGGTAATTTTAATGGTAGAAAGTAAAATTACTAAAATACGAAAAATTCTGAACGGAAAGTCTGTAAGCACGTCACAGGTCATTTCACTCGAAAAAATTACTAATCTTTTTCATGGTGTCGGTAACAAGTCCTTTATCTGGAGGAAGTAAAAAGTCATTTCCTGAGCACAAGTGGAAGGACATTTCCTGAGTAAAAGTGGAAGGTCCTTTCTCTGGTCATAGTCATACGTCCTTTCGTTGTAATAGACATACGTTTTTTTCCTAGTGACATTCACAAGTTTGATAGACAAATTATTTACAGTATGGATGAATTGATTTTGCATAGAAAGAATAACAGGAATTGCTTAAAAAGTTGAACAGCACAAGGACCGGTTTTAGGCTATTTATAATTAGCGACTTGTGAAAATATCGCATGCATTTTCAAGTCAAGACCATGTTATAATGTGATATGACTATACACCCTGCTTTGTACTAGTAAAATAACAACAATACCGAACGCCGAGGAAAATGCAAAACTGAAAGTCCCTAATCAAATGGCAAAACCGAAAAGCTCAAACACAGCAAACGAATGGATAACAAAAACGTTTTGCTGATTCAGATTAGTTACGAACTAGTTCCTTAGAAAACGAGTATGAAGTCTTAATTTTCATTCTTGTGACGAACAGAATTAAAAAGTCATTGCTCTGACTCCCGTGTACCTCATGCTTAGCAGGAAGGTGGCACAAGTACAAAAATGTATTTAATTGTGCATTTGTTTAGAGTACTAGTAGCAACTTTTCCAGAAACTCAATATTTTTCAACGAATTGATGCATCGACACTTTTCCAGAAACTCGATAATTTTCTTCATATTGTTCCATCGATATTTTCCTTTTTTCCGATAAGAGAGAGAAGAGACCAATGGGAAACCGAAAACCCGATGAAACATGAACACCTTGGTTTATAAAAACATCAAATATACAAGAAGCATTAACAAAACTATACAGAAAACAAAATTTTGAACACCAGTTTTTGAGTCCAATTAAACAATCGGTAGTGCTCCGGAAGGTTATGTTCTTCCTGCTCCGCATGGAGATCCCATCGTGTAACTCTTAGAATAGATTGATCATTCATTGCCATCGATTAGTTATCTCACGATAGCGATTAGGTGAATGTCATAAAATTTAGAATGGTAATGGGGAATGTGTCAAAGCGACACCAACCCGACCATAATGCATACAACAGCAGAAAGCCACCAATGGGTCTTCGATGTAGCGAGAAACTCTTGCACCCGTAGACGTCCTTCAACTGGCCCCTAAACAAATATGCATACTAGTTTAGTGATAATGGACGTCCGAATTATACACAAGAAACTAAGATTAAAAACCGCTTGTTTGTAATACTAACACATCCCCAAATACAGAACTCTTTGTAAATAGTAATTCTCTAACCAAAAGACTTGACTGAATATGGAAGTTTGAAATAAAAAGGTTTTAGAGATTGAATGATAAACCATATATTTTTACCAATAGGCAACATATATAGGATTTGAAAACTAAAATAGCACGAAATAACACTGAAAACTAAAGCAAAACAGTATGAATCAAAGTTAACTAGGGTGAACTTATGTGCTACGGAGGTTGATATGGTGCCTTAGTAGTACATGTATCGCGAACAAACATAAAACAGGTTTATAATAGCTGTACACGTAGAAAAAGAGAGAAATAAAAAGAACCTCTAGCCCGGCAATATTTCTCAAAATTACAAAAATAGGATATGAAAACAATGAATCGAACCATTCTCCTTTTTCCCTTTCTTTTTTAATATAAAGTCAAGTACAATTATTTGTGTTTGAGGTGTGCCCAGCGCTATGCACGTAGTCAGACAAAGACATTAACCAAGAACTACATGTATGAGGTCCTACGAGTTAACAGTACGTCAGTGCTTTTGTTATTGTCTCGATTTCACTACACATTTGTGTGCCTGTGATCATTACTCATCGAGCTTTGGCCAATTTCCTAACGATCTGCCCAGAAAGATAAATGTGATTAGTTATATAACAGTCTGACCATTTTACTTCACTATGCTAAGGTTTAATTTAAACTTTTAGGAATATAATAGAAAGGCTATTTATCCCGAGGCTCGGACTTTAAAATGTATAATTTAACTATCTCGATTGGATAAATCCTATAATCTACTAGTATCAATGTAATAATCTATATTTCTCAAACACGAAAAGACGAGGTAATAAAATATTTTTGTAAATTATAAAGAAAATATTTGTTTATTACATATAAGTATAAATAATATCTAAATTATTATGTATAAATTTATACACACAGGTAAACAATGAAATCTTTTGCATAAGTATAGCAGGTCCAAAAGACTCAATAATTACAAATCGACTATCTAGGGTTCTTTATAGTGATTTATTTTAACACTGACTGTATATTATAAAACCCTACAACATAAATACACATTACATAGATAACATATAACAACATAAAACCGAATTATAGACAAAGGGGAATAAGTAAAATATATCCCAATGCAATAACTACTCTTATATTAAAATGAAATGCACAAATAACGTCTCATAACCATGTGCTCTAAAGTATTATAAATAAGCATAAGCACTAGCAATCTCAATGTTAATGTTCTGACAAATTACATATAAACACTATAACACTATACATAAACTGGTATATTTACATGATATCCAAAATATTTTTCAGTTATCAAAATGTATTGAACTTCAATACACAATAAAAGAGCTTACTTCTTGACGAGCAGAAACTTCTACTGTAAAAACATTTACAAGGCGGATATCGAAATTGAAATTTAAACTTTGAACTGTTTTCAAATAATTCATCAAAACGGAAATTTATTCATCAACATCATATCAATTTTCAAAGAAAAAATATTATTAGTGATTTAACACAATATTTTTTTTTAAAATGTTTTAATCGATTTAAACGCTTGCAATACCAGTGTGCATCCTTTGTTTTGAAAGAATCCCTCCTGAATTAGCAGTGTTTCAGATAATAAAACAGGTAAATAAAAAAACTCGGGTTCAAGTGCTCCGGAATGGTAAGCAGTGTAATCTCCAAATGGTAATTCCGTCATGTAACTCTAATAATATATTGATCGGTCATTTTCATTGATTTTTTGTTTTATAATAGGGACTTGATAATGAGTCTTGCCTAACCATTAGACGTCACCAAAAAAACACAGAAGCAATTTGGTACATGTTATTTTTCCAACATGAACACTTGACCGAATGTGAAAGTTTGAATTCAAAACAAAAAGGGCGAATGATAAACGAAACATTTGCGGGAAGGGAACACGAACATTGAAAAATAAAAAAGCAAAACATTGATTGATTGATTGTTGGTTGCTTAACGTCCAGTGGCAAATATTTCATGCATATTCAGGACGAGAACAAGTTCAGAATAAATACAATAGGTAGGTTGTTGTAATAGATGCCATCTAGGATGATGGACGGGGAAATTTGGACTGCCACTGGAAAATGAGGGTATATTGGATAGAGACAGAAATTTTGCCTTGCAACAGGCTACCTACGAACCCTTCAAAGAGTTGTTGCAAGGGTTCTTAGCGTGCAAAGAGCGTGGCACTCTCTTTACACGAGGCATCGGATTTAACGTCCCCTTCTGACCGGACGTGACTACGAACTTGATACATCCCGCACAGCCAAATGGACGCCCCACTTCAGCAAGCGTTTTACTGCCGGTCGGGAGAAGACCAAGTGACCATATACCCCAGTCACCCTGAAAACACTGAAAAACAAAAGCAACATGAACAAAATTGAAATAGGGGATAACTTATGTGATCCGAAAGGGTAAGCAGTTCTTGCTTAAAATGTGACACCCGTTGTGCCCAAATGACATAAATACGTCATATCCATTTACGAGGCATCCTATAGTTACTGTAATGGTGTGAGAAATGTTTATTTCCTAACATGGACAACCTGAAGGCGTCATCAAATACAAATGAACAGTGATGCATTTAATTTATAAACCATTAGACTTGACTTACAGTAAGTGTTAGAAATAATTATTATTCAAGATTTCGGAGACAAATGACAGTTGACAAAATAGTGGGAAAACCTAACTTTTTTAACACTGGGCAAGTTAAATCTTAATTGTTTTTTTTTTCTCGATCTCCATGTGAACGGACGCTACTGGTCCATGTGGTCATAAGCTCACGAGAAAACGTCCTGTAAAAAAAGAAACAAAAATGAACTAAGACTTAATGTCCTGTTAATGTAGAAATATATGATTATGACAGTAGGCTATATGAGATTTGTGTAAATTATTAAAAATGGTTGTTTGGTAATACATGTATCGCATACAAACAATTATTTGTGTGTATAATATCGTTATACGCAGACAAAAATGATACACTAAAACAATGCATCGAACCCTTCTCCCCATTAATATAATGTCGAGTGCAATTTTTAGTACTTGATGCGTGCAATGAACTATGGCTGTAGACAGACCAAGAAATTGATGAAGAGTTAACAGTACGTCAGTGCTTTTATTGTGGTCTCGTTTTCACAGCATATTCTCTCTTCCTGTGTTCATTGCTAATAGCGATGAGGACTTTTGAGGCAGCAAGGCGATTTTTCTAACTTACTGCCCAAAGAGGTAAATATAATTAATTATATGACAGCACGATCATTTTCCTTCACTATGGTAAGATATTTTGTTCACCTTTTAAGAAATGTGATTGCAGGCCTATTATCAAACCGTGTGGAAAGTTGAAAGTTTTAAAACTGATTTTTTTTCAAGCGATTTTAAGGAAAAACTATGCATAAGAAAGATCATAAAACGGATTTGTAAATAAAATTCACATGTAAAAAAATTATATAAAATATTATAATGATTTTTTAAAATACACAACATCACAATGAAAACCGGAAACTTTTATTGACGGCAATATGGCAGGAAAAATGAGTTATTTTGCTAAATCCTATTCTATCGAAGAAGGCGGAAATCAAGCTTTAAGCTTATAGTTTCGAACAATTTCTAAATATGCCTCAAATCAGCATTAAGAAAATGTAAAACCTACTCTGACAAAACATAGTGCTTTGGACGTTGTTGTTACCTATAATTAGCAATAAGATGGATAAACATGTAGATGAAACTTCACTGAATCAGAAATTTTGAGGCAAAATTTGCCTTTTAATAAATTTGAATAACAAGGGCAAATATACTACCTTGTTTCCTTTCATCTGGAAACATTTTTATCTAACGGTTAATAATTCTGATAGGCTTTTCTGAATACAATTGATAAAATTTGGACTCTAAGGATTTTTCCATTTTATGGATAAAGATTGTTAGCAATAGAAAACTTTCGGATGTCATTTAACTGATTTACCTCTCCCGAAAAATGTGATTTTTTTTTACATTTTGTTCATAGTGCCAAGTTATTTAAAAAAGAAATTGTAGATTTTTCTTTTTATACCTATCACTCAACCAGAAAGTCTAAAATTTGCAATAAATGAACTCAACTGATTATTACTCCACCAATCAGAATAGGGCTATATATTATATATAATAATTTTGCCTCGACAAGAAACACTTATGGCTTACATAAGGGTTTTTTACATGCACAGGGCGTGACGTTTCCCTGCACATGGGACCTCGGATTAAACATCCCCATCCGACGGACTTGACATTGATGTATTTTTTCTCTGTGTTGAGTGTATTTCAACACAACTCAACACTTACAATAAAAATAACATTAATATTTTATAATAAAAAAAAACACCATGGCTATCTAAAATAACCGATTAAATTTCAACAAGAGATTGAAATTCTTTCCGAATTTTCTCCTCAACCTCATTTCTATTTAACATACTTCTAACAGACTTTATATATTTTCTGTACTTCAATAACTCTTTCTGCTTTGGAGCCACATTTTTCTCTTGTCTTGTTGTCTTTCTTTTGCTAAGTTCTTCCAGACACACTTTATCAGAAGTCGTAACATTCAGGCTCTTTAAAATCATTATCTTCGTTTTCGGAGCTGTCTTTTTTTTAGACTTCTTCTCGGTCCACACCTCCGTCTTTGGAGTAAACGGCATGTTCCCTTTGTACCTCAATGATTTTAACGTCATTATTCCAGTTTAACCTTCTCATATGACGTCTGCGATAAGCTGGTAGCAATGTGATAAGGTCTTCTCCTAATTCTTAACCAATATTCCTTTATTAGTATCTACAAAACTAACTTTTTCTTTGATTGGTAGAACAGGCTCTCTTATGGTTCTAGACACCAGTACTTCACAGTGGGTCTCATTGGGGTCTAAGCGTGCCGCGGGATTGTCGATTTTCTGTAAGCGTGACACGTGACAGTCAAATAATTGTGTCGTGAAAACGGGAAATGAGGTCTAGCGGAACCCGGCAAATGACAAACAAAATGAGAATTGCTTACATGTAGTGTAGAATAGTGTAAGCGGGATACGGGAATCTGACAAAACAGTAAGCGGGATCCGGGATCGGAACCCCCCAATGAGACCCCTTTCACGCCGAGGAGGCAGTTGTACAGTCTATGCTACATATAGCCCGTAGCAGCCTATCTGGCCTTCAAAATATTACCGGGTCTCTCTACCGTTTACCCAAATATTACCTTTAGTAATATTAATTACACAACTTTGGCTCCTTTGGAAGTCTATTCCCAATATACCATCTACGTTCAGATCTGCTAACGCAGCTATGTTGGAACAGACATCACAATTCATTTCAATATCAATGATTGTTTTCCCAAATACAATGATGGAGAACCGTTAGTAGTCAATTTCTCTTTCCATTGATGACAGAACCTGAGAATTCATACTGTCAAATAATTTCTTTGAAATTAGAGATAATGTCGCTCCTGTGTCTATAAGCCACTTGGCTTTACAACCATTAACTTTAGCTTCTATAAACATACCATCCTTTTGCTAATTTGTTAACTCCTATCACACCGTTCTGTTTTTCGTGGGAAAATTCTGGTACGTTTTGGTAATGTTGATTATTTTAGCAATACGAAAGATGGTGAATCTTATTCTGATGATTAGATGTCGATTCCCCTTCTCCTGCTTCTTCATCCCCTCCTCCTCATCATCTTCGTCCTTCTCCTCCTCAACATCAATATTATATTTATAATTATTATTATTATCAAGGTCGAATGCCTTACTACGGACAAG
Organism: Mytilus edulis; assembly: GCF_963676685.1. NCBI lineage: Eukaryota > Metazoa > Mollusca > Bivalvia > Mytilida > Mytilidae > Mytilus > Mytilus edulis. Next base: position 51,054,945 of record NC_092355.1, on the reverse strand, counting down.
GCCAAACGACTTGAAATAATCAGGTCAGCAATAAGGAAGCACGTATTTTCTGTGTATATGCATAATTGACTGATTTAGATTTTAATGTAGCATATCTAACATTATAAATTGAAGAGTGAGGTAAAAAAAAAATAGAACCGTAAATTTATTTCACTATATGATATCGTGATGTTGCTCAAATGGAAATTAAATAAACAAAAGATATTAAGACATCGCTTTATTTAGTATGATAAGAAACAGTCTAATCTTATTGGGTGATACAATCAGACTGAAAAGTAGACAAAGTCCTAATGATATCATCATACTTGTTTGTTAAATCCCGTACCGACACTCATTTTAACCCGCTATACTTCGTATGTTCATTATTAACAAAAAGGAATTGTTTATCAATAAAGTCATTACTGATACAAAATATGTTAGAATATAAGTCAATTAGTTTGTTTTGATATACATGATACTGTGACGTTAAATTAACCTTCATTGTCGACAGACAGTAATCGATGGGTGAACATGTGTTTCCTGAAGCCATCACCTATTAAAGTATACTGTTGCCGCCCTCCTTAAGTTCGTTTTTTTACACTCTCTCGAAGACAATTAAACCTAATAGATAGTATCCCCAACAACGGTTATATAAAAATACGTATACATACTCTCGATACTGTTTCAAATGAGTATCACAAGGACGTTGAAGTGGCTGTTATCATATCCAACTATTTTAGAATAAAAAGGACAACATATGAAAGTATCTTTGAAGTTCATGAAATTTCGTTGCTTTGTTGTCAAAACGTACACCAGACAGTTGTTTTACTTAAAATGGGTTCAGCTAAAGAACTTAAGTAGTGAACTCAGAAATGATAATGAACTTGCGACTAAAGTTGCCCGTTGATTATCGTATATGAATTCATTGCTTCATATAAATTTTCTTATACATACACTATCCCCAAAACACCTAAAAAATATGTGATAATAGAGCAAAATATATTTTTTTTTATGTTTTCCATACGTTCTCATTTGTAAATTTATCGTTGTGATTACATCATACAATATTGAACATTTAATCTTTTTTTAAAGCCCCTGCAAAACAAAAAGTCAGCAAAACGTAACTATAAATAAATTAACCCTTATAACACATCTTAGTGAAGTTCGATAATCTGTAAATAAGATTTTATATCAGCGTTTGAAGAAGGTCAATACCACATTGAAGAGTTATTTATCTGCTTTGAGTAGATTCGATTAACTTATTGTAACATTAAGATAACGTTCGCACATACACAGCGAAAGTAACAATTATATATCTAGGTGCTGCTAGACATGATATATATATATATTGATTTTACAACTATGTCTAAACTAACAAAACGAAACATTTATCGAACACAAGGATTAAACACAACGACAGGTCATATACATATGTATGCAATACAATATTTTTTTTTAAATGTAAAGAGTAAGTATTACAAACAGTACCTTTCATAAGTGATGGATCTACGACTTTCAAAAAGTTGAAACCATAGGGCCTTTTGAAAAATGGTAAAGCCAATTAATAAAAAATCAAAAAATGCACTCCAAAAACAGTTTTAGTCATAAGTTACATTATGTGTCCGCCTATATTTACGTATAAACAATCAGGGAATAAATGAGAATATATCAAAGTTCAATAACCTTTGCAATAATGAATACATTTAGCAGAAAAAAAAATATGCAACTTTAATATAAATAATAAATGTATGTTTCACGTTGATTTGGAAGAAAGAATATGTCTATCTCTCCCAAAAAGCAAAAAATACATGCTAGATACTTTCTTTTGAAATATTTAAAAATTGTGTATTTCTTGACTTAAATCGGGTATGTTTTGTCTGTACTAAAAAAAACATTAATTGTAGCTTGGATTGAGAGTTGTCTCATTGACACTCATAACACATCTTCTTATATCTATTATAATAATATAATTTTTAAAATCTTGATAGATTGTGAATTTGGAATAAATTGAAAAAGACATTTAAACGATGTCAAGACCAGATAAATTAAAGAAACGTTTTTTTAAGCATTAATCATGAAAAAAGGCATCACTTCATGATAAAATGTATAAATATATTTACAACTATTTATGAATTTTCTTACATATTAAGAAGTAAGAAAAGAACAACTATTGCGACAGCTCATCCCTTTGCATATTTTGTCTTTCCCGGTCTCTGACTTTATGTATATTGCTTTCTTATCGCTATCTTGTAATATTAATCTGTTCGTACGGATATAGTACTCTAAATTCAATGGGACTAACCGTCCCCAAACGTTGATAAAAAATCTTCGATACAGATTATTGAATTTCTCTATGAGTCATTATAAATGTCATTGAGAAGAAGTTGAAAAACAGCAGAATATCATAAACTAATAAATACTTGAATGTTACTTAATAAGGCAAAAGTACCAAAAATGTTTAATCAAGTCCGCGTTAGTTAAAGTCATTTGATAGTGTATTTCTTTTAATTTAAATGTCAAATTGTGAACATATTTTACAACTTACATAATTGGCTTAATAATAAAAAATAATTTTGGCTGACTAATTGTTTCAACAGGGTTTGTAAAACAATATTTCGATAGGATATGAAATAGTGTTTTATAAATATTTTGACTTAACCCTCAGTGACAAATATTACATGAGAATTCATGGTGAAATAGAAATATCTTAGTTTATAATTTGTGTAATATGCAAATTTACTCATTTGTATTAAAACTGTCATACTTTCAAATTTTCAAAGACCTGAGGTCCTAAGCAATTTAAAAGAAGACGGTGTATGCTTTGTCATATGAAATCATTTATCAGCACCGATGATGAGATATATTCAAAAGAAAGACAAATGTTGAAAAAAACGACAACCAAATAGTAGGCAGGGGGCATCGGTTAAGCCTCTCTCATATTTAATCTATTCCTCATTCCTTAACCACAAATGTAAAATATTGATTGATAAATGGACAACTACCTCCAGTGGTTAATAGTACATGAACAATTAGCATTACATACATGTAGACATATTTTTGTTTGTAGAAGAGTAAAACTATTATCGTAAATAAGGGGTATTAAGTAAACTTTTACATCAATGATACTTAACACTGTCTGTAAGGTAGATGATACTTTTACACCAGTGGTACTCAACACATTCTATTAGGTATTTGATACCTTTACAACAGTGATACTAAAAACTGTGTTTGGTAGATTAACACATTGTCACCAGTTTGTTTATAACACTATCTGTTAGGTAAATGAAACATTACCAGCAGTGGAACTTATTACAGTATGTTAGGTCGATAAAACCGTAATCAACAGTGGTACTAAATCATTACCAGCTGGTCAAAGGACACAGTTGTCGTCCTTTGGGTTTCGTTGTCTACGAATATAGTCCCTAGTGTGAACAGTGTATCACATTGATTGTCTATCTGATACACATTCCCAATTTATTTCTTGCTATTTAATGCATGAAATATTTTAAAGTAGGGGATACCATTACATGTTCATGTAAAAAAATTGGGTGCTGAATCTTTATGTTAAGAAGTGATTTGGTCCAGTTCAAAAAGGTAAAATTTTATTACGTCTGAAGCTGTCTAATGTTAGACCCCCTTAACACAGAATTGTCAATATTTTGAGTTAGAGCTGGTATAAGTTTCTATAATTTTGATACTATTTGTCCCACTAGTAGTACACTACACTGTAAATCTTTTTGAGTTAGATCATCCGCGATTTTTTTTTAATTTGAATTTATTGTCTAAAAGAAATGCACTACGAAATAACTATGTGCTCGGGTCAGCAATGATAAATACGTCTGTTAGGTAGATAGATGGCACCATACCATTACCAGTGGTTGTGCTAAACGCAGTGTGTTAGGTTGATGATACCCCTACCATCAGTGGTACTACGCACAGTATGTTAGGCAAATGATACCTTAATACCTTAACCTTAACACAGTCTGTTAGGTCGATGATAGCCTTATCAGCAATTGATTTAATAGAATCTACCTAACAGACAGTGTTAAGTACCACTACTGGTAATGGTATCTAACACTTATGTTAGGTAGATGATACCATAAACAACAGTGGTACTGCTACTGTACGTTAGGCAAATGGTATCGGCAGTAGTACTGAACACAATCTATTAAGTAGATGATACCATTACACCAGCAGTGGTACTAAACACAGTACACGGTTCAAGTTAAATTTCAAATTAAAAAGTAAAAAAAAATTATAAGGTTGTATGCTGTTTTTTGCAAAACCATGAAATCGAATATTCCACATTACAATTTTTCCTCAATTCATGAAAATTAGTTCCCATGAAAATATTTTACTCCACATTAATTATTGTGAGAATAGGCAAGCACCTTAAAAAAAATAGTATAAAATCAACATTAAAGGTTGCATTTTTGAAATTATTGACAATGCAATTTCCCATAGGAACTCCTTTTACGGCTTAAACTGTACCACTTTTACTATGACGTTTTGAAAAACAAATCTTATCCTAGAAATGAAAGTTCATATGTACCACAATTTTTTTCAAAGGTCATAATATAGGGCTGTGGGCACATTTTCAACGTTTATTTGCCCTGAACTTCTCAGAGTTTAACCTAACACTAATTTTCTTATCTACCCCTAACTCGAATGAAATGTTACCACAGATTTCAATGTAAACAATATGAACATGTATATTTACTGGTTACATTCCCAAGTTATGTCTCTGTGAGATGGAACACAGAGAGCATAACTGGGAACCAGTATGTAAACAAAATTAATTTTCTATGAATATTCGAGATCTCCCGAAAAGAGGCGTGTTTTAAGTAACAGCTGTATTTACAAAGTGCAACCTATACAAACATTTATCCAAATAAAAAACTCTCTAACACAGTTTTTCTCACATTAATACTCATTTATCAGAAATATAGCCTTACAGAAATCACTGCATATACTCTAATATTTTCTTTACTGTATATTTTAAACCCCCTCCCCTGTTTCATTTTTTTTAAAAGAAGTTGAAAACAAGATTTTAATTGTTGCAAGTTTACCTTATTTGCATATTTTCTGATAAAAAAAAAAGCTGAGAACCTGTTCAAAACTGTTTTGATAACATATTGAAAGCATATCAGAATACTATATATTTAATGTTTAGCATTCAATCATTACAACATTCAAGGTAATATAAAGTATCTAATCCAGCCTCTGTCTCCAGTCCACATTTTCTGCCTCAAATGGTCAATTTAGAATTCTTGCCACAACAGTATCATCTGTAACCATATATCTGACACAATCTAGCTAATATATATATACTAGAATTGTTCAAACAAAGCCATATATGCAATAGTTGTATGTTTGCAGATACCAGTCTGAGATATAAATTCACTTAAACGTTATTGAGATGACTACTAACATCTGAATTTTGTATAACTTCCAAGTATAGTTATTGTTTTCTATATCAAGAACTTTAAAATCATAAAATCATAGCATTTACAAGTTAAATTATTTGTATTATGACCCAGGGGTTAGGCAATATTCCTTGTTTTTTGGCCCCTGAGGCCTCAAATTTCCTCCATCATTCTGCTGTTTCTAGCAATTTAGAATATTTAGTACATATTCAGGATAGAACACACTATTGTAAGTTTTGTTGAGATATTTTTGTTTTTCTAGCTTGTATTTATTATGCCGTGGTGACAAAAAAGCAGATGTAGGTGTTGCGGCTTACTTTTGGGTTAGCGAAAGGACACAAACACCCCATAAAAAATATTCAGGAAGGATCTATGAGTTTCAATGACTGCGAAGAGTAAACATATGCCCTTCTTAACAATTCAACTCACAAATATGCAAATATTTTGAATTAATTTTGTATCAAGGACTTTAAGTAGACTGCATACTGTGAACTGTTAATTTTCGCTGATTCATCATATTTAAGGCCCAGGATTCTATCAATCTTCATTAAATATTTATAAAACTTCATATTTGTGGTAATTTCTTTAAAAATCTGTGAAATAAAGCAAATTTATAGGAACTCCCTTTACGACTAAAACTGTACCACTTTTACTATGAAGTTTTGAAAAAAAATCTTAGGCAGCAACCATTTGAATTTCTGAGGGGGGGGGGGGGGTCTATGGTTTTTTTTTTGAACAAAAAGTTTGTTTCCATTTTTTGGAGAAAAAAAATAATTTGTTTTTGATTCTGAGAAAATTTGTTTGTTACACCCTCAGCTGCCACTATATGTAATGCTAAAATTGAAAGAAAAAAAAAGTTTTCGACTTGTTGCAAAAAAATAGATTGTTTTTCGCCGCAGGGGAAAAAATTGTCCAGAAAACAAAGCCATAGCCCCCCCCCCCTTCCCCCCCCCCCCAGAAAATCAAATGGTTGCTGCCTTATCCTAGAATTAAAAGTTCATATTTTCAACACATTTTTTTCAAAGGTCAAAATATAGGGCTGTGCGGCATATTTTCAACGTTTATATGCCCTGAACTTCTCAGAGTTTAAACTAACACTAATTTTCTTAGCTTCCCATACCTTACATTCCCAAAGTATGTCTCTGTGAGATGGAACACAGAGAGAATAACTGGTAACCAGTATGTAAACAAAATTAATTATCTATAAATATTCAAGATCTCCGCAAACAAATCTCTAACATATTCATTATAATTGCATTATTGTTGATTTTGTATTTTGTTTTTATTGCTTTCAGATTCTACATGTACCAATCTTTGTTTTAAACAAACTATTCTACAATAATGAACAGAAAGTCAAAAATTAACTTGAAGGTTAAAAAAAATAACCTCATAGTGTATATTTCTCCTTTTTCAGACAGTCATGTAAGAGAAATCTTCAAGTGTAACTGCTGGACTTAAAATGGAAGGTATTTGTTTCATTAGATTTAACCCATTTAGTATAATGTAAATAATGAAGACAAGATATGTTGATATTAGAGGCAGATCCATTTTGTCGTTCACCTTGCAAGAAGGGTCGAGTGAGCTTTTGTAATATCTTGATGTCCTTCGTCCGCCGTCCATTGTCGTTAACTTTTATAAAAATATTCTCCTTTGAAATTAATGAGACAATTCTTACCAAACTTAACAGCAATCGTCATTCAGTTTGAAAAGTGTATAATGACCCCGCCTGTCAACTGACATGGCCGACAAGGCTAAAAAAAAAGTACATAGGGGAATATGCAGTGTTAGGCTTAAATTTTTAAAAAAAGTATAGAGAGCACATCTGATAAGGTAAAAACTGATTTAAAACTTCAACTTTGTCAGCAGTAATGGATGCTAAAGTACCATCTGGTTTCTCAAGCGTACCTATTCCTGATATAGTCTTGAGTTTACTGTTAACATAATTCCAAAACGACTTAACATAAGTCTTTGATTCTAGTAAGGCCACTTTTTGTTTAAAACTAAGTTTAGCATTTTTAACAGCATTTGTACATTCATTGCGATCCTTCACATATTTAACATATGACAAACTATTTCTTGAATATTTATATTTTTTCCATGATTTACGTTTCTTGACAATTGCAGACTTAGTAGCTCTATCCATCGTCAAAGGTGGGCTTATAAAATTACGGTCAGTATTTTTCTTCGGAATAAATCTATCAATGTTATCGGACATAATAGAAGAGATACATTTCCACATTTCATTAATACTTTTACTAGTGTATTAACTCAAACAGAGGACTTGAAAGATTATGATACTAACTCAGTGTCGAACAATTTTTTAAATGATATTGAAATTTGCCAGGAAGATGTATTAAAGAAACTCAATAATTTAAAGACAGATAAATCTGCAGGACCTGATGGTCTTCATCCGAAAGTTTTATTTGAAGTTAGACACGCAATTTGTTATCCATTGTTTCTAATTTTTAATAAGTCTATCAAAGAGGGTAAAGTTCCAGACGATTGGAAAAATGCTATAGTATCACCGATATTTAAGAAAGGGAAAAAACTGAAACCGGGTAATTATAGACCTGTAAGCTTAACATCAGTGGTATGTAAGATATGTGAATCCATTATTAGAGACAATATTATGAAGTTTATTCTCACGAACAATCTTTTTACTAGTAGTCAATATGTCTTCCGTCCCGGTAGATCATGGGTTACTCAACTCCTAGAAGTTCTGGATGAGTGGTCAGAATTTATTGATAGTGGTTTTCCACTGGACTCGATTTTCCTTGATTTTTCCAAGGCGTTTGATACCGTGCCACATCAGCGTTTATTTTTGAAACTTGAAAAACTTGGAATAAAGGGCTGCATTTTGAATTGGATAAAGAGTTTTCTATCTGGGCGTAAGCAATGTGTTCGTATAAATAACACAACATCAACATGGTCAGACGTGGTGAGCGGTGTACCTCAGGGTAGTGTTTTAGGACCTGTTCTTTTCTTAACATTTATAAATGATCTTCCTGATGTAGTAGAGGGTATAGTGAAAGTTTTTGCTGATGATTGTAAAGTTTATTCTAAAGTCTCGTCAGATTATGAGCGATATAAGTTACAGGAAAATTTGGACAGATTATGTGAATGGTCAGATATGTGGAAATTAAAATTAAATGCTGCTAAATGTAAAGTATTGCATATTAATCCTGATAATGACCTGCAATATCGTTATACCATGTTGGATGAATCCGGAAATTTTTATTGCATTATCAACAGTGAATGAAGAAAAGGATCTGGGAGTAACTTTCGAGTCTAATGTGAAATTTGAAAAACATATAAGTGATATTTACAATGATTTATAACAAAGCGCAGAGAGTGTTGTCTCTTATTCATCATTCTTTTGATTACATGGATCAAGATATGTTTCTTACTATTTATAAATCAATAGTACGTCCGCTGCTAGAATATGCGACATGTGTCTGGTCACCGTGTCTTAAAAAAGACATCCGCAAACTGGAATCTGTACAAAGGTGAATAATTTATATCTGTTGATGTAAGCTTCATTTTGATTTTTATAAAATTCAAATATTTCAAAATTATGGAATTTTAATCATACAAAAGGGGGATTTTCTAATTTTCGGGCAATCATTCAAAAGTTCTTTGGACACTCTTCATGGAACTCGAATGACTTGTTTATACCTATTAAAATAACCTTCTATTAGTCCTTTTTATTAATTTCGGATATGACATTGAATAGTTATGAAATTTTGTTCCTTCAAACGCGACGGATGCATCATGGCGCAGCTCCATATTTTTAATAATTTTGCCTCTTGGAAATAAAATATGTGTATACATATATATATATATGATCTAATAACTACGTTCTTTACATAAGATATTTATAAAAAATTAAGAACAAAGGCAAATATTTTTTTTTTTTGAATAAGAAAAGATGAGACATAGCAAAGATATATTCTGCATTTTGAATCATTAACGTTAAGGTTTAGTATGTGGTAAAAGTTTTTAGCACCAATAGCTTTGTCAAACCGTTGTAAAAATAAATGAAAGGCTTATAGTCTAGTCAAAATAAAGTTTAACGTCAAACAAATTGCAACAAAAGAAATTTTTGTGCAATTTGAATAATAAATTATGTCTAAACAACATATCAAAAATCGACAAAAATCGATCGGCTTGTTTTTTTCTTAAAATCGATTACAAATTTGCTGATAATTTCCGTGTAAATAACGTAACGTTCAGGCTGCAGTAGAGTGAAAGAGTTCACAAAAGGGAAATAACTGCAATGTAGCAGACGAATTCGCTGTAATAGTATCAACGATTTTGCCGGTATTGGTAAGTATTTAAATGAAATAAAAGACAATAAGTTGTATAATAGGTATGTTTATAATGTTCAATTCATATATAGATGTTCACGAATCCCGATTTTTTGTCAATAAATGTTATTTGTCTACGATTCACACACTGGCTCTGCCGACGCCTTTTAATGAATTAATTTTGAATGTAAGCCGAAAAACTCTGATGAATCCTTTGGTTATAAATAAAACCAATTACCCTTTTATAAAATATACCTAAAACAACGAAAAACTACATTTTTATGACCGCTGCAAGCCAAGACTATTTCGGGATAAAAAAAAGTATGGAACGCCGTTAGCATCATTTTATACTTTTAATTATCGGAATGACAATGGAATTTTTAATGTTTTAAGGGCATTTTAGATTATTTCAAGTTATTTTTTTCCATCAGTATTGTATTATGATGTACAACAATTAACATTAACACACTTTTATGCAACAAATTAGTGGAAATCGTCGTTTTCTTACCGTTTTAAGCCATTTATTTTGTTTATTACTGTATTCAATATAACCGACGATTTATATTATAAATGTATTTTAATTTAAATATTGCTTTTTTATCAAATGTGTTGTAGTACATGTAAAAACTTGTCATGAAACAATATTATATTTTTGTTTTATATAAATTTTAAATGCATGCCTATAATATAACATCATATATATTCAATTATTAATTAAATAGATGAATTTATAATTATTTTTTTTTACAGATGGCATCATGGACAGCTGTATCTTTTGTGACAAGCTCCTGGAAAACGGTGAACCCACAGTAAAACTTGGAAAGAAAGGGTGTGATAACATCAAAAAAATTAGCTCCGACAGACACAAGGAAATATTTACTGCTCCTGGCCAAACAGTTCACCATGATTGTAGACGAGATTTTTTAAACCTTAAATCGACGAGATGGAAAATAAGTTTGAATGTAGACCCGGCAATAAGTGATACTGAAAGAGATTTAAGGTTCAGCAAACCACTTTTCAAATTTAAAGATAACTGCTTGTTCTGTGGGCAATCTGCAAAAAATTACAAAAGAAAAAGAAGATATGACGTTGTTTGTGTTAGAACTTTAGATTTTCAGTCATCGGTAGAAACTGCATGTAGAGAGAGAAATGACAAATGGGGAGAAGAAGTTTTCAATAGAATACAGATGGCTCATTCTGATTTGCATGCGGCAGATGCAGTTTATCATGCTCAATGCAATTCAAACTTTAGAACTGGGAAGCAAATGCCACAAACTATAGCTACAACACCGGAGGACAATTTGAAAAAAAGAAAAACATCCTATGCAGGTAGATCAAAGAATAATACTGCAGAAAATGGTTTCCAGGAAATTATGTTGAAAATAGAAAAGAATCGGAAGCAAATATCTATCGCCGATGTAGTACGTGAGATGGAAAAAATATGTGGCGTAGAGAATACTTATTCAATTGTCCACATGAAAAAAAAATCCTGGATTATTTTGGTAAATCAGTATTGTTTACAGAAGAAGAAGGAAAACCAAGTATCCTGACGTTTCGGGACAACATTTCATCGATATTGCATACTTTTTATAATAATCGTAGAGGAAAAGAAAATAAGGAAGAAGAAAAGAAATCTATCATATCAACTGCAGCACAACTTATAAAAGAAGACATCAAGCTAATAACGTCTAAAGACATTTATTATCCGTCTGCAGAAGAAATGGAGTCAGAGACCTCAAATGCTGACTATGTCCCTCGTTCACTAAGAATATTTTTGAACTCGTTATTTAGCGAAGCAGATTGTATCACCAAAATTTCGGCAATTGGACATTCTATCATACAGGCAACAAGGCCACGAAGTGTTATAGCACCATTGCAGATTGACTTAGGTATTCAAATGCACCACCACTTTGGTTCCCGTTTCCTTGTCGACACACTGTACAATCTTGGGTTTTGTTCATCCTACAGTGAGGTACAGAAATTCGAGATGAACGCTGCTGCGTCAAGAAGCACAGAAAATGAAAATGACAGTCAATCATTTGTACAGTTCGTTGCAGATAATGTAGACCACAACATACGATCTTTAGATGGGTTTGGAACTTTTCATGGGATGGGTATTATATCAGCCTCCACTCCTGGCATCCAGACAGCAAGAGCTGTACCTCGTACGAACCCAAGCATAAAAGAAATTACTGCATTAGCGAAAATAAACATCAAATTCTACAAAGAACAATCCAACTCGTTCAGGCAATTAAAATATGAAGTACTCAAGAAAAGAGATTAAAAATGTGACTTGGAAGCTTGATCTGTTATCCAAAATTTGTTGGCCTCTAAAGTTAAGTGCAAGTTGGTCAGCTATAATGCATAAAACTAGTGGATCTTATCCCGGGCAGTCAAATATTACATTTCTTCCTATGATCGATCTTAATCCTAGCGACGAGTCCTGCATCTATACAACACTCCATTTTGTCTGTAAAGAGGCCAAGAAAAACAAATGCACTCCTATATTAACTTTTGATCAGCCTTTATACTGGAAGGCAATGACGATACTTCAAAACGAACCTACTACCATCTCAGTTAAATGTCTAGTACTGAAACTTGGAGGATTCCATGCAGAGATGAGTTTTATCGGGAGCATCGGATACCTTATGTCTGGATCAGGATTGATGGATATCTTTGAAACTGTGTATGCATCCACAGCGGTATCACATATGTTGAGTGGAAAGGCAATTGTTAGGGCTGTAAGGGGACACTTTTTATTAGACACTGCTCTCACTGCATTGATACTCTCAGATATTTATTGGATTCCAGTTCCGAAAATAGACGTAAGCTCACAGGAAAACGAAGATGAAGACTGTACTGAAACTTATGATAATTCTAAAGTTCAAATTCACGATACATGCTATAAGGAAGAATTTTCGAATGCCACTGATCTATTACATTTATTTTTGTAAGGGGATGTGACTCTTACAGACATTGATCAAAGTAATGCATTAAACATAATAAGAGATCAAATAGAAGAATTTCGACAGTTGCGAACGAAGCATAGAACAGCAAAGCTTTGGTTTCAGTATATGGACATGATATGCATCCTCCGAGATTTTATAAAGGCAGAGAGGACTGGCAATTGGCATTTACATTTGGAATCCCTCAAGGCCATGCTACCGTACTTTACAGCATCTGGCCACAATCTGTATGCAAAGTCTGCATGGATTTATCTTAACCAAATGAAATGTCTCAAGGAAAAAAATGCAGAAGTAGCAGCTCTATTTGAAAGAGGATACCATGTAATCAGACGAACAGATCAATATTGGGCAGGTATTTCGTCTGATTTGGCTATTGAGCAAGCTTTAATGCGAAGCAGTAAGACAACAGAAGGGCTTACAAGAGGACGAGGTATGAGTGAAAGCCATAGAGCAATCTGGATTTTATCTATGCCTGATTGTGCTGAGGTAAATAATGCAATGATGCAAAGAACAGATATTTACTTCCTTTCTTCAAGAGAGAAACCCATTTGTTGAGGAAGAGGGTATGAGAAACATAGAAACAGGTGTATCAGCAACATCAGATGTGAATGCAGATAGAGCTAAAGATATTGGACTCAGTATATTAAAATCGATGGAAGGTAAATGCGTATCAGAGTATACTTTCAAAAGAAAATACCAGGCTATCACACTTCAAGACAAACCTATTTGCGTAAATTCGGAACCTGAAATGGCATCAATCGACCCACAACTTTTATTTCAGAGATTTATCGTAGCTGCAGATAGTATATATGAAGACAAATCTGAAATATTTGCTTATGAACTGTCTAGTCAACCAAGTTCTATGTTTGATTCATACGGATTTATGAGGACAGCATCAAAGTCAACTCTAGCGGATGCGATTTGGAATCTTGGAGACTGCAGTACAGAATAAACAGATACTGTCTACAGTTATGTTGTTGATGGTGGATCACTTATGCATAAAATACCGTGGAAAAGTGGGTTGACATTTGGAGAAATTTGTAAAAGGTATATTGATTCCATAAAGTGTTATGGCTCAATTGTTGTAGTATTTGATGGATACGTGTCCGGTCCTGATACGAAAGATGCAATGCATCTTAAGCGAACCAAAGGAATATTTGGTACAAAAGTAACATTTACGGAGACCACGCCTTTTAGGTAAAAAAGGAATTATTTTTGGCTAATAATGAAAATAAACAGAACTTTATTCAAATGTTGAGTAGACATATGCATTTATACGGAATTGAAACAAAGCATGCTTCAGCAGATGCAGACGTTCTGATCGCTCAAACTGCAGTAGAATCTGCCATTTCGCACCCAACAATACTCCTTGGTGAAGATACGGACCCGTTGGTACTTTTGTTGTACTATAACAATTTTGGATCTATGAATCTGATCTTTAAACCAAAAGAAGACAAAGTCAAAAATATGGGACATAAATAAAACAAAAGGCGTTCTTGGACAAAACATGTGCAAAGTCCTTCCGATCATTCACGCAATAAGCGGTTGTGACACGACATCAAAGCTGTATGGTGTAGGAAAGGTAGCTACACTAAAGAAATTTATCGACAGTCAAATATTGAAAGATCTTGCTGAGATATTTTTAAAAGGATCTCTTTTTGAAGACATTATAAATGCCGGGGAAAAAATAATTACGTTTTTGTACGGAGGTGCTCCGATCGAAGGACTTGACGTTCTGAGGTACAAAAAATTTGCAAACAGAGTTCTAACTTGCAAAGAGGTGATCCAAATACACTCTTCCGCCAACTACCGAGACTGCTACATATCATAGCTTAAGGACTTATTTACAAGTTCAGACATGGATCGGAGGAGAAGAGATAGATCCTTGTAATTTTGGTTGGTTACTTGTAACTGGAAGACTTATGCCTATCAAGACAAAAAAGCAACCCGCTCCACAAAGACTCCTTTCAATTATACGTTGCAACTGCAAGACTAATTGTGATACTCGTCGCTGCACATGTAGAAAACATGGTTTAGAATGTAACATTTCGTGTGGCGAATGTCGTGGTCAGAGCTGTATGAATTCAATGCATGTTGACACGAATTTAGCAGCTGATGAGCTTATGTTTGACTCAAGTTGAAACAAATATTAAATATATTGTCAGTTATATTTTCTAGATTTCAAGAAGGCAACTACCTTTAAATAAGTCCTTTTTTTCTTCTTAAAATGAAGATGTGACATTGTTTCTTTGACATAAGCTCTTTATAGTTTTTTCCTAACTTTCGAATAACGTATTTACTTATTCAAGATAAATGGATTAGTTATTATAGTACATTTTGATAAAGTGATTATCTTAAATTTCAGTTTATCTCGATTTTTCACTAAAAAGTAACTATTTCACCCCAAAATTCGTATGTTAATAAAAAAAAATGCGGTATTATTTATAATGATATTTTATATACTGTCCAAAATAAAGTGGAAAACCGATTTATTTATATTTTTACTAACATTGAAAGAAAACAATCAGTTTTTGCCGATTTTTGTCACAAAAATGTAGTTTTTAACCCAAAATTACTCTTTTTCAAAAAAATTTCCCCCCAATTTTGCCACTATTATAGGTAGTTCTCATAACTGTTATCTTATTTTTACACTCATTTCTTATCGTTTTGTCATAATAATAAAATATAAGAAATTTTCCAGTTTTCAGCGATTTTTGTGCAAAAACCTATATTTTGACCCAAAAATTCCCGAAAATTAGCCCATCGATTTCTGTCGACTTTTTATTTTTTATTTTCTTGAAACATATTATAAAACCTATCTTCTCACAATTTATTTCCAAAATTCTATCTCATAGACTTCCTTTTATGCACACAATATGTTTTTTCATGAAAAATCTTAACAAATTTAGGCAATTTTCAACAACTCATAGCTTGAAAAATAGCACGGTGACCTACATTTTTTATTCAATTTGTGAAAAATAGCATAGTAAAATCTTCATTTTGGCAAAAAATAAGAAAATTATATCTGAAGAAATATATACTAATGATGTTCCTTAAGCGGGAATTTGAGTGTCTTAAATAACCAAATCAGTTCATTTTTCTTGCATACAAAAAATTGAATCGACTGAAGTAGCCACTAAAAATGTCACAAACCTTTCATCTAAAAGTTTCAAATTTTAAAAACATTTGCTTTAATTTTGTCCGTATTTCACATGCACTCAGTAGTTTTTTTTTGTTTTTTTTTTAGCTCTCCTAGCCTAATGGGCCAAGTTAGCTCTTCTTACCACTTTGCGTCCGTCGTATTTGTCGTCCGTAAAGTTTTACAAAAATCTTCTCCTATGAAACTACTGGGCAAAATTAAACCAAACTTAGCGACAATCATCATTAAGTTTTTAGTTTACAAATGTGTCCGATGACCCCGTCTGTCAACCAACACTGACATCATGGCTAAAAAAAAAGAACATATAATAAAATACATTTTTTGATATCTATTTTTGTTTATTTTTAAAACCGTTATAAATAAAGAAAATCTGACAAGGACAGAAATGTTAAGAATGTTAAGCTATAGTCAAAACTGTCAGAAAATTTCTTATGTGAGTTCAATGATAAATTTAACCTTTTTTTTTTTTTTATCATTTTTGCCTATTATTTCCGAACTATCATAGACAAAGGAACTTTAAATTGCAAAAAATAAAAAAGATAAGGAAGACAAGCATTTCAAGTAAAGTGCATGGTCAAAATCGTCAGTCGACTCCTTAATAGAGTTACTGCTCTTTGAGGACGAGTTTAACCATTGTTTTGCTTTCATGCCTTATGCATTGTATCTTAAAATTATAATAAATAAATAGAAACTTAAATCAGCAAAATTACCTGCAAGACAAGAACTATATATTAGTAAGGTGCATAATGTTGGAGAGTGTCGTTTGTTGAATATGAACATAGACCAAGGTGAGCGACACCGGCTCCATAGAGCATTCAGTATAACATTCAGATTTAGTCTTAGGTTCCAGTCTTCTATAAATTTGTGAAACCTTCATAGAATTAAATGAAAGTTAGATAGGTGCTTGTTTATGACCCTAAGATAGTATCCAGAGCAGAAGTTAGAAAACATTGATTTTAACTTTTCTGTATGTTATTGAATAATGTTACAGTTAACAAGTAGATACAGTTTTGAGATAAATTGTGTTACATATAAAGTACTTTTTCAACCTTTTATAGAACTTTTTGAAACTTTGCAGAAGTTTTTTTATTTGACCTAATGAGTTAATCATTCTTTTGTGAATATTTTTGTTATATGATCATTGTATATAAACATGAATGTTGAATATACATATTTTTTAATATGCCCAATTTTATCACTTTGCATTTGGTTTAAATTTCTAACCCTTGATCAGTTTGATTTGATAAAACGAATTGCAATTAGGACAGAAATTTGAATGAAGAATAATTAAAATCAATTTCATGCAAACCACAGTTATTAATCTTAACATCTTAAACTACTCAACAAATTTAATACAAACTTTGCATGACAAGATACTCATTTTGGCAGAAAAAAAGAGTATTATTCATATTCAAGTTTATCAACTAGCATGTCTGCTAGTTAAATCAAATAGTTATTGTGTATGTTTTAAAATGCAGTAAATAAGAAAAATCTGATAGTCAGGTTGTTAAAAAGATCATCAAAATTGTCAGAAAATTTCCTTTTGAAATTATTACCCTTTAATATAAATTAACAGTTTAACTTTTATACAGAGTAATCTTTTCTAAATCCATGACTTCCAAGGAATATACTATTTACTCACTATTTATATGGTGCAAAAGGCACAGATATTTTTGTACATCATCAAAAATACATCAATAACTTTAAAATGTGTATTTGGTACAGATTCTACCATGTTTTCCAAGTTTCATGGCAGTGAAAGCTACCAATCATTTGACATGCGCTGCATTGTGACCGGGCAGAATGCAAGTGGGAAATCAAGTCTTGTCAAGCTTTTAGTAGGGAATAACTTTCCAGAGAGGCAACATCAAACTTATGGCAAAGCCTTTGTTGAAGGTCGCTGCGGACTTGAGTTAGAAACTAAAAGTTGGATCGAGATTGATCCAGGTAAGGACAAATATTTACATACAGTGATTTATCTTTGCACTTATGATTTATTTATAAGGTATATATATACTAGGGATGTCAAAAATTCTGAATGTCAATATCCGAGTACATTCGAGTACTCGAATGAATCTTACATGTCTATTGAAAAGTTTGATTTTAGGTTGAATGAAGTATTCTGTTATTACCTTTCATAAACATATTAACGAAAGACCAACGTACTACAAACATAGCTTGATCCTCTGTTTATTATGTCAATTTAACCGAATGAATTACCGACAGCCGCTTCTACAAATAACCTGTCATAATAGCAATTATTGTTTGTGTAAATGTTCATGAACCAAATTTCTATAAAATAAAAAAATATTTGCATATAAAGTCCGACAAAGTAGACAAAATATGTATCATCTGTTCCTGAGGAGTTCGAATATTTTTATAATACGACTTTTCCATTCGTGTTGCTTAGTCTTACTTTTTCTGTGTGTATTTTTTTTTTTTTTTTTTTTTTTTGCACTATCGTTTGTCTGATTTTTATTTTTTTAGCCATGACGTTGTCAGTTGTTTTGAATGTCGCTCTCGTTCTTTCACTCATCTTTATATTGTAAATTAAACAATTATAGTTACGTTTCAAATACAGAGTAATTAAATTAACCAATCACGTTCACATAGAAGTCTTGGTTAACAAGCAAAGGTAAGTTTTTGCAGCATGTGGTGAGTTAATTATTTCATTTATTTATCCATGAAAGTGTTGATCAGTGTACAAACACCGTTAAAAATGTCTCTAATCAGTTGCTTAGGGTTCACCACAGTTCACATTGATTTTACAATCTCAAACGAAAGACTATTTGACTTTCTATTTTTTGTTACAAGTAGTGCACATGGAAACATTGCCTCGGAAGGAAAGGACATTGCTGGTACTACTATAACAAATAGTATTCTCAGCATAAACATAGTTATGTTGTTAATTGATTTTATTTAGTATTACGAAGGGGATATTTCAACGGAACAATGTGAATGAAGAGAAATATCTCAAAATGTATAACAAGCAAACGAGTATCCGAGTACTAAAACTGTACTCGAGTACTCGGCCTTCCGAGCGAGTACCCGAGTACTCGTGTACTCGATTCCATTCCTAATATATATACACACGTTATTGTTTTGTGAGTTGGTACGTTATATTTGGTAAGGAAATCGACGTAGTCAGAAGTTTAAGTAATATGCCGGTCAACCTTAACCCAACAACATTCTGTATGTGCCTGTTCGAAGTCTACAATGGAGTGAATGTTGTTAATTATGTTCTGTTATATCTTTTTATCTTTAATGGTGTTGTCGTTAATTATTATACTTGCAAATTGTCATTATTTGCCGGGGATTTTCCCCGTGGTGGTTCCCAAATGAATATTTTGAAAGGGCAATAGTGTCTACAATTTAAAACAACTAATTAGTTTTACGAATAAATATGGTTTAGGACTGCTTAAAGATGGAGAAGCAAATGAAAAATTTGAAATAAATTTGAAGGCCCAATTAAAGGTTTTGTAGGACTATATATATATCTTTATTCTCATAAACCAAAGTACAATGGTACAGAGACATATACAAATAAATTAACATAGTATAAATTTTAAATACAAATGTAAAATAGAGATATAAAGTGATTACCCAGGAGATTCTAGGCATTTAATAATAATTCTTATAAACTTGCACAGATTGTTTAGTTCAGACGGGTTGCTACTATTCATTAGACCTTGAAATTTTAAAATATTTGGTCTGTTTATAAAATGATGCTTTAGTAGCAGTTGTCTACTATCGTCTATTGCCGAGCATTCTAAAATATAATGGAACTCGTCGCCAATGTCACCGAAATTGCACAAAGTACAAATACGATTTTCTCTCTGAATGTTTTGCCATCTACCAATTTCGATAGGAATTTTTGTGTTCAACGTTCTAAATCTACAAAAAGAAGCAATATTTTTGTCATCTAAATATCAAAGTAGGTTTCGAAATTTATACTTTTTTTGAATAATTTATAATTTAGAGCTTTTGGAGAATTTTGTACAGTAGCATACCATGTCTGTCTGAACTGGTCAGTTAATCTTAATTTAACAGTATCATACAACCAGTTTTTACTTATAAAATATTTAGTGTTCCATATATTTGATAGCCCACAATTATCAAGCACAGATTTGACATTCTTACACCAAGCTATATTTCCATTATAACTACCAGTAACAAGATTGTATAGAATAACAGGAAGTTTCTTATTTTCCCCAGTTACAAGCTTTTCCCAATAATTAATAGTACGTAATTTAATAAAAATATCCAGTGGGAATCGGCCAAGTTCCCCATATATCATATAATCAGGCGTTGATTTTTTAAGATTAAGCAGTAATTTACAAAATTTTAGATGAACACGTTCTATAACAGAGGTGTTACCCATTCCCCAGACTTCACACCCGTATAATAATATAGGCTTAACTACTTTGTCAAATAATTCTAGTTGACAATTAATATTCAAATTATGTAATCTCCCCTTTTTAAGAATATCGTACATAGCCCTTGTTGCTTTATCAGCCTGTGCCTTTTTTGCTTTTGTGAAACTTCCTGTTCTAGAAAATAATACACCAAGATATGTAAATTCTTCTACAATATCTAACTCAATATCAGCATATTTAAAACTAACATTTTGTAGTGGTCTACCTTTAGAAAAAATTACTATTTTGCTTTTAGGGACATTGACTTTTAATTTCCATGTATCACAATATTCTTTTAAAGCGTCTAATTGTTTTTGTAGATCTGCTTGTGTTTCTGACATAAGTACAGTGTCGTCTGCGTACAATACAACAAACAGTTTTAAATACATACTTAGTTCGTTCTCTATTTGATCTGATAAAGATTTCAAACCATTTACATTTTTGTTCTGAAAAAAGCTTTCTAAATCATTTAAATAAATAGAAAAAAGTATGGGAGATAAATTTTCTCCCTGTCTTACACCTACATTACATGGAAAGTAGTCTGAATATTCCCCATCACTAAAAATTCGTGATTTCACATTTTTATACATATTAAATATAGTGTTATACATCTTCCCATTCACTGTATGTAAAATGAGTTTTGACCAAAGACCAGATCTCCAAACTGTATCGAAAGCTTTAGCAAAATCAATAAAAGCACAAAAAAGTTTTTTCTTTTTTTGTCTCAGTAATTCAAATAAAATATGCAGAGTAAATATACTGTCTATAGTGGAATAGCCCTTTCTGAAACCAAACTGGTTTTCATTTAACAACAAATATTCTTCCAAAAAGTTACTCAGTCTTAAATTCAAAATTGACGTAAAAAGTTTACCCATACAGCTTAATATAGTTATTGGTCTGTAGTTTTGTGGATCTGACTGGTCACCTTTGTTTTTATAAAAAGGTATGACATTACCAACAAGCCAAAGTTCAGGCACTTTTCCAGTATCAAATACAATATTGAACAGTTTTACATAGATTGGCATGAAAATCTGAGTGGTGCTCTTAATATATTCATTAATGACGAAGTCATCGCCACAAGCTTTGCCATTCTTAAGATTTTTGATGCATTTAAAAATTTCATTTTCCGTAATAGGACTGTTTAATAGTGAATTAAGTTCGTTATTTTCATCTATAATAATTTCTTCACCAGCGTCAGGATCTGACGAATTTAAATTTTTGAAAAATTCAAAAAGTATATCAACAGGAATATTATTCCTTTTTTTTTCTTTATACGAGTTCAATATCTTCCAAAATTCTTTAGAATTACTATTTTTTAAAACATTCATCTTTTTTCTCAAGCCTTTTTTATGCTTGTTAATAGAAATGTTCATTTGCTTCTTATATTCACGTTCTGTATTCTTCATCTCCTCTCTTTTTAAACATGTTTTATTGTATTTATATCTTCTTTTTGATATTCGAAAGCACCGCCTTTTTTCCCAACATATTTGGTCAAACCAAGGTTTAATAACTTTTTTTCGACATTTCTTTTCATGTCGTTTATAAATAAAAGATCCAAACACCTTTTCGGCTGAATCCAGCATTAAACCATTTACAGATTCAACTATTTTATTAATATTTTCTTGAGCCAGTATACTGGTATTCAGCATAGTTAAATCATTATTTAATTGATCGATTTTATTTCTATCGATATTTCTCAAAAATTCGGCTTCTTTTTCACAATCCCATTTTTTGAAGCCTTTTCTTTCATGACATGCCAAATCGTTTATTAAAATGTCATCGCATTCGACGATGTTATCAATCGAGTTGAAGACTAGCTTACAGTTCAGAGGCGAATGAACATCGGAAAAAAGAGCAGAAAAATCAAGTACAGACATATTTACAACACATGATAACAAATTGTATGTACAAATAAAATAGTCAACCGCACTAGACTGGCGACAAGTAAATAAACCTTCTTTATCGCCATCAACCCTTCCGTTTAAAATAAACAGATTGTTATTTCTGCACATTTCTAAAAGTAGATTTCCAAAGTGGTTTTTTGTCTTGTCGCAACTATTTCTAATACGTAGCATATGAAACTTGTGTAAATTGTTTGAAAAATCAATATTAAAATTATCCGATGTGTCATGATTGGTATTTTTTATTTCATAGAAGTCTAAATTGGCAGCAGTTCTGCTGTTAAAATCACCAGTAAGCAAAATAGACTCATGGTTGGCTGAAAATTTTAGAAATTCTTGTTCAATTATATTTATTGAATCTGGTACCTTATAAGTAGAATTTTCGGGTGGTATGTACACTGTACCAATCATAGCATCTTGTTCTGTTTTTAAATAATTGGCTAAAATTTTAACCCAAAATACTAAATTACTCTCGGATTCTATTGTTTGCACATAATTTTCTAATTCATTTTTATATCCAAATGCAATACCACCTGATTTGACTTTTGATTTAGTTTTTCTATTTTTCAATTTAAAAGTATAACCTGGTATATCAACATAACAAAATCATCAGTTTTTGTTTCTGTCAAGCAGATAAAGTCATAACATTTAATGAGTTCTATAAATTCGGGATATTGCATTCTGTTCATAATCCCACAACAATTGAGCGACAATATATTTAAGTCTATAGAACTGTTAACTTTTTTAGAATCTCCATTGAAATCCTAACTGTATGGGTTAGGAGTCGAAGATATGCGTCGGCGTCGTTTCCGGTCTTGATGGTGGTCCGGTGTGCGCATTTGAGATGTGAGACTGTCAGTGGGTTCAATTTCCGAAATTTGGTCGTTGTACATTTCACCATCTACATACAAAATGTCTCTAACTAACTTGACAGTGTGTCCTTCTTCGCGTTTCTGTTTCATAACTGGGTATAGGCTTTTGCGTGCTTGTTCAATTATGTCAGGAAAATGTTGATTACACCAAACGGTTTTCCTTTAAGCCTGTACGTATTTGAAAGCGATCGTGCCAGATCTTTGTAATATAAAAATCTGGCCACAATCGGTCTAGGGCGTCCGCGTCTACCTGGTTTGGCACCATATCCAAATCTGTGGACATTGCCAAATTCTATCCTGTGTGTTACATGTAGGAATTGCTGTATGAAATCTCTGATAACTTCTTCAGTGTTTTCTCCTTCGGTTTCCGTCAAACCAGTAAAAACCAAGTTATTCTTCATTGATCTGCATTGAAGGTCAATAACGGTGCTCTGTAGAATTTCGTTTTCTTGTTTTGCGTTATTGACGACTGTTTTTTTTCATTCATGGACTATGAGAGCCATCTTACACCTAAAGCCCATAGGGGCTTTTTGAAATGTAGGTATGAGACGTTCCTGATTTTTTGTCAGTTATCTTACTTTTTATGTTTTATTTGTGTCAATTCTTTTACTTTTTGTGAGCGTTTTTTTTTTTGTCAATTATTTTATTTATTGTCTTGTCATGGCTTATGTGGTAGACAGGTTTATATCCTTAATTGATTTCAAATAGGCGGTAATAGTTACGTTTTTTTTCCTGTAGCCCATTCCATATCGTAAACTAAGATACACTACAAAAGTCCAAAAGTCTGAAAATGAAATTTACTGGACAAATTCTCGACATTCTGAATATGAATTTCAAATGCTATTTTCAATAACTTTGAAATATACTCAAATTAAAACAATTTAATTAGATGTTTGATAAAACGTAGATCAAAATTAAACTACATGGGGGTGGGGGTCATTCGGAGTACTCCCACTCAGGGGCAACCAAAGGGTATCTTATTATACAAACCCTTGATTCTCCTACGTTAAGTTTAGCGATAATAAAAAAGGAATGTATTATAATAGCAAAAGAAAGTGTTTAAACAGTGCAGAATGTGTCTACTCACAATTCAGGAGAAATTGATACTGCTGAGATAGTGTCAAGATATCTTTAAGACCGTCAAGAATGTGTCGAGATATATTCAGACAGCTTTAAGACTGTCAAAAACGTGTCAAGAAATAATCAAACATTACCAAGAATGTCAAAAATATATGAAGACTTATTCAGACATTATTTAGAATGTCAAGAATATGTCAAGACTCATAAAGACAAATTTAAGACCATCAATAATTGGTTGAGACTAATCAAGACTCTTATTAGATAATACAGAAAGGGTGGAGATTTGTTTAGACAATGTTAATACTGTCAAGACTCTTGTGAAGAAAATCAAGATACAAATTTATAATACATGTATGTTAAGAATTTTAAGAAAAAATCAGACAAAGAAAAAAAATCGAGTAAAAATTAATGCAAATTCAGGCAATAAATTGTCTTTTAATACTTTCGACTTTTGTAGTGATATGTGTGATGCCTCGTTTCGAAGCTGACACATTGTATCATATGTTGTTAATTTTTCAGTGTACGAATTGAGATTATTTTTTCTGCAAAGTAGCATGCACCGAACATCCTTTCGTGTGGACGACTTCTCTTGGTAAAAATGTCCCTTTTTTACATAATAAGTTCTTTGCAAATTTAATACTTTTGAGCACATTTAATCGTTCAATAATTTTTACACAGTAATTCGATGGTCCTCTAATTTTCAAAGAAACACAAATGGTCAAGCTCAATAACTTGTAAAAAAAAGAAACATGTCCAATATCACTACACAGAATTTTTTGTTTACCCAAAATTATTGAGTACCTCAATTTGAGGCGCATTAGGAAAATTAACCAGATATATTGATTTTTTCCAATTTTGAAGACTGTGCAATGATGATGCATTTCTTTATAATCTGGTTAATTTGACTTTGTTGTAATGCATAAATGGCTCATCTGTAATTATTCCACATCAATTAGAATTAGACGAAATAAAAAAAAAATATCCCTACTTCAATAATTAATTTTCATTTAATGCTCAAGTCGTTTTTATAGTTACTTTGAGTACCACAGTTTATTCAGTTTTGTGTAAAAGATAACATCATTTATTTATTTTTATATTTTTGTCCACACAGCAACTTTTAATACCTTAGATGATGTGTACAATAAGGTGTTAATGACCTCCATTGAAGAAGATGATAGTCACAAACAGCCACAAGCAGCAACTAAAATGACCAAAAAAGAAATAAGAAAGAGAATGGAGAAAGTCATCAAAAGAGGGACATATAAGATGAAAGTTGGCCGACTCATCTTCTGGGACCTAAGTGGACAGTATTTCTATTATACAACACACCAGACATTCATGACTTACAGAGCATTGTTTCTAGTAGTTTTTGACGGAAGTAAAGGATTGAACGAAGATCTCCCTGATGTACTGTGCTTTCCAGGGCAGCACATGACACCAACCCCGGCAGGTAATTTATATCAATTACAATTGTAACATGTATTTTACTGAACATACTTCATTTAACAATGAACATAGCATGCATACTGACAATTAAAAAAAAATTCCAGAGAAACATTCTCACCTTGATCAAGTCTAACTTATTTGTACATCGTCTCAACCTTTCAAAGTCATCATTGACCAAAAAAATAACAAATAGAAATGCCGTAATATCGTCACGGGATGCTGGAAGGCCAATCAAATTAACGCAGATTTTCATTTATTTTTTTTTTGTATCAGACTCTGCATAGTTTGATTCTAGAAAAATCTAGTCTAGCAAGAAATAGATAACAGGCCACAACCATACGAAAATGTAAAACTAGACAGTTATAAGAATCATACCTCTTAACAGTAAAACACTTCAATAATTATCGAGGAATTCAGGGAAACTAATTTTAGTTTTAGACAAGGAGAATTTAATTTTACTTGCCAAGGGTAAAGTTTTTTTTCAAAACGAATATTTTCATACACCTGTTAATTAAAAGAACTAACAAAAACACACATTATATATTAGTTTTATTCTTCTTTCAGTCTTTTTACTGTACTGGGTGAACTCAATCCTGACCTATTGTAAGGTGGTGTATGCTGGTATCCCTAAGATATTGTTTGTTGCTACCCATAAGGACAAGGTACCAGTGGTAAGTAGCAAAGGTAGATTAGGTCTTGTTTAAAGACATCCCTAAGATCTTGTTTGTTGCTATACCCATAACAATAAGCCACCAGTGTTAAGTGAAAAAGATATCAAAAGATCTTTTATACAGGATTTTTTTTTTCTAACCATAAGGACAAGGTACCAGTAGTAAATGAAAGAGATATAAATAGGTCTTTTAAACAGGCATTCCTCTAATCTTGTCTTTTGTTACCTATAAGGACAAGAAACCAAGACAAGACTTATTTGGTGATCTTGATGATAATTAATAGTATATAATTGGAATTGTTTTATAACTCATATTCGAGAGGGGAGTAAACTAGTTTTAATCTGTTACCATTCAAATCATGATTTTTTTTAAATATGTTTAAATGAGCAACAAATTAAAGTTTCGTCAAATTTAGAACCAAGCATAATGCATGCGTGTTATGGTCATATAAAATGTATATAAATTTGATTACATAAACATTTCATACTGTAACAGTGTCTTATGATTTGTATGTCCCCGCCGTAGCGGAGGGGGCATTAAGTTTACCCTTGTTCGTGTGTACGTCCTTTCGTAAATACGTCCCAAAGTTGATCTCCGTTCTCTAACTTAAGTTTTCCTCAAACAAATGGTATGCCACTTATACTGTTATACACAACGCTTCTTACTACAACCAACAGATCAATTCTGAATTTGGGGGTATCACTTTTTATTGTTCTAGAGTTATGTCCCTTTAAAAATGGAACTTATAAACAATACTTGTTGCTACAAATATCAGATTAAAAACGTCACCTTTATTATTATTCAGTTACGTCCTTTTATAATTTTATATGTTATGTAAGCGGTGACATCATCTGTGTCTGATGAACACATTCCCAATTTATTTTTGAATCATTTCAAAATGAAAAAGTCATCCCTATTTTCGGGTGAACAAAACTGTCACAATCCGCATGTTTCAAAGGTACCAAAGGAGAGACTATAAGTACATGCAATACATTATAACTATAATATTCATAAAGTTTTTCATGTACATGCGTGTAGAAACAAAGTTAAAAAACAAAGAAGAGGTTACTAGTGTTGTTGGGTTACTGTCTGTAAAACATTTGATTATACAATGTATCAATATTCTTTTGTAAGCACTATTGCATTCTTTTGAATAGAATAATAAAAAGAAATTGAGTCAGTATGACATCAACCATTTTGTTTTACAACATCATATTCAGCTTCCAAACCTGTATTTAATGATGGTTATTTTTTGCAAGGAAGATGTGGAAACCAGACGTGCACTACTGTACAGCGAAGTAGAGGAATTATTTAAGGACCACGAAGGAAAAAATCATCTTGTCCTTGACAAACAAATATTTGTCAATGCAACTGACAAAGGTGATTTAGAAATTGAATCCCTGAAGAAAGCCATAACAGAGCTTACTTTCGATCATCCGTGTTGGGGGGAAAAGATACCATACGCTTATGTTCCCCTTGAACTAGAGATTGCTGAGATGGTAGCTGCAGGAAAGCAAATCTTGTCATTGGTTGAACTTGAAGAATTGAATTCAATCAGCAAGGTGTCCGTCCTTGATTTAGAACAACTTTATGATTTCCTACACATCCAACATTCTCTTGGGAAGATTATCTACGTTGATACTTATCAGCTCCAAGATTATGTTATAATTAACCCGCTACTCATGGTGGATATTATGAGATCTTTTGTGACAGGTATTTATCAATTGAAAACTAAAAGTTTCTGTCTTATTTCGTGTAAATACCATTGTTGTAATTAATCAGAGCATTGACCAAAACTGTTTAAGGTGGCTAGGCCCTTTACCAATGCGCATATTTTAACGCATGTTTCTTACGAGTGCCTTGGAAACGGTCGCTTTAAGGGGTCTTCTCAAAAAAAGCTTTGACGACCTTGGAACACCGGCGTGTATGAAAGCACCCTTGACAATGTAAACAAGTGATGCAAAACGTTCTTCAAAACAGGAAATACGAACGGTCAGAAATTCAGAGTGCTTTCTTCATTTTTCGCATAAAAGTTTAAAAGGAGAAAAATATACATGATTTAAGCATAACATTAAAAAAAAAAGAATATATAAATACTAACAAAGTCACATGTATGACGTCAACGGTATTTGGTGCCGCTTCGATCCCAAAACGCATTCTCATCTTACACGGTCGCCTCTTGGGTCCGTTCGTACCATATTTTGAATTCACTTAAATACCGGTTTAATTAAATGATGTCTTGGAGATTTATTTTTGAAAATGTTTTGCCATTGACGCAATGATTAACTGTAATATAAAATTTACTGTAAACAAATGATAGCGATGTAAACAACTTCATGTGATAGTACAGCTTTCAAAAACAGGTACACTTGTGACCTGTATCAGAGACATATATGTATATATATGTCTCTGTCCGTATAGTATGCTTTAAAGGCATCGGGGCAGGTTTATTTTCAAGCTATAATCCGTTTGGCGTTTTATAACAGTTTGTTTCCAAATATTTTTAGGAGTTTATTCCAGGGTATGCGATATATTTTTCCACTGCAAAAATTATAGTTAAATATTTTTAATTTCCCCAAAACAAATTTGAACATGCCAGTTTTCTAACAGACTTAATACTTGACAGGCACACCTAACATTTTCATTTAAAGATTTGTTTACCTTATCAAATAATGATCATGAAAATCATCTGATAATTTTTCTCGTATAACAATTCCATGATTTCCGAAACACTAGACTAAGTCCTATAATCTAAGACATCGGGGCCAATGGTTTCTATTTTTATGATACTTTCTATTACTTATTTTGCTGAATTGTTATTTTGTTGATTTGCAATTTTCTGTTGTATCTATCAATTTGTCAACCGAGTTCATATTAAAAAAAAAAGAAATATCCGCATTAAAACTAAAATAATTGAATCAGAGCACTGAGTGTTATTATAATAGACTAATGGATCCAGCAACTTATTTCACTAAAATGATTATTTGTTTTCCTGCAGAAATAAAACGACACTTCAATAATTTGCTGTTTTCTGCCTTTTGATGAAGATGAAAATTGATCAATCGGGGCGGATCCAGCCATTTTAAAAGGGGGTTCCCAACCCAGGACAAAAGGGGGTGTTCCAACTATATTTCCCCATTCAAAAGCATTGATCGTCCAAAAAAGGGGGGTTCCAATCCCCGGAACTCTCCCCCTGGATCCACCACTGTCAAAAGTAACTGGGACTGGCCTAGTATTCCGACCTTACATATCGGTCTATGATATAATTCCTCAATACTGCATGATTTGCGGAGGACCGCAAAATTTTTGGTTTCACCATGTCGGGAATTTGCTAGGACATACACCCGCAGCATGCCGGGCAGTCTCAAACACTACTAAAGACTTTATATATAAAAAAATCTATACTACTACTTGGTTCAGGAAAAGTTTGGATTGTAATTTAAAAACTACACCCAGTACACAGGAACGCTATATTAGCCGGTGATGTTGGCAAACTTTAACTTCTATCTAAATTTTTGACATGCTTTTTTTAAAAGGTAAGCCAATAAGGAAAGTTCTGATTAAAAAAAATATAGTGGAGTGATGTCATTGCAGCAAAAAATGTGAATGGCAATTTTGTTTGTGAACACTGATTTGATCTTACCGTGGCAAAGAAATGCATAACTAATCATCGATTTATGCGTGATGATAAAAGGAGATAATGTTTTTTAATTTATAATATTGAATTTTAAATTTGAACTGGATACAGGATAGTTGTTTCATTGGCAATCATACCACATCTGCTTATTTTCATTTCGTATGGTTAACATAGAAATATGATTAATCTGACAGATGATCCCTTAATTATACAGGGTGTTCAAACAGCTGGATGTATACATACGAAGCCTCGTAGGGTAAAAAGGGGGAATTTTGCCTATACATGCACCAAGCAGAATTGTCCATTCATTTTCTTATGGCAGTCCATATATCTAGCTCCTCTTACTTTGCATAACTTTCATAATTGATACTTATCTGTATGTTCTCATCCGTATTATGCTTGAAATATTTGCTAGTGATCATTCAGTATGCACACAAATTAAATTTTCATTATGTGCAATCATATAAAAAACGTAATTTCTGGGACTTTTATTTGTTTGACTATATGGTATATCAGTTTTTGGTAATTGTTGAAGTCCGTACGGGGACATAATTGTTATCTTCTATGTAAATTGGTCTCTGGTGAAGAGTTGCCTCATAAAAATGATACCCCATCTTTCTATTTTTATACCCCACGCAACGAAGTTGCCCAGGGTAAAACGTTTTTGACCCGTCCGTCCGTCCATCCGTCAGCCAGTCTATCAGTCCTGTTTCTTGTCATCACAACTCCTCTCAAACCGCCCAACAAAATTTCATGAAACCTTTTTAGATAATAAGGACATACTATGCAGATGTGCATATCGACAGGAAATTATGATTCAAATTTTTTCTAGGAGTTATGCCCCTTTGAACTTATTTGCTTCACTATACTACTGCAAGTTTGTCATCGCATCTGCTCTCAAACCGCACAACAGAATTTTATGAAACCTTTTTAGATAAGGACATACTATTTAGATGTACATATTTTTTTTCTAGGAGTAACGCCCCTTTGAACTTATTTGCTTCAATATACTACTGCAACAGTTTGTCATTGCAACTCCTCTCAAACCGCACAACAGAATTTCATGAAACCTTTTTAGATAATAAAGACATACTATGTAGATGTGCATATCGACAGGAAATTACGATTATTTTTTTTTCTATGAGTTACACCCCTTTGAACTTATTTGCTGCAGTATACTACTGCAAACAGCTTGTCATCGAAACTTCTCTGAAACCATACAACAGAATTTCATGAAACTTTGTAGATAATAAGGACATACTATGTAGATGTGCATATCGTCAGGAAATTATCGTGATTCAATTTTTTTTTTCTTATACCATTTTTTTTCTAGTTATTTTAATTCTCCAGTGGCAATGTGGGGACTGACTGCCCAAGCGGGGGACGGCTTCAGTTATTCGCAATATAATCAACCAATGAGCCCGCACCCTATGTCGGACTCTATAACAATCATCCCATCAACCAAATATTTTGAAACATATTTAGAATTCAAGAAACAGACAAGTCCATGAAAATGAGGTTAAGTTCAGATAAACCCTGCAAGACAGACATATTTGTTTTTCATTCATTATTTTGTACATAAATCATCCATTAGTTTTCTCATTTGAATTGTTTTAAATTGTTCATTTGTCATTCAGAGGCCTTTAAAACCAACTATGCAGAATAGGTTTTACTCATTGTTGAAGTCCATATGGTGACCTACAGTTATTTCTGTGTTATTTGGTCTCTTTTGTCTCATTTACAATCACATCACATCCTCTTATTTGATATTTTAATTTGTTATAATACATTTAATAATCATTTCATACACCAAATATACATGAAGATGACCTATTGATTACACAATATAGCATATTAAAAGAGGACTTCAGTGGCGGATGCAGGAATTTTCGAAAGGGGGGGTGCTAGCCCAGGGCAAAGGGGGGGTGCAAAACATATGTCCCGATTCAAATGCATTGATCGGCCAAAATAAAGGGGGGGTGCGCACACCCGGAACCCCCCCTCTGGATCCGCCACTGGACTTACTGTTGACCAATGAACCATACAAATGATTATATTAATCATATAATTTTATTGAAAAAACTTGAATATTATAATGTTTCAAATTGTACACTAGACTGGTTTAAGTCATACTTGTTTGAACGAAGCCAACAAGTTAAGGTCAATAACGTCATGTCTAATACTAAATGCATAAAAACTGGGGTACCACAAGGTTCTATCCTGGGCCCTTTGTTATTTATTTTATATATCAATGATTTACCACTTAATATAGAACATTCATTAATAGATTTATATGCAGATGATTCTACATTACATTGTAAAGGTAATAATTTACTTCAGTTAACTTCTAACCTTCAAAATGATATTCATGTAATTGAAAACTGGTGTGCGCAAAATTGTATGAAATTAAATGCCAAAAAGTGTAAATCAATGATTGTTGGTTCAAAACAAAGACTTTGTTCACCTGGAAACAGTTTAGATATCAATATTTCAAATGAACAAATAGGAAATGTAGATTGGGAAAAACTTCTTGGTTTATATATTGACAAAAACCTAAATTGGAATCAGCAGATAGATAAAATGTCATGTACTATATCAAACAGAATCAATTTATTACAAAAGATAAGAAAATATTTACCTATGCATATACGTATTATCTATTTTAATGCTTATATTCTGCCATTATTTGATTATTGTTGCAATATATGGGGAAGCTGTTGTGAAAGTGGAATAAATAAACTTAATAAGTTATTAAAGAAATCTGCTAGGGTTATAGTAGAAGCTGACATAATGACATCATCCAGTTTATTGTTTAATAGTTTACGCTGGTTAAATGTGGAAAAACGCATTCAATACCAAAAGGCAATACTTGTATTTAAATCATTAAATGGTATGGTTCCTAACTATTTACAAGAAAATTTTCATTTTACTGATAATCAAAATTATAACTTACGTTCAGCTGATGAAAAAGTATTAAATCTTCCAAAACCAAAAACTAATTTTTTAAAGAAAACATTTACATATTCAGGTTCTCAAATATGGAACAGTTTACCAAATGAAATAAAAATGAGTAATACACTTGTATCTTTTAAAACAAAATGTTACAAATTTTTCATCAATTGTGCAAATTAATATGCTTTTTCATTATTATTTAAATACAATTGTATATTGTGTATAACATAACTTTATAATACTCTATGTACTTATAAATATGTTATTATTATTTTGAGGACTCTCAGGAAGATTAGTTTTAACTAATGGGATCATCCTCTTGAAATAAAGATTATTTATTTATTTATTTATTTATTTATGTGGTCAATGACAATTGCCAGACAGAATTGTAAATTATTGCACGCAAATAGTTTATCTACTACATGTACCTTTTAGTATTTATTATTTTTGAGTATATGTCCAACATGTTGACGACAGACAGTCAATGGTAAACCATAATATGTCCCGAAAACAGGCGTAAAAAAAAAAGGCTCAACTAAATCAAATTTTTGAAACTTGATTGATTTTATTCCTCTAACATGTCTAATGTCTATGAGATCAAATTTATAAAACATTTATTAATATTGTTAATTTCAATGTACTAGTATACATGGTATACATGTAAGTATTGTTGCCATTTATACATCATGTACATGTACAATCATAAGCTGATCAGCTCTATATTTTCATTATTTTTATTCTCCTTCACTGTTTTTTTATAAGTCTCAATATATGTATATATGATCTGTATTCATCATTGGGACAGGTAGATGAAGTAGGTCCTTTTGATTGGATTTTTTTATGGATTTTGACAGCACTAAAGAATATACATGTAGTTCCAATTCATAGTTGATCTTAGCTCCTTAAGTGGATTGTGGCAACACATATTGCATATACATGTAAAATGTTGTTCTTAAGTTTCAGAACTTTACGCATAGTTTCCAGTTGCAAGACTAGAATATGATACTGGCTTCTCATAAAATTCTGTCAGTACTTTGCCAATAGTTTCCAAGTAAAGTTGAACATTCCAAGATCACTCCTTCCATTTGCATGTACATGTACAAATGTACTTGCAGCCTGAAATTAAATATCAGAGTAATTCTGTCAGAAAATTAACAATTATTGACATGCAAAAGCATATAGATGTAGACTTAAGTTCATAATGGATAATGTGTCCATGGGACACAGATGAGCAGCCGCTTGCATATAAAGAATGAAAAGAGTGACACCACCCAAATTTGTACTTGATCTGAGTGTTTATGTAGTAAGCATTGCATATAAGTTTCAGAATATTTGGATGAAGCAAACTTGTGTTAAAGAAAGGAACAAAAAATCAGCATTTTTTTAATTTGTAAAGGGGCATAACTCTAGAAAAGTAAAAGCGACCCCACCAAAAATTCAAAATTCATGTGTGTTTGTTGGTATATATATGCATAAATTGTGTATTAGTTTCATAACATTGATAGAGGCAAAATGAAGTTGGAGAACAGAAACCAAATTTGGGACGTACATGCAAGTTTGATAAGACTGACAATGCAAGGGTAAAACTTAATGCCCCTGTCGCTATGGTTTTGAACATAATGAAGAATTTGTGGTGATCAATAATGAGCAAACAAAATATAATAACATGCACAACAAGCGTAAATAGTGATTTTGTTTTTATAGGTTGAATGAAGGCTTCTTGCTGTTCGGCTGCCTTCAATTCTGAATTTATAAAAAATACTATTCACAAAACAATAATGATTTTTTCAACTCAAAATACAGTACCTGGCCAAAAGTAATAGTCAACTGCATTTTTTTGCTATATATTTTATATAAAAACACATTTCTTCAAAAAAATATTTTGAGGGCATTTATGGTTGGATTTTTATCTTCGAGGCCTTAAAAGAAGTAGAATGGTCTAAATTAATATGTGTTTATTTGATAATAGGTTCGTTTTCATGTGTTTTTGTTTTCCCTTGAAAAATGCTTGAGAACACTTAAAATATTTTTTTATAATTTAATTTGGTTGAACATATATGTTAAATATATATCAAATTTCTGAACAGAAAATATTGAAAATGAGACACCAAAAAAAAAAAATATACAATGTAACCAAAAAATAAACCTGTGATAATACTGCTTCTATTGGTACCAGGATGCTTAAAATCAATCCCAAATGATCCCAAAATTTTTTTTTTTAAATGTAGTTTTATATACAATATACATGAACAGATAAAAATCTCAAGTGACACATACTTTAGGCCACACTCTGTACATGTTTAACCCTGAAATTTTGGTATACCTAACAGAATTAGGGGGGGGGGTTATGGTAAACAAATTGTGATTGATCAAGACGAATCCTTCAATAAGATGTATTGCCTCCTACTGTAGGGTTTATCATTTACAAATTAGGTCAATTATATCATATTCTCAAGAAAATAAACATGTCAATCAAACCCCTTGAGGACCTTAATTGAGGTGGACAGGGGTAAGGAGACAGGGGAATGAGAGATCAGAGAAAAGGGGGTATCTTGGAAATATATTTTGTCATTTTTATTTTGTCTTGGAGCAAGGAGATGGAAGTATTGAAGTAAGGGGGGGGGGGGATTTTAGGGTAAAAGGGAAGG
Source organism: Mytilus edulis (assembly GCF_963676685.1). NCBI lineage: Eukaryota > Metazoa > Mollusca > Bivalvia > Mytilida > Mytilidae > Mytilus > Mytilus edulis. Next base: position 51,019,485 of record NC_092355.1, on the reverse strand, counting down.
GAAATATAATTGGGGCTAGGGAGTAGAGACTGTCTAGAGGGAATTTATGGGGTACCCAACATACAAATGACCCTAACTTGGCTACGAAATTAGATATTACAAATGATGATTAAAAAAGACTAGTTCATTGACACTAACGGTAGCGTAAAAATGACAGTGATGGTGCTTCATAGTAGATGTCGTCCCTTTCTCTTCGGCCGTTTGCACACGGATATTTTTCATAACTGGCCAGACATGTTTACAACTTGTCTGTAAAGGGTAAAATAAACACGTAAATAAGATACCAGCTATAACGATTAAACATAGAACAGAAATTGAGCCCGTGCAAGGTTTCAGCCGCAGTTATTTTCAACAGTAGCGAGTATTTTAAGAAAACCCCCAAGTTTGTATTTTTCGTGATACCTGTAACATTTGGCTGCCTAATATATCGAAATCTATGTTTTCTTATGTAATAGCTCTACCTTCATCATTGTATATTCGCCACAATGTCTGTTATGCATGTACATGGTCGTATTCATCAATATAGTATGCTGGTCGGCACTGGCGACCTTGAAATTCCTCTGGTCCGATGATGGCACCAAATTAGAGGGAAGCAACTCGCGCCAGACAAAATTAGGGTTACACTAATGTCCTGACAATGTCCTGACAAAGTCCTGACAGAAATGTAAATGCCTAATACTTTTTTGTTACTGGAAGGATTTACTTGAAATTTGGAATCAAGCAAGATGAGAACTTATATTTAATAAATAAAATTAAAAAAATAAAAAATTAAAAATTAAAGACTTAGAAAACTTGACCTGACCAACTTGACCTCGAAAATACTATTGTCCTGACAAAGTCCTGACAGAAATGTAAATGCCTAATACGTTTTTGTTATTGGAAGGATTTACTTGAAATTTGGAATCAAGCAAGATGAGAACTTATATTTAATAAATAAAATTAAAAAAATAAAAAAAAAAAAATTTAAGACTTAGAAAACTTGACCTGACCAACTTGACCTCGAAAATACTATTGTCCTGACCGATATGAAACGGCTAAAAAATAATTTATTATTGACAGGATAGACTTCAAATTCGATACCAAGGAAGATTAAATCATTATTTACAAAAATATAAGAAAAAAAAAAGAAAAAAAATATTTTAAGAGTTAGAAAACTTGACCTGACCAACCACGTCCAACCGTGACAAATGTCCTGACCGATATAAAACTGGTAATTTATTTCTCAAATTCGGTCGGATTGAGTTCTTAATTGAAACCAAGTCAAATTGTAACGTTTTTATTTTTATACTTGCTGCAATAAATTGGAAACAAAATATTTGAAAGGAAATAAATACTTGACTTAACCCCTTAAACTTAATACACAAACAACAACATTTTTAGTTCTTACCTTATATTGTAATTGAATTTATATATTTCCTATCCATAAAATACAACATCCAAAGCAAATAAATTTTGTTAAATGAAAAGATAGGGGAAATATGAGTTGCTGAGTGACTGTGAGTATTGTTTACCCCTTTGTAACACAAATCTACTTAATTTGATTAATAATTCAGATTGACTAATGAAACTAATTATTGAATTATTAACCTCAATTAAAAACTATAAAAATGTATAGTGATTAGCTAGCTACCTACTGATTTTAATAACTAAGTTAATAGAAAGTTTTCTTTTTCTTCTTGGTGCAATAAATAAGTTAAAAAAATGTATTAAAATAAAGGCAAAGAAAGGTGACAAGAATCAATAAAATTAAAACACACCTACATTAATTACTATAATCATAATTTGGAATGTTTTCTTTACAATCAATAAATTTTGTTTTATCCAGTTATTGAGTGATTATACATGTCATATAAAAGCAGGAAATGGGCTTCGTTTTGTTTGAAAAGGATGTGTATACAAGCATATACATTAATATTATATTTGAATCACAAAGAAATACAATAAATTAACACACAATTTTCTCTTACAGAAAAATGATTCAATCAAATTAGGTTCCAACAGAACAATTAAGTCACAAATACCTACCCATACAATAAAATAAACAATACACAATAATAATTTCAATAAAATACACAATACCGTTAACAAGTACAATACAAAGAATAATACAACACAATATACAATACAACACAATAGACAATACAACACTATACAACACAATACACTATACAACACAATACACTATACAACACAATACACTATACAACACAATACACTATACAACACAATACCGTTAACAAGTACAATACAAAGAATAATACAACACAATATACAATACAACACAATAGACAATACAACACAATACACTATACAACACAATAGACAATACAACACAATACACTATACAACACAATACACTATACAACACAATACACTATACAACACAATACACTATAAAACACAAACTTAAATACAGAATACACAATATAAATTTGAATCCGAATTTTGCGCTGGTATAACTTCGGTGTTATAATCAGTCTTAATGATAGCACAAGTTCAAGTTCATAATTTAATTAATTGGATTAACAAATAGGTGATTAATCTAATCATCACAAGCCCCTAATCATATTAACTAATAGAGCAATAAGAGAATGTTAACATGAATAAACAATACTCACATTCAGCAACTGGGACTGGGCCTAACACTTTTCTTTCCTTCATTTCAACTGTATCTCTCGTGTTCAATGTCGTTTTTAATATTATTGTGATCGGATATTTTAATTTCACTAATTTAAGGTAAGAGGTTAACAAGTTAGAAAATTTATCAAGTCCTACAGTGGTCAGGTCAATATTATTTACCCTTGCAATAATTGTTTACTTTTTTTCTTTAAGTCATTTAAAAATTCAATAAGATAATGATAGTTTTCAAACTTAAAGACATTTATTTAAGTAATTAACATAGTCATTCTATTTTTAAAGATACATGCCTTTTTTCGGTGAATAGCCTATGTTGGTCAGGTCAAGTTTTTTGGTCTTTTCAACATTTTTTTTCTTTTTATTTCTTTTAATTTCTTTGTTAAATGTTGCAAACTTCTTTACTACTCAATTTGAATTCATTCATTACAATAACAAAATAGATAGAATCATTTTTATATCGATCCGGACATAAGTCGCGGCAAATGTGTAGTTGGTCAGGTCAAGTTTTCTAACTCTTAAAATTTTTTTTTTATTTTTTTTTTCTTATATTTTTGTAATAAATGTTTTAATCTTCCTTGGTATCGAATTTGAAGTCTATCCTGTCAATAATAAATTATTTTTTAGCCGTTTCATATCGGTCAGGACAATAGTATTTTCGAGGTCAAGTTGGTCAGGTCAAGTTTTCTAAGTCTTAAATTATTTTATTTTTATTTTTTTTATTTTATTTATTAAATATAAGTTCTCATCTTGCTTGATTCCAAATTTCAAGTAAATCCTTCCAATAACAAAAAAGTATTAGGCATTTACATTTCTGTCAGGACTTTGTCAGGACATTGTCAGGACATTAGTGTAACCCACAAAATTACCGTATTTCACCAAAATAATCAAAATTTCGCTTTTTGATAACAAACAGTAATACGATAACCACATTTATATTCAGCCATCGTTTATTGATATAATTACAAACATTATTTTATTAAAGCCATCAATAAAGAATTCACAATTAAGTAATTAATGTAGTGCATTGAAATCAGACCTTATGGGGTAGAGGGGTTAAACAAAAGCTCGTAACTTTTTCAAAAGCCTGGTGACCCCCTTTTTATTTTACCTTAGAATGTTCGAAAAGTTCATAGCTTTGACATATCAGTTTTTAGAAAAAATCTACCGGGGAAATTTTACGAAAAATTGATTAAACCAATATTTTTTGCCTTAAACTGAAATTAGAAAATGCAAAATTTAGACATTAATCTGAAAATAAAAGGATTTTTAAGTCAAAAACAACAAAGGGAAAGGTTTACATTTTAAATTCTAATGTTTTTTCACATGAAAATCATACTGACTTGGTTTTAAAAGTCTTTGAATTTGATGTAACCGTTATTGTTGAAAGGGTGGACATGTTTGGAAATTGGGTCTAAATCGCACATTTCGCTTCAATTTGAGGGGGAAACAAGTTTGGTGACCCCCTTTTTTCTTTGCATTTTTGGATTCAGCATAAAAAAATCTACAGAATATGTGAAAATAAACAAAATCTACAGGGGTTCACTATTGGGGTGAGCCACCTGAAGGCTTTTATTTCATGTTCATGCTGATAAATATTGTTTCTTATATGTCCTTATGGATTTCTTTATTATCCTTCGATGTTGCCCACAATATAAAAATAAATGGTAACCATTTTTTATGAGCGTCTGTCTGTCTGAAGCACATCAATTTTCAGACACTGTTTGCGATTAGGTTTTGCTTACTTGGTAGGATTGGCTGTCGTCAGATTTTCTACACCCTTAATCATAAGTTCTATTAAGCATTAAATTATGCCCCACCTACGATGGTAGAGGGGCATTATGTTTTCTGTTCTGTGGCTCCGTTCGTTCGTCTGTGGTTCCGTTCGTCCGTCTGTGCGTCCGTTCGTTCAGGTTAAAGTTTTTGGTCAAGGTAGTTTTTAATGAAGCTGAAGTCCAATCAACTTGAAACTTAGTACACTTGTTGCTTATGATATGATCTTTCTAATTTTAAAGCCAAATTAGACTTTTGACTTCAATTTCACGGTCCACTGAACATAGTAAATGAAAGTGGAAGTTTCAGGTTAAAGTTTTTGGTCAAGGTAGTTTTTGATGAAATTGAAGTCCAATCAACTTGAAACTTAGTACATATGTTCCCTACAGTATAATCTTTCTAATTTTAATGCCAAATTAGATTATTACCCAATTTCACGGTCCATGGAACATGCAAAAGGATAGTGCGAGTGGGGCATGCATCCGTGTACTTTGGACACATTCTTGTTTATACTTTATTAAATGAACTCATACCTGGTTGGATAAGTCATATTTTTTATCCGTACATTATTAAAATTGAGAAAGTAAATGGGGAATGTGTCAAAGCGACAACAACCCGACCATAGAGCAGACAACAGATTATTGTATGAATAGGTTAAGCATTCCTGTATTCTTATCATCTGCATTTCACATACAATTCTTAAAAACTCCTGATCAACTTGCAAATTTTCTTTTCTGAAGCGGCGCTTCCGCAATGGTTGGTATGAAGACCTGTTGGTGACCTTCTGCTGTTGTTTTTTATTTGGTCGGGTTGTTGTCTCTTTGACACATTCCCCATTTCTATTCTCAATTTTATGATGTCATGACATCAGAAATCTAAATTAAGCAAGATTTTTTTATATGGGCCTTCAATTTACAGATAAATAGAAAGAAAACGTCAATATCCGTAAAAATAGAAACAAGGCGTCAGATACGAACAATAACTTTGAAATATGTAATTGTCATATCCGACAAAAACAGTAAAATGATACACCATATGTTATATTTTAAATATTGTCCCCGACTTCAAACAAAAAATTTGCCATGGCTAAAAAAGGATAACATGCATTTTTTGTCTTTTATCCTAAAACATGTAAAAGACAGAGCAAGTCTGACAAAAGCAGACTTGTTTATAATGTTACGATCTACCTACTTTTTATCAACATCAAAACTGTCAGATGACTTCTTTACCAGTTATCATGAGTATTGCCATTAGAAATTGGACGTTTACTTTTATTAGTTTTTGTCGAGCCTGCAACTTTTGTTGCAGAAAGCTTGACATAGGGATAGTGATCCGGCGGCGACTACGGCGGCGGCGTTAGCTAACTTCTTAAAAGCTTTATATTTTAGATGGTGGAAGACCTGGATGCTTCATACTTTGTATATAGATGTCTCATGTTACGCAGTTTCCGTCAGTCACATGTCCAATGTCCTTGACCTCATTTTCATGGTTCAGTGACCACTTGAAAAAAAAAGTTCAGATTTTTTGTAATGTTGAATTCTCTCTTATTATAAGTAATAAGATAACTATATTTGGTATGTGCGTACCTTGCAAGGTCCTCATGCCCGTCTGACAGTTTTCACTTGACCTCGACCTCATTTCATGGATCAGTGAACAAGGTTAAGTTTTGGTGGTCAAGTCCATATCTCAGATACTATAAGCAATAGGGCTGGTATATTCGGTGTATGGAAGGACTGTAAGGTGTACATGTCCAACTGGCAGGTGTCATCTGACCTTGACCTCATTTTCATGGTTCAGTGGTTATAGTTAAGTTTTTGTGTTTTGGTCTGTTTTTCTCATACTTTATGCAATAGGTCTACTATATTTGTTGTATGGAATGATTGTAAGGTGTACATGTCGAGCGGGCAAATGTCATCTGACCTTGACCTCATTTTCATGGTTCAGTGGTCAAAGTTAAGTTTTTGAGTTTTGGTCTCTTTATCTAATACTATAAGCCATAGTTCAACTATATTTGGTGTATAGAAATATTTTATGATCTATATGTCAGTGGCGCAGGTTTTATTTGACCTTGACCTCCTTTTAACGGTTCATTGATCAGTGTTAAGTTTTTGTGTTTTGGTCTATTTTTCTTAAACTATAAGTAATAGGTCAACTATAATTGTTGTATGGAAGCATTGTTAGCTGCTGTATATGTCTGCCTGGCATGGTTCATCTGACCTTGACCTCATTCTCAATCATGGTTCATTGGTCTTTATTTAGTTATCTTGGTTAATGTTAAGTTTATGTGACAGTTGTAATAAAGCTTTATACATAGGACTATCAACATAATATCAATGATTAATAAAGAAGACGAGACATTTCAGCGTGTGCACTCTTGTTGAGAATTGAATGCCATTTTGAATACTTAGACTTAGACAAGGCACAGAAAAGATATCGTGGAAGAAAATTTCATCCTCATAAGGATTGTGTGTAATAATTTTTTGTCTACAATGTTATACTTTTTTTTATTTGACCATGGTATATCTGGCTGGAACTTTAAAGCATATTTTGCCTATCATACCACAATGACACAAGCCATAATTGGAATCACAGTGGCAAACTATTATTCTAAAAGAGGGGCAAATAAGTGAAAGACATTCAAAGTTTTATGTTGATTATACCTAATATTAGCCCACATAATTATTATGACAGCCTTTACAAGGCACAGAAAAGATATCGTGTATACTAGTACTAAACAGGGATTATTGACAGTTGATGATACATGCTACTGTACCTATTTTTATAATTTGTCAGGAATATGACAAATGCAACCTTTATACATCCATGCACATGGCTTGTTTAGAATATGACTACATGCAACCTTTTGTTTGCATTCGTACCCAACTTTTTCTCACCTTGCAGTGTTCATGCATTATATTGTTTGGGCATCATTATTTTTTATTAATGTAATGATACACAGACTGCTGACATGTAGAATTCCGTTTAAGTTGACCAATGAATAGTTATAGTCATTAAACTATAATATCGTTCCTCTTAAAAATTTTTTTTTTTTTTTTTCAGATATAGGATTTTGGCCAAAGAAACAAAAATTACAGCAAACTTTCAGAAGAATGTCAGAAAGTGGGATAATACGCCGAGAAGACCTGTATCAGATCTGGAAACAGAAGGACTTCCGTGCAGTTTTACCGTACAAAGAGTTTATATTCAACATCCTCATTCATTTAGATATTCTGGCAGAGCAAAGGAGATATGATACAGCTACAGGAAGTCGGTTGCCAGTAGAGATTTTCTTTGTTCCCTGTATGGTCACAGAAAGAAATACCACCAGCTTCATGGAAAAAGAATGTACACCAGAGAGAGCAATATGTTTAGCGTTTGTTTTTAAAGGAACTGTCATACCACCAGCTTTGCCCAATCGTCTGATCAGTGCATGTTTGAGCATGTGGACTTTGAAGCAGTATGAAGGAAGAAAACTCCTCTTTTCAGGATTTATTGTAGTCTCATTTGACAAGGCACATGATGTTGTAGTATGTGTTGAAGGCAACAAGATTCTCTTTTATATAGTCCATAAATCTTCGGCTGGACTTATAGTACAAGATGTAGCCACTGGAGTTAAGGAATGTTTGGTTACAACAATGAAGAGAATATCAGATTTCTATCAGTCAACCATCCATGAAAAACACAGCCAACAATTACCTTTTCACCTTGAATATTCATGTTCTCAGTTGACATGCTTCATTAGCGAAGAGATAGCTTTGCAGACCAATGTATGGGTTTGTGACGAACATAGTCAAACACACAGATCAAGAAACTGGGAGGTTTGGAGCCAAGATAAGGTATATATTTTATAGCCTCAAATCTTGACTTACATCTAGAAATTGACAATGAGGGTCGGTTGAAAACAAAACTTTATTTCAAAAGAGATGATTTCAGCTTTCCAATTGTGAACTTTCCATTTCTTAGTAGCAACATTCCAGCAGCACCTGCATACGGGGTTTATATCTCCCAATTGATACGATATTCCCATTCATGCATTTCCTATCATGATTTTCTTGATAGAGGGTTACTGCTCACAAGGAAGCTATTAAACCAAGAGTTCCAAATGGTGAAGTTGAAATCATCCCTTCGTAAATTTTACGAATGCCATCACGAGTTGGTTGACCGTTATGGAATAACCGTTTCACAAATGATATTGGATATGTTCCTTACGTCGCAACTACAATCCCCTTCCCTTTTATGAATGTGACCTACCGAATTAGACTATTTACCGGATTTGTTATCACATAAGCAACACGACGGGTGCCACATGTGGAGCAGGATCTGCTTACCCTTCCGGAGCACCTGAGAATCAGAGATCACCCCTAGTTTTTGATGGGGTTCGTGTTGTTTATTCTTTAGTTTTGTCTCTGATCCATCATTCAAGATGGCTGCCAGCAGGGGTCTTAGTTTAACATAGAACCCTATCGGAAATGCATACAAAAGTCTTCTTCTAGAGAACCACGGAACTGAATGAAATCAAACATAGCATGAATAGTCCATCCCTTATGAGGTGCTGGCTAAGTGTTGTTACTTTGTAGCCAAATTTGATCTGTTTTTATATGATTTCAAAAACCCAAGTAGAGTCAGGTGAGTAATACAGGCTCTTGAGAGCCTATAGTTTTGCCATGATGACATATGTCTTTCTCTAGCTTTTATTTTTGATTTTACCCTTTGCATTTTCTGATTTGTATACTTTTAAACAATGTCAAATAATTATAGGTATGTATTTTATTTCTACAGAGGAATGAACAGTGTGAGCAGAATTGTCCAGGTAAGATATCCCATGTATACAAGTTAGGATCCATATAATTTATTTTCCGCTGGCATACGTTAGTGGCATACGTAAATTTTATTATTATAGAAAAAGGATGATAGGAAAAATTGTTTAACATTTTAAATGATCAAAGAAATGATTTGAAGGTGTGTATTACCACATTTCCAATTGAATTTGTATTTTTTAGTACATTAAAAAGTAGGATTTAAGTCCAAATATGTGTTATCGAAAATATAATCTAGAATATCAGTTATTACTAGCAATTCATTTAAACTTTAAATATGATTATTTGTTTTAATGTGGAAATTTAAAAAATGAAATAGCAGGTTACATATGAACTATCTCAAGTCATTCAACAATGAAATGTAAGTCAAGTTTCTTAGTTAGCTTTGTTTCCAGCATACCTACCTGATGTATATCACCTACGATATATACCTTATTTAAAAAGGTCAACAGTCATCCAAGCGAAAAATGTAGTTTGTTTAAATGCTCTTTATTTTCTTAGAGGCATCCATCAGTAACTTGATATTAGCATGTGATGTTTACAAACATAGCAATAGACTGATCAGAAAACATTAGCAAATGTTGGGGCTTGGATGTACTAAAATGTCCAAGAAGAATGTTATTTCAATGACTTAATGTCATTGGAATGATTTTTGTCGAGCCTGCAACTTTTGTTGCAGAAAGCTCGACATAGGGATAGTGATCGGGCGGCGGCGGCTACGGCGGCGGCGTTAGCTCACTTCTTAAAAGCTTTATATTTTAGAAGGTGGAAGACCTGGATGCTTCATACTTTGTATATAGATGCTTCATGTTACGAAGTTTCCGTCAGTCACATGTCCAATGTCCTTGACCTCATTTTCATGGTTCAGTGACCACTTGAAAAAAAAGTTCAAATTTTTTGTAATGTTGAATTCTCTCTTATTATAAGTAATAGGATAACTATATTTGATATGTGCGTACCTTGCAAGGTCCTCGTGTCTGTCAGACAGTTTTCACTTGACCTCGACCTCATTTCATGGATCAGTGAACAAGGTTAAGTTTTGGTGGTCAAGTCCATATCTCAGATACTATAAGCAATAGGACTAGTATATTCGGTGTATGGAAGGACTGTAAGGTGTACATGTCCAACTAGCAGGTGTCATCTGACCTTGACCTCATTTTCATGGTTCAATGGTTATAGTTAAATTTTTGTGTTTTGGTCTGTTTTTCTCATACCATATGCAATAGGTCTACTTTTTTTGTTGTATGGAATGATTGTTAAGTGTACATGTCTAGCGGGCAGATGTCATGTGACCTTGACCTCATTTTCATGGTTCAGTGGTCAAAGTTAAGTTTATGAGTTTTGGTCTTTTGATCTAATGCAATATGCCATAGGTCAACTACAGATGGGTGCGGTCCTAACCTTGACAAAAGTTAACTTAGAGTTAACTTGTTGACTGCTTTCTAAGTTAACTTGAGAATTTTTAAGCAGTCAAGCAAGTTAACTTCGTCGTTGGTGGACCAGACCTACGGTCTGCTTTTTTAGGACTGCTGCAGACCTATCGACAAGTCTGCTCCAGACCAGACCTGTGGACAGGTCTGCTTTTGACGAGTCCTGAGGACAGGTCTGCCTCAGACCAGACCTGTGGACAGGTCTGCTCCTGACCAGACCTGAGGACAGGTCTGCTTTTGACCAGACCTGTGGACAAGTCTGCTATTGACCAGACCTGAGGACAGGTCTGCTTATGACAGATTATCGTTATAAGAGTTTTCATATCAGCCTTGAGCTTTCCGCATGATTAAAATATGTAAACAACATTCGCATTGTTTTTCCACAGATATTATTTATTATTTACTCGCTAGACTCTACTAGATATTATACAAATGCTCTCTTTTATTTGATATACTTGTATTCTTATATAAATAAAAAATGACTATACGATCACCATGATCACACAGAGTTTGTTTTATTAGAAGGCGGATAGAAAGGTTATCCAACGCATTGGAACAATATTCTTATATCACGGGATATCGGCAACATTGTCTACATTACTTCGTTCCCCGTTGTTTACCTGTCCCTTCCTAAATTTTACTTTATGCATAAATTTATACTTGCATGGATATTTCATTGATATTCAACTTGTTTGCATTGGATTTACTATTCTATTTCCCGCAAAATATTCTAACAGAAATTGTACAGTGTCCGTAAGCATACGGTGTGGTAAAACTATCAACAATCTCGTCAAATTTGTCAGATTTATCGAGAGATTTGTCATTGCCGATATTTATATGGGACATCCTAAAATTATACTCAATGCGCACTCTAATGAAATAGTTGCCACTTGACGTTTAACCATAAACAAAATCAATCAACCGACATAATTGATTCCAAGAAGAGAACCTCGTATACTTTTTTTTATTAAATCATTGTAAATAGTAAAAATGAATTCAGACATGTCAGTGTTGGTACTTTGATGATGTGGCATAATAGTTTTGTTTTACACGTACACCATCATGAACTCCTATATATGATCTGACTGTTATAATGAATAAATAGATGAAATTCTGACATTCTCAATTTAATAAGAATATTTTTTGCATTAATAGTTTTCCAATACATTTACGGTCCTACTAAAATGTGAACAGGAGCGCCAGGAGAAGACATGCAGGCGCTCGGTACAATGGTATGCGGGTATATAGATTTGTAAATAAAAGTGCACATATGATCAGTTTTGGTCAACTAGTTTTGTTTTCCAAGTCAGCATGAGGTATTAAAACTACTGAAATTTTGTTACGTATCAATATTTTGAATTAAAGGAGGACACGCTGGTATCCTAAATTTATGCGAACAAAAATGTGTTGTTATTAAATTGCAATATTGCTGTCCATTGTCATGATTATATTATACATTGATTCCTGACATAAAAAATATGGCTGATTAAAACTATGGGCGTACGTCATGGTGTATATAGATTTACAAATTAAATACACATATGGTCAGTTTTGGTAATGCGGTCAAATAATTTTGTTGTACAAGTCAGCTGGAGGTATCAAAACTACTGAAATTTTGTTACGTATCAATATTTTGAATAAAATGAGGACATGCTGGTATCCTAAATTTATGCAAACAAAAATTTGTTGTTATTATATTGCAATATTGCTGTCCATTGTCATGATTGTATTATACATTGAATCCTGACATAAAAAATAAGGCTGATTTACTATGCGGGTATATAGATTTACAATTTAAAGAGCACATATGGTCAGTTTTGGTGGATGCGGTCAAATAATTTTGTTGTGCAAGTCAGCTGGAGGTATCAAAGCTACTGAAATTTTGTTACATATCAATATTTTGAATAAAATGAGGACATGCTGGTATTCTAAATTGATGCGAACCAAAATTTTTTGTGATTATATTGCAATATTGCTGTCCCTTGTCATGATTGTATTATACATTAAATCCTGACATAAAAAAAATGGCTGATTTACTATGCAGGTATATAGATTTTCAAATTAAAGTGAACATATGGTCATTTTTGGTGGATGCAGTCAAATAATTATGTTGTACAAGTCAGCAGGAGGTATCAAAACTTCTGAAATTTTGTTACGTATCAATATTTTGAATAAAATGAGGACATGCTGGTATCCTTAATTGATGTGAACAAAAATTTGTTGTTATTATATTGCAATATTGCTGTCCATTGTCATGATTGTATTATACATTGAATCCCAACATAAACTATATGGCTGATTTACTATTCGGGTATATAGATTTCCAATAAAAGTTCACATATGGTCAGTTTTGGTGGATGTGGTCAAACAATTTTGTTGTACAAGTCAGCTGGAGGTATCAAAACTACTGAAATTTTGTTACTTATCAATATTTTGAATAAAATGAGGACATGCTGGTATCCTAAATTTATGTGAACAAAAATTTGTTGTTATTATATTGCAATATTGCTGTCCATTGTCATGATTGTATTATACATTGATTCTGGCATAAAGAAATATGGCTGATTAACTATGTGGGTATATAGATTTACAAATTAAAGTGCATATATGGTCAGTTTTGGTGGATGCGGTCAAATAATTTTGTTGTACAAGTCAACTGGAGGTATCAAATCTACTGAAATTTTGTTACGTATCAATATTTTGAATAAAATGAGGACATGCTGGTATCCTAAATTGATGTGAACCAAAATTTTTTGTTATTATATTGCAATATTGCTGTCCATTGTCATGATTGTATTATACATTGAATCCTGACATAAAAAATATGGCTGATTTACTATGCGGGTATATATATTTAAAAATTAAAGTGCATATATGGTCAGTTTTGGTAATGCGGTCAAATAATTTTGTTGTACAAGTCAGCTGGAGGTATCAAAACTACTGAAATTTTGTTACGTATCAATATTTTGAATAAAATGAGGACATGCTGGTATCTTAAATTTATGCGAACCAAAATTTTTTGTTATTATATTGCAATTTTGCTGTCCATTGTCATTATTGTATTATACATTGAATCCTGACATAAAAAATATGGCTGATTTACAATGTGGGTATATAGATTTACAAATTAAAGTGCACATATGGTCAGTTTTGGTAATGCGGTCAAATAATTTTGTTGTACAAGTCAGCTGGAGGTATCAAATCTACTGAAATTTTGTTACGTATCAATATTTTGAATAAAATGAGGACATGCTGGTATCCTAAATTGATGTGAACAAAAATTTGTTGTTATTATATTGCAATATTGCTGTCCATTGTCATGATTGTATTATACATTGATTCTGGCATAAAAAAATATGGCTGATTAACTATGCGAGTATATAGATTTACAAATTAAAGTGCACATATGGTCAGTTTTGGTGGATGCGGTCAAATAATTTTGTTGTACAAGTCAACTGGAGGTATCAAATCTACTGAAATTTTGTTATGTATCAATATTTTGAATAAAATGAGGACATGCTGGTATCCTAAATTGATGTGAACAAAAATGTGTTGTTATTATATTGCAATATTGCTGTCCATTGTCATGATTGTATTATACATTGAATCCTGACATAAAAAATATGGCTGATTTACTATGCGGGTATATAGATTTACAAATTAAAGTGCATATATGGTCAGTTTTGGTAATGCGGTCAAATAATTTTGTTGTACAAGTCAGCTGGAGGTATCAAAACTACTGAAATTTTGTTACGTATCAATATTTTGAATAAAATGAGGACATGCTGGTATCTTAAATTTATGCGAACCAAAATTTTTTGTTATTATATTGCAATTTTGCTGTCCATTGTCATGATTGTATTATACATTGAATCCTGACATAAAAAATATGGCTGATTTACTATGCGGGTATATAGATTTACAAATTAAAGTGCATATATGGTCAGTTTTGGTAATGCAGTCAAATAATTGTGTTGTACAAGTCAGCTGGAGGTATCAAAACTACTGAAATTTTGTTACGTATCAATATTTTGAATAAAATGAGGACATGCTGGTATCTTAAATTTATGCGAACCAAAATTTTTTGTTATTATATTGCAAATTTGCTGTCCATTGTCATGATTGTATTATACATTGAATCCTGACATAAAAAATATGGCTGATTTACTATGCGGGTATATAGATTTACAAATTAAAGTGCATATATGGTCAGTTTTGGTAATGCGGTCAAATAGTTTTGTTGTACAAGTCAGCTGGAGGTATCAAAACTACTGAAATTTTGTTACGTATCAATATTTTGAATAAAATGAGGACATGCTGGTATCTTAAATTAATGCGAACCAACATTTTTTGTTATTATATTGCAATTTTGCTGTCCATTGTCATGATTGTATTATACATTGAATCCTGACATAAAAAATATGGCTGATTTACTATGCGGGTATATAGATTTACAAATTAAAGTGCATATATGGTCAGTTTTGGTAATGCAGTCAAATAATTTTGTTGTACAAGTCAGCTGGAGGTATCAAAACTACTGAAATTTTGTTACGTATCAATATTTTGAATAAAATGAGGACATGCTGGTATCTTAAATTTATGCGAACCAAAATTTTTTGTTATTATATTGCAAATTTGCTGTCCATTGTCATGATTGTATTATACATTGAATCCTGACATAAAAAATATGGCTGATTTACTATGCGGGTATATAGATTTACAAATTAAAGTGCATATATGGTCAGTTTTGGTAATGCGGTCAAATAGTTTTGTTGTACAAGTCAGCTGGAGGTATCAAAACTACTGAAATTTTGTTACGTATCAATATTTTGAATAAAATGAGGACATGCTGGTATCTTAAATTAATGCGAACCAAAATTTTTTGTTATTATATTGCAATTTTGCTGTCCATTGTCATGATTGTATTATACATTGAATCCTGACATAAAAAATAT
Source organism: Mytilus edulis (assembly GCF_963676685.1). Taxonomy (NCBI): domain Eukaryota; kingdom Metazoa; phylum Mollusca; class Bivalvia; order Mytilida; family Mytilidae; genus Mytilus; species Mytilus edulis. The sequence goes on along the minus strand of NC_092355.1, from coordinate 51,003,876 downwards.
GGCTGATTTACTATGCGGGTATATAGATTTACAAATTAAAGTGCATATATGGTCAGTTTTGGTAATGCAGTCAAATAATTTTGTTGTACAAGTCAGCTGGAGGTATCAAAACTACTGAAATTTTGTTACGTATCAATATTTTGAATAAAATGAGGACATGCTGGTATCTTAAATTTATGCGAACCAAAATTTTTTGTTATTATATTGCATTTTTGCTGTCCATTGTCATGATTGTATTATACATTTAATCCTGACATAAACAATATGGCTGATTTACTATGCGGGTATATAGATTTACAAATTAAAGTGCATATATGGTCAGTTTTGGTAATGCGGTCAAATAGTTTTGTTGTACAAGTCAGCTGGAGGTATCAAAACTACTGAAATTTTGTTACGTATCAATATTTTGAATAAAATGAGGACATGCTGGTATCTTAAATTTATGCGAACCAAAATTTTTTGTTATTATATTGCAATTTTGCTGTCCATTGTCATGATTGTATTATACATTGAATCCTGACATAAAAAATATGGCTGATTTATTATGCGGGTATATAGATTTACAAATTAAAGTGCATATATGGTCAGTTTTGGTAATGCAGTCAAATAATTTTGTTGTATAAGTCAGCTGGAGGTATCAAAACTACTGAAATTTTGTTACGTATCAATATTTTGAATAAAATGAGGACATGCTGGTATCTTAAATTTATGCGAACCAAAATTTTTTGTTATTATATTGCAATTTTGCTGTCCATTGTCATGATTGTATTATACATTGAATCCTGACATAAAAAATATGGCTGATTTACTATGCGGGTATATAGATTTACAAATTAAAGTGCATATATGGTCAGTTTTGGTAATGCGGTCAAATAATTTTGTTGTACAAGTCAGCTGGAGGTATCAAAACTACTGAAATTTTGTAACCTATCAGTATTTTGAGTAAAAAGAAGACATGCTTGCACCCTTAATTTAGGCGAACAAAAATTTGTAGTCATTATTTAAATGAATTAAACTATTGCTGATTGTGGCTGCATAGTTCAAGGATGTATAACTAACAAGGACGTATACACCTAACATCAAATATACTTCTTTTCAAAAATATACATAATATGATTGAATTTGATCTCGGAATATATATATATATTCAGTGCCTGTTATCATTGTAACCGAGATCGTTTTTATAATAGATAGATTGTCAGATCACAGATAAATTTGTGTTACGTTCTGTGCGTACTTATTTTCAAAAAATTGTATTTAATCCTGTTCATAAAACGGAAGTAATAATTTTCAAATTACTTTATTTTCGATGTTTATACTACGAAACAAAGATATTAAAAATATTTTTTGTTAAATCAACGAAGAGCGGTCCTGGTTACAAGTTAACTTAGTGTTGAGCAGAACAGTCAAAAGTTAACTTGGGAACAGGTCTGGTTTTGATCGGATTTGTCCAAGCAGAAGTTAACTTTGTGGCAGGACCGGTTTACAAGTTAACTTATGTTAACTTTATGACAGGACTGGTTCCGAAGTTAACTTATGTTAACTTTATGACAGGACTGGTTCGAAGTTAACTTATATCAATAGCGGACCTGTTTCCAAGTTAACTTTTTGGCAGACAAAAAAACAGTCCTAGGACCAAGTCCGCTTTTCAAGTTAACTAGATTTTGGTCCTAGGACTGGTCAGAGCAGTCCTATATTCGGTCACAGGTTAACTTTGACCAGTCCAAATGACTGGTTATCAAGTTAACTTGCTGTACAGGTTAGGAGTGCACCCATCTGTATATTTGGTGTATGGAAATATTTTATGATCTTATGGTCAGTCGAGCAGGTTTTATTTAACCGTGACCTCATTTTCACGGTTCATTGCACAGTGTTAGGTTTTTGTGTTTTGGTCTATTTTTCTTAAACTATAAGTAATGTGTCATTTATATTTGTTGTATAGAAGCATTGTTAGCTGTACCTGTCTGCCTGGCATGGTTCATCTGACCTGGACCTCTTTTTCAAGGTTCATTGGTCTTTGTTTAGTTATCTTGGTTAATGTTAAGTTTATGTGACAGTTGTAATAAAGCTTAGCTTTATACTTAGGACTATCAACATAATATCAATGATTAGTATAGAAGGCGAGACATTTCAGCGTGTGCACTCTTGTTAACCAACATATAGATGCAGACGAATTTATGGAGAGATATAATTGGATACTTTTAGCAGTCAAATTTATGGAGAGAGATATAATTGGATACTTTTAGCAGTCAAATTTATTTTGAAATAACATATTGATGTGTTACTGAAGACTTCTCCGGATAATAAAATAAAAATGACATGATTTTCCCTCACAACGTTAGCTTTGGTCAATCCTTCTCACTATACTTAGTGTGTAGGTGGGTCGGCTCAATTAAAGGTGTATCATGTACGATTTTGAAAAAAAATAAAAAAAAATTGTTTTGTGCATTTATCATGTTTATGAAAACGAAATATTCATATACATGTAGTATTTCGATATTAGCAAACTATTTGGTTCACTTTTGTCCCAAAACAATGCTGATGTATTTTTAGATAGCAAGACAATAGTTTAACCTCATTTAAATCTGTTTTCGTACAAACTTTGATTTGACTATTCCCTGGATATGGGTAACACATATGATAAGAGTGATTAATTTCAAAAATTGATAAAATGAGCATTGAAATGTGATATAAGGGTTCCCTGTCCATATCTCTTACATGTAAAAACAAACATTTTATATTTTATTTCCAGATATATTTAGAATAAATAAAAACTGTCATTGTTAGATGATGTGTATGTTTTATTGAAATTTGTAAATACTTTTATCTGTGTTCAAATTTTGGACGAAAGGAAAGAGCAAAAAATATATCATGGTTATAGAACCATAGTCATGATATTAGTCATTATCATCACTTAAAATTGTTTGAATTTATATCTAGTATTGACATTATACATCTTTGAAATTACAGTTTTTTACTTCATATGTTATTCTAAATTCACATTGATATACCGAAATTACTTCTGTCTATAAATAGTTACCAAAGGTACCAGGCTAATTATTTATTAAGCCAGACGCCTGTTTCGTCTTACTAAGACACTACAGTGAAGCTCAGATCAAAATAGTTATAAAGTCAAAAAGGAACAAAGTTGAAGAGCATTGAGGACCCAAAATTAAAAAAAATAGTTATAACATTCAATACATTTTTATTAAGTGAAGGATTTAAAGACGACACGATATAAGGCTGTAGAAAACATTTCAATTGCTTTACAGATTTTTTTAAATAAACAAATTCAGATGGATATTTAATACACCATAAACCCTTTTGACTATTTTCTGCAAAGAGTATAGTTTATTCAAGACTGGTTTTTACTTCCTTTTTGTTTAGATATTATTAATAAATCTTATAAACACATTTTGCTTATTGTAAGACAATTAAGATTTTCAAACAAATGTTTAATTTCAGGTTTAAGTGATGATGCTTTAAACCGAAGACCAAGCGATCTTGAATTATTGCGTTTTTCAATGAAGTGTGCATCAAGCCAAATGTATAAATTAGTGACATATCTTGAAATGTCTGAGCAATGGGAGGATATCACACACAATTATTCTTACAATATAAATGAAGCAAAATTTTTGGTTCTATCAAAATGGAAAGATATGAAAGAAGAGAGCAATTTCAAAGACTTGGCAGAAGCTCTGACAAACATGGATATATCAACACATGTTTTGTGTCAAGTAAGTTTTTTAAAATACATTCAAAAGATTTGAATTCTGTAAACCCAGTTTATTTTTTCAATATCTTTATATTGTGTTAAATACCCATAATTTCTAGTCCACTTCATGGTTATTTAATTTCGCGATTTTCTAGTTTACTTGATGTAGTTTATTTAGGAAAGATCTGAGTTTTACATTTCGCGACAATTTATTTTCGCGTTATTTTTTACTCACGATAGGCGAAAATTTTGTTTTAAACAGTCTTTGACATAATGAAAAAAATGAAGTAGTGTATATAGTAATTGTTTAATGTTTCTCGTCCTTGTTAACTCATACAACGTTGTAGACATTTAAACATTTTATAGTGGATAGAGAAGATTGTATTCTCTGCAAACCTTGTATCCCCTGAGATGGCTGTGTACTCCGCCTTATAGAAAAATATCCTTCATCACTGTTTATTCATTCATCAATAACAATAACACCACCAAATAGCCGAAAGTTCTTAAATATGTGTATTACACTAATAAATCAATCAATGCTATCACATGTTACGAGTTGCAAGTTCATATTCTAACAGAACCTTTTTGATCGTTGCAGACAAATTTGCCGACAAATTTTGGTAAAATCTAATCATTACATTATACTCCAATACAGGAGAAAACAATCAAAAACACAAATTGTTTTATAAAATGTTTTATGTGTGTTTCAGTCAGCGGTCAAAGCATTTATAGAAATTCTTTCAATCCAGTCTTGGTGAAAGTGTTGTTAGATATGGTTAACTTTGAAAAACTTTCAAATTTGAACAGAATCTTGTTTATGACCAAAACATATTATCAGAAACTAAATGTTTTGAAAATAATTATGTTTGTTTTTCCTCATTTTACTGATAAATTGATTTGTTTTTACATTTACCAAGTAGACACCGTCGGTGGTGATTTTTTTTCTCACAATAGTTACTTCAATTTTGATACCTTGATAGAAGCTTTTATTTCTTATGATTTAGAGATAATATTTGAAGCAATTGTTTGAAAAATAAAGTTATAGAATGTTGTAGGATTAATTATCCTGTTACCCACATCTTATGTCCATTGAAAACAAAATTGATTTGAGTTCCCACGATGCTTTGTTACTGCTTTTGGAAAACAGTCTGAATAATCTACTGTAAGGATTACAGTTCTGTCTAACATTAGAGACAATATTGCGGTCATCAATCACTGCAAGGGTGGTACAATTTAAGAAGAATGTGGTATGCATATATATGCATGATGTACGTGTATTCAATTATAAATGTGTAGATAGAACAAATTGTTTTGGAGATATCATACTTTATACCTATAACATGAACTGTATTTTTTATTTCTCATTATATATGCAGGTAAGAAGAGTGAAAATAGCAGAAACTGGTAAGCAATAAACAATAACAAAACCAACATCACCAATACAAACTTCAAAACAAACTAAAGGATAACAAACCCAATACAAACTACAAAACAAACTAAAGGATAACAAACCCAATACAAACTACAAAACAAACTAAAGGATAACAAACCCAATACAAACCACAAAACAAACTAAAGGATAACAAACCCAATACAAACTACAAAACAAACTAAAGGATATCAAAACCCAATACAAACTACAAAACAAACTAAAGGATATCAAACCCAATACAAACTACAAAACAAACTAAAGGATATCAAACCCAATACAAACTACAAAACAAACTAAAGGATATCAAACCCAATACAAACTACAAAACAAACTAAAGGATATCAAACCCAATACAAACTACAAAACAAACTAAAGGATATCAAACCCAATACAAACTTCAAAACAAACTAAAGGATATCAAACCCAATACAAACTACAAAACAAACTAAAGGATATCAAACCCAATACAAACTACAAAACAAACTAAAGGATAACAAACCCAATACAAACTACAAAACACACTAAAGGATAACAAACACAATACGAACTTCAAAACAAACTAAAGGATATCAAACCCAATACAAACTACAAAACAAACTAAAGGATATCAAACCCAATACAAACTACAAAACAAACTAAAGGATATCAAACCCAATATACACAATAAAACAAACTGAATGAAAACAGAACTTAATATTACAGATGATTGTAACATATATGACTAATTGCATTGCAGTTCTCTTGGAAGTATGTTATTCTCTAGTGTAGGGTGTCTTGGGTTTGAACCTTGAATGGCTTCTCTGCTAAGCATGCGAAATTAAAGAGTCAGGGTAAATAGGATCAGAGTTTGAATAGTGTGTCTGGGTAAAGGAACATGTATTCTTGTGGACTATTACTTTGTTAATTAGCATGTTAAGGATTCAGCTCAGTGTCTGGGTCTCATACAAACGACGGTTAACATTTATATTACATCAACATGTTCCCGTCCTCAAATAGCATATTAATTTGGCACATAATCTTTAGAAGCAATTTCTCAAAATTCGTTTGATCTATTATAATGTATGTGCTTGTAATATTCTGTTCAGCTCAAATGGACGACAGGTCAACAATATGCTTTCACCATCACGTTGTGTCTGTAAGTCACCTTTCAAAGAATTGGTCTACCGTCCTCTGAATCCACTGTTTCATTTTGACCAATTTTGTTTTAGGAAGCATGAAACTAGTTTAAAAATAATAAGTCCAATGATATTGCTAGTGAATACAACAACCTGGTTGTTGATTTAAAAAAAAATCAAACTGCTTAGATAAGATTGTTACACATCAATAAATGTGTCAAACATACAGTTTGATGAAACTTTTTGAAAAATATTTTTTCTGAAAGATAGTTTTTGTTTTTATAGTTAACATTTATAGACACTTGAAATACATTTGTTGCAAAACTTTTTCAAATTTTAAATCTCTATTTTACTGATAAATGTACTTACTTTTTAAGTCAAAATTAATTATGCTTTTAAATTGACAGCTTCATCAAATTCATTATAATCTGTTTGTGTTTTTAACTGTGTGAGAGTATTAGCAGATCTTAAAATATTTAAAGTTGGTCGGAATATAACATTCATTCCCAGCTAGTGATTCCAGCTCCCTTGAGCCTTTAGTTTTCATAATTTTTTAGGGACTTTTTTCAATTTAAATCATTTTGAATCTATCATGTCTATTATGTATATATTTTAGATATTCCTTTGGAATACCTCGATTGTATTCCGACAGATGAGATTTTGGATGCATTAGCTCCACAAATAGGTCATATATTTTTTCAACTTGGTGCTGAATTGGGGTTGTCAATTGCAAACCTAGAAAATATACAGTGCATTAATTCCTCAGACTTAGCAGCTCAGAATAGAGAGGTATTATTCGTATGGAGAGAAGACAGATCAGTAAAACCTACAATACGAGTACTGGTACAGGCTTTAGTTAACATTGGGAGAGGAGCATTTTGTTTACAGGAAGTTTTAAAGAATGTGGATCCAAATACCCTTGGCTTTGAAGAAGAAAGAGGTAAATGTGAAGAAGAACAAATCAAAACAAATACAACTTTGCCAGGAAGGGTGCAAAAAAAATGTTCGAAAGCTACGTTTCTTTCAAATAGTTTTATTTAATTTTACATTGACAAGGTTGCATTCTGTTAAAAAAAAAGTCATATAGAGTTATTTGGTGATTAATACATGTATGTGTACTGTCAAGTAGGTTTTATCTGACCTTGAACTCATTTTTTATGGTTCAATGGACAGTGATAGGTTTTTGTGGCTTGATCACTTTCTTAAAAATTTAAGCAAAAGCTAAACAATTATTGGTGAATGGATTGATTGTAATTATAAGGTTCACATATGAGTCTTGCAGTGTTAATCCTACCTGGTCCTAGTTTTTTTATGGTTTAGTGGTTTGTGTTTAGTTTCCATGTTTTTTATCCTGTTCGCAGATACTATAACCAACACAGTAGGTCATTTATATAGGTAGTGTATGGAATTATTTCAAGGTATATATGCCTTTAGTTTAGTTTAAACATATTTATCTATAGGGGATTTGGAAACAAGCTTTGCAACTTATATTAATCCTTTTCCACTTTGCAGTTGCGAGTGCTGCCTTGTAGTGCCTTTTATCCAAATATATATAACACATTGTTCTAACTACGAACCGACCTAAATTTGTAGGAAAGATACAGTATGTTTCCTTTATATATTGACTTTAGTATTTAAGCAAGTCCCACTTAAAAAGGAACTGGTAGGTGTACATACTGTAAACCAACTTATTTTCGCCGATACTTTATTTCGCGTTTCACTCATTCTAGTTCACTTCGCGGCTATTTAATTTCGCGATAATATAATTTACTTGTTGTAGTTTAATAAGCAAAATCCAATTTTACATATTCGCGTATTTTTTTTACTCTCGAAAGTCGCGAAAATAAATCGCTTGCGAAAAAAAGTTGGTTTACAGAAGTCACTTTTTAATCAATTTCTCAATCAGTGTACGTAAAGTGCGGATCCTAAAATACCATTTTCACTGTATATGTCATGCATTTCTGATGTAGAATGGTAAATAAACAGACGAAAAAATTATGATTTTTGAAGAAAATGAAGAAAATTGTTCGTATGTATTATATTTAGTAATAAATAATACAAGTTATACAAAGTAAGAGATGGGAACGGGGTTTTATCGCGCCGAGAACCATCCATACGTAAAATATATACCAAAATAGGTGAATATTTAGGACGTTTTACGAACAAATCGTGCAGGTGATTAAAAACTAGCAGGAAAGATGTAGTTGCCAAAAAATATTCATTTATACAACACAATTATTAATGTTGTATTACGTAGAATAGCTTTTGTTATTCAGTTTGCCCATATTGTATTGAATTCCACTATGATGCTATTTTTATGCGAGTCATGTTCACTGTTGAATAATGATACTTTACTTTCATTTTCACTGTAGAGCGATTCGTTAGTATTGTATAATCGGTGCATTTTCACTGTATGAATTTTATTAGTTTTTATGCATTAAATTCCAAATTCAGCCGACTTGCTCAAACAATAATTAAAGTAAGAAAAGGATTTGGTAGTGCTGACTTTGAGATGAAAAGTTTGATTGAACACTCCAATAAATTCAATAGAATTAATATCTATATCAAATAAAACACATCATTGTCATAATATAACAATATGTGGATCATTTCAGAGTTGAAAGTGTTTTTAGATTAATGCAAAATATTTTCAAATGCATGCCAATTTGATCAAATTCATGTTTCTCCAGTAGTCATTATACGCATGTGCAAACACATTTTAACGTTGGATTTCGAGTATGGGTCGATTTACCAATCGGAAGAAGCATGTCATAGATTTTTTTATAATTCACCAGAATCTTTATTTAAAGTGTAGTTATATTTATCCAACGCATTGAAACTTCATCACTGAATACGTAAATCTCTCATGTCTATCGAAATAGAATGGGATAAAAAGGGATAAAAACAACAATACTTTCTAATTTTTTTTTATAAATTACTTCTTGACCAATTTCAATGAGGTTTTAAAGTAAGATTTTTGATTTTGGGTCCGGTTTGAAATTGCCCACAGGGTCCAAAATAAAATTTAAGGTTCTTTGGTAGGCTGAATCCATACATGATTGTGTTTATTTTTTTTTTATTTTTTATTTTTTGGCCCATTTCACAAGTTTGTGGGGTCCAAACTGCCAAGAAATAAATTCTTTTGGATTTCAACAACAGTTCAGTATTTGGGGTACTTTGAAATGCTGAATCTTAACGTGTTTTAAATTTGGGATTTTGGTATTTTGGGCCAATTTATCGAAATGGGTCACATTGAGGCCCAAAGGCTCCGAAATTCAACATTTTTTTTATTTCATCAAAAATGAAGTCTAGCTTGAATGTTGTGTACATACCTACCCCAAACTGTTCAGGGTTCGACCTCTGCGGTAGTATCAAGGGTTCTCTACAAAACGTACATCATGTTCCAATGCAACTTTATCAGTGTACGTTTTTGACAGATAAAGTTTGCCCTACACAACTTGACTTGCATTTCAAGCTTTAATGACTTTGGATAATTATGTGTCACTTTGTCGTTTCATTTTATACAGTAAAGAACATGCAAGCAACAATCGAGCTAAAAACTATCTTTCCTTCAGAATATGGATGTTGAAGCATTTGGGGGCTCAACAATAGGGGAGGCAAGTGAAGATGAATCACAGAAAAAAGAACTTTAGTGAAGGAGGGGTCTTCATACCAATGCACGTATTGTCCTTTCAAGACAAAATGTGTAGCTAGTTTTCCCAGGCATAAGAAGATCCACACTAATGGGTTAAACAAATGTGACCAATGTGAATTAAAATTTTAAGACTTCTCAATAAGCATAACAACTGATAGCATGGAGAAAGCCTGATTTGTACTTATTGTTCTAAACACTTCAAAAGCAGAACTGGGCAGTGACGGATCCAGAACTTTTTGTAAGGCGGGCCCGATGGCTGACTTAAAAGGGGGGTCTCAAGTCATGCTTCCGTGATTCCCTATATAATTAACCAAATTTTTTCAAGGCCCCCCTGGATACGCCTAGGCTGGCATAGCTTACCATATGAAGAAAGCAACTGGAACTTTTAATCACATCTGCTGGTTTTATAGTAAAACATTAAAAATGTTTCGCTGACAGCAGAGATTGAACCCTGAACAGTTGGGGCAAATTTGGACATAATATTAAAGCTTGATACTATCTGAATTTGGATTGTGATCAAATTTATGACGTTATATAGGTTTCTGACACAAGGTAAATGTGGTCGAGTGGTCGAAGATCTAAAATCGTATGCGCAATACTGTGCACCTGAAGGTTTATTCCCGCCCATAACATTTTTTTTTCCTTCTAGGATAAATAACCATCAAACCAAATCCCAGTCTTTCCTTCCTGGTAATGAACCTTGTAGTACAATTTTAGAGAGGTCCATACACTTGAACACAAGATATTGTCTGGAAACTAGAAAAATGTTTGTTTTGCCATTTCTTTTGCCCCTAATTTCTGCATGTTTGGGGCAATTATCCCCGAACCAAATCCCAGTCTTCCCTTTGTGATAATGCGAAAAAGATCCAAAAACGTACACTCAAGTAATTATCCGGAAACTACAAACATGATTGTTTTTTGTCCCTTTTTGTTCCTTCATTCCTAAACTGTTAGTACCATAACCCCAAAAGGAATCCTAACATTCTACTTGTGGTATTGAACACTGTGGTACAATTTCAGAACAATCAAAATTCTTATACACAAGTACTTATCCTGAAACTAAAAACATGCTTCCTTTATGCCCCTATTTCGTAAACGGTTGGAACCATCATCCCCAACATTATTCCAACCTTCCTTTTGTGGTATTGAACCTTCTTTAAAATTTATATAGATCCATTCACTTAAATTAAAGTTGTCCAGACAAAACTGTACACTTTCCGTAATCATGAAACAATATACTTTGTAAAATGTTTGTAATAACCATGAACTGTAAAACTAACAAACTATCTATAAATATGAATTCACTGCATACATTCCCTGGTTATCCAGTGACTAATTCACAGGGATACTCGGCCAACTGCTGTAGGTCGAGTAATTTGTAACAACAGCAAAGAAAAGTGCAATAAAGATATTATTTAAAAAAAAAAAAAAAATAAAGTTGTCCTGAAACTAATTGAGTCTTCGGACGACGCAGACGATAACGACATCATAGCAATATACGAACCGGAAAAAAACATTGCGGGGAAACATTTACAGTTCACACATGTCAATACTGTTGGAAAACGTATAAATGGTCAGCCAGTTTCTATAGACATATACAAGTTATAAAAAGATATAAATATTAAAGTAATCAAATAAGTTTTTCATTTGTTGCAAGTCTAATTATTACATTTATCTACAATAAAAATTCATCGCATTTTCGAAAATTCTACATCAGAAATGAATGCCATACAGTGATAATTCATCGCATCTATAGTGAAAATGGATCGCTTTTAATAACTGATATTCTATGTTATGTTGCTTTTATAACACATATTTGAATTTTAATACTGTTATTTTACATTTAAAAGACACATCATAATGAAAAAATGTTAAAATTTAGTTTCAAATCAATTATTTTGGTATTTTCAACACGTAAACAAATAAAGTTTTCCCATGGTCCTTTATTCTACAATGAACATACTCGCATACAACAGTGAAAATGAACTCACTTGATTCGCACTTTATATACACTGTCAATCCAAATGTGAAATTTCAGAATCCATTTTGACCAAACTCGGCCAGTTAAATAGTGATGACTTCAAGAGTCTTGTAGCTCTCGGAACATTTGCTTCTTACGAGAACAGGGTATATTTGGCTGGACCTTGTAATATTGGAAAATCTTCTCTAGCAAGTATTCTAATTGGCGAGGCAATTCCAAAGACATGGTTATCAACTGATGGACTAATTATTCATTTTGGACGAAATGGCATCGATTTACAACAAAGAAAGATGATTCCTTTGAAAAAGGGTATGTATTATAAATGTGTTTTTACATGTTTATGCCCAAGATTCGACAAGGAGACATTATGTGTTACCCCTGTCTGTCTATAAGTCAGTCCATTTGTCCAAACGTCCAAAAAATAGTTTCCGTTCTCCTACTTTAGTTTGCCTCAACCAAATGTTGTGAAATGTAAACAAACTGCTTAGTATGAAAATAGCATTTTATAGTGTCCGGAAAAAATGTATATGGATCTCTATGAAATTGTTTCACAAGGTTACATATCACAAAGGTAAGGTTGGGATTGATTTTTAGGGTTATAGCCTAAACTCTTTAGGAATTAGGAGCAAATAAATGTGTTTTTTTTCTCGTTAGTGGACAATTACGTAAGTATTAGAGTTTAAATCTCTATGAAATTGAAACACAAGGTTCCATATTATATCAAATGAAAGGTTGGGTTGACTTTAGGGGTTATTGCTTAAACCATTCGGGAAAAAGACAAAAAAGGTGGAGGGGTAGGAAGAAAGTTTTTCTGGTTTCCGGACAAATACTCTAAGTATTTGTCGATGGATCTCTATGAAATTGTATCACACCGTACGAATCAGGTTGAGGTCGATTTTGTGGGTTATTGCTGTTATCGTTAAGAAACTAATACTGGCAAAGCTGGTTCTAACATAGATGATTCTAAATCTAAATAAAGAAACAACAAATACTGATATGGCAGGATATACACACATAACATTATTATATCTAGTTTGTAAAAATATTTACTAAGTATTGCGCAACAGAAAGAATTGCACAACAGTAAGCAATCTTCAATTGAAAATAAATACAAATCTTTTTACCAATTTCAATGAGGATTATTTTAAAGTCTTGAGCTGTCTCATATTTTACCATGTATTAATTTATTGAATATTTTGCCATTTTTAAATAGGTCTACATATGCATTGAGGTCCAAAGAGTCCAAAATAAGATTTGTTTCTGTTTGATCAAAATCTGAATTCTTCTGGTTCTATGATACGCTGAATCAAATTGTACATTCAGATTGTTTTATTTTGGGCCCGGTTTTAAAATATATCCATATTAAGGTCCAAATGGTTAAAATTAAACTTTGTTTGAATTCATGTTTTTTTTTGGTTATATGCTGAATCTAGATTAGATTATAATTATATTTTGGATATTAGACCATTCAGTAGATTAATAGTCCCATTTCAAATTTTTTAGCTATCTGACAACATTTATTCTGTGTAAGAAATATTTAATCACTATCCAAATTTAGAGCTGTATCAAGACTGAATATTGTGTCGATATGCCCCAACTGTTCAGAGTTCGACCTCTACGGTAGTATCCAGCTGTTTCATGTGGAGTGCATTATTTGTAAAATACAATTGAGCCTATTGTTGTCTGAAATTTCTTTTCAAGTACCAGACATACAATGATATATGTGTTTAAATGCATTAACATATGTCATGTCAACGGTCAGTATATTTGCAGGTTATCAATCTGTTTAAAACTCAACAGCTTGAAAAGATTAATATATGAAAGGACAGAAATGCTCATCTCAATTCATGAGCAGTGAATACGAACAGAAAAATAAAAGATATTCATAATATGACACAAATAGTTAAAGTTATTAAACGTAAAATGCTGTAATAAATCGGCTATCGAAGAAGTGTCTTTTCATGAATTCAATATCTTGAACAAACTACCTTTATTTCCAAAACAATAAATACAGAGTGTGGATATACTTTGCATTTTAATTTTTGTTGCACTGTATATTCAGAAATTTACGGTGAATATTATACCGCAATTGTTGAGGAGAGATTAAATATTGTTAGTCAGCAAAATTAATGTCAAATCAATGAAGTTACTTATTCCATATAAAACATGTTACATGTTGTCATAATAATCCTATCGCAATAATATTAAAACCATTGCAAAAAATATATAGTCTTAGAGTATACACTTCACATACATGTATTTATCTTGTGTTTTCACAATACTTTGGTGATTATCAATGTTTTTATAACAAATATTGTGTTTTTTAAAACAGTAACAGGCAGTGGTGATGTTTTAACGAAACTTCTACTTGGAAATCCTGAAATAAGGAAACAGAGACAGACAAGTGAATACACAAAAAGGCAGAATTATGACGAAGAAAGGGATGTAGTTCAAGATCTTTCAATGTCAGAACGAACTAATAATGAAAATCCCAGCCCAGTAGATGTGGGGAAATGGTCGACAAACCAGACCTTATCACAAACAATGGCAACATCTAAAGAGGCACCGTCTGTTATATTTCAACAAAAACCATCTAAACCTGTTCTGGGGATATCAAAAGGCTTTCTTAAACCACAGAAACATACCACCCATTCCATTCAATATAAGTTAGCAAAGCAAATAAAGAAAAACAAGAATATCATGAATATCGCACCATCTGATTTGGTTGATTTCGGTGGGCAAAAGTCGTTCGATATGACACATCAGTTATTTATCCAGCACAGGGGAACATTTGTTCTGATGTTCGATGGACGTAAAGGTCTAAATACAAAATCGGAGGAATATTATCAAGGAGATATAACAGCAATAACAGCAATGTGTAAGTTACTTCAAATATGCCATTTATTTTTGAATACTTTTTATAATAAAAATCATCAATTGACATCTTTTTGTCCTTTAAAGTCATTTTCTCTAATTTTTCTTTAATTTTTTGGAAATCTTTTTTCAACAATTTCCATTTTTAATTCAACTACAGTGCCAAATTAAACCATACCTAGCCTCAATCTGTAATAGGGCATCTAATACTATTTATTATGATTTTAAGTTTATTAAAAGTGATTTCTAGAACCACAGTATATACTTGATACGGCCCCTTTTTGGAAATTTAGTATGATTTTTCAAATTATCTGCCTTCTTCATTGCAGTCCTTATTC
The DNA here is from genome assembly GCF_963676685.1 of Mytilus edulis. Classification (NCBI taxonomy): domain Eukaryota; kingdom Metazoa; phylum Mollusca; class Bivalvia; order Mytilida; family Mytilidae; genus Mytilus; species Mytilus edulis. Next base: position 50,988,766 of record NC_092355.1, on the reverse strand, counting down.
TTACAGAACATAGGACTTTCCGTTTTGAATTTTCCTCGAAGTTCAGTATTTTTGTTATTTTATTTTTTAATACCTATAATTAATTTTTTTCTGAAAGAGATGTATGAAATATTTGCCTAAAAACGTTACCATCAAGTAAGCATTCATTAATCAAACGAAGGAACTCCACAGTTTAATCCAACATGTCCAAACTATTCTAAAATTATTTGAGACTACTGCATTTAAAAGATGATATTTTTAACATATTTTTAGTGCAGTACATTTGGAAAATTTTGTAAAAGCTAGTCATGACGACTTGAACAGATTTGAAATAAAGTCAATAATGTTGAAAGTGTTCTATTCCAAAATTTGATGAAGATTTTCATTTACGATATTTAAATAACTCCATAGACCCTTTGAGTTTTACTACCCGAGCGTTTCACCAGCATAGTAATCAGTACCTATTGTGTTGACATGAATCTTCATTGATATAGTCATAATTATAAATTAACTGTTAACTAAGCTTTGAAATTTTTGAAATACTAATGATGTTCTACTCCAATAATACCAGTAGATTACCTAACAAGTTAGCTGTATTTGGCAAAACCTTTTTTTGGAATAGTAGGTTCTCAATGCCGTTCTATTTTGTACTTTATTTGGCTTTTAAATTCTTTTTTTTTTTTAATTCGTCACTGATGAGTCTATATCTTGTAGACGAAAAGCGTGTCTTATATACAAAATCCTACTCCTGGTATCTATACTGAGTTTATTTGCCTCCACAGGGTCGATGCCACTGCTTGTGGAGGTTTCATCCCGAGGGAATCAGCAGTCCAGTACTCAACACTTCTGTGTTAACATACATTTCAATTTACATGGTCAAAATTATAAATCAACTGTTTACAGATCTTTGAAATTTTTCTACCCCCGGAGTAGATTATCTTAGCTGTATTTGGCAAAGCCTTTTAAAATATTTGGTCCTCAATATGCTCTCCAATTTTGTACTTTATTTGACTTTTTAAAATTTTTCGATTAGAACATCACTGATGAGTTTTTTGTAGACGAAACGCGAATCTGGCTAGCAAAATTTTAATCCTGGTATCTATGTCGATAATGATAAGTTTATCGCTGAAGTATAAATCTCAAAATATATTGTTAAATTAATAACAGTAGGGAATTCGAAGTTGCAGGTAAAAGTTATTTTTCATTCCATATTATTCAATTTGTGCATTCAGTATTGTTTATACAAGTAATAGGGAACATCCCAATTTCAAAATGTTTCATATATTCCCATTTAGGTCTTAATTTTTACTTCACCGGTTTATTGCAACGTTAATGTTACAGCACATGGTATTTTTTATTTACTCATCTTGCAATTTGGTTTTGTGCATTCATCCTTACAAAATCATCTATCCAGCAATGGATTCGAAATGACACATACACATTTCATTTCTAACTTTTAAGTTTCACTTCATACTTTTGCAGCTATTCTGGAGCATTGGATTAATTCTGTATTGACCTACTGTAACAAAAGTGAAGATAAAATGCCGAGAATTGTGTTTGCTGCAACCCATAGCGATAGCTTCTCTGAGGTATGTTTTAATCAACAAAACATTCTACTACCAATATTTCCAAAAATATTTGCACATCTACTTGGAGAATGACTTGAAATATCATGTTAGCACAAGTGAATAATTCGACCTCATTGAATCCGTATTCATTTGACCTTCGAATTACCCTCTAGCTATCGAAAAGAAAAGCATGTCAACATCGAAATTGAACCAAAGGTAAACTAGTTGGTTGCCTGATTCGATCCACAAAACCTAATTCTTATAAAAAGAAAAAGGATGATAATCATATATTTTCAACCTAGTATATGAAATCTAAAAGACCAAGAAGACTCCAATTGTGCATGTTTGTTATTAATTTTTATCGCACTGCGGCTAAAATATCATGTTGTGATTGGTTTAACGCCGTCACGTGGTAACCCCTTATGAGACCGTATGGGGTTAGTAGATTTCATACAAATTTGTAGATAAAAAAGTTGTTTTTTTTTTTTTTAAAAGGAGTTTTTTTTATTGACAAAAAAGGTTCTTTGTTTATTGACTGATTGCTGTAGAGTTCTTTATGTAAAAAAAATTTTTGCATTTGAATAAAATATGGCAATATATTTAATGTTCTCTTTCAGAAATAAGGAGAATTTTAAATTGGTAAATCCACATCGAAACAAACTCCCCTCTACAATATCAGTTTCGCCATACAAGGCTGTGTTTTGTTGTGATGCAAATATATGGTTGGCAGTGTCATCTCATACGTTTTTCAATCAGTATAGCATATTGCAAATTGGGGCTACGTTTAAATTTATATGGTCCAGTATATGAATTGGAGAAAATTTTGGTTAAAGATTACATTTTTTTAAAAATTAAATATAAAGGGCAATAACTCCATAAGGGGTCAATTGACAGTTTTTATCACACTGTCTTATTTTTATGCCCCACCTACGATAGTAGAGGGGCATTATGTTTTCTGGTCTGTGCGTCTGTTCGTTCGTTCGTCTGTTCGTTCGTCCGTCTGTCCCGCTTCAGGTTAAAGTTTTTGGTCAAGGTAGTTTTTGATGAAGTTGAAGTCCAATCAACTTGAAACTTAGTACACATGTTCCTTATGATATTATCTTTCTAATTTTAAAGCCAAGTTAAACTTTTGACCCCAATTTCACGGTCCACTGAACATAAAAAATGAAAGTGCATGTTTCAGGTTAAAGTTTTTGGTCAAGGTAGTTTTTGATGAAGTTGAAGTCCAATCAACTTGAAACTTAGTACACATGTTCCTTATGATATTATCTTTCTAATTTTAAAGCCAAATTAAACTTTTGACCCCAATTTCACGGTCCACTGAACATAGAAAATGAAAGTGCATGTTTCAGGTTAAAGTTTTTGGTCAAGGTAGTTTTTGATGAAGTTGAAGTCCAATCAACTTGAAACTTAGTACAAATGTTCCCTATGATATTATCTTTCTAATTTTAATGCCTAATTATATTTTTTATCCAATTTCACGGTCCATTGAACATGGAAAATGATAGTGGGAGTGGGGCATCCGTGTACTTTGGACACATTCTTGTTAGATTGTAATTTTCTGAACGTTATTGCTGTTTAGTTTATCTCTATAGGCTTTAGATAAGATGAAAGATGATAACCAAAATTGCAAAATTTCCTTAAAACTGCATTTAACAGACAAATAACAGTGCTTTGACAGGATAAGCGTCTCAAGCGAAAGACGCATCACCCGTAATGGGCCGATCTGCTTCAGTCTGTGAAAAGCTATAAGCCAAAAGATACAAGTCAAACTAATCATGATCTAATGTACGTTGATCTTTGAAACCTACAATAAATGTATGAAAAAGAAGATATTCATGTGTGACGTGTGTGCTTATTGCGAACCACAATGATGTCGAAAGTTAAGTGTTTGTCATTAAAGGTAATGAAACGGCAAAATATATCATGATTCAGGATCCCAAACTTTGGTTGAAGTGCTAAAACCAGATTTAACGCCAAACAATGTATTGACAAAAAATCAGGACAAATATTGTGTAACAGTTCTGTCATCCAAACATTTTGAGGAAATGAACATAATTTTAGAGTTTTTTGGAATAATTTAGTAAAGTTTGTTAAAACTCTTCTTTTTTAATTCAGTAACTATCATAAATTAAACTGCTCCGGTGTTGAAAGCTTTGAATTGTTTAACATTTCATTCTATAAAACCATTTCAGGCATTTTGTAAAATGCCTATCAATTTTTCCAGGCATTTTGTAAAATGCCTAGAAAAATTAGTCATTGTCGACCCTTCGACTTTAGTCGAAAAAGCGAGACTAAGCGATCCTACATTCCGTCGTCGTCGGCGTCGTCCACAAATATTCACTCTGTGGTTAAAGTTTTTGAAATTTTAATAACTTTCTTAAAATATCCTCGGTTGGTACCAAACTTGGACAGAAGCTTGTTTATGATCATAAGATAGTATCCAGAAGTAAATTTTGTAAAAATAAAATACCATTTTTTTTTGTATTTAACTTATAAATGGACTTAGTTTTTCTACCGGAAAATATTACATTCACTCTGTAGTTAAGGTTTTTAAAATTTTAATAACTTTCTTAAACTATCCTCGGTTGGTACCAAACTTGGACAGAAGCTTGTTTATGATCATAAGATAGTATCCAGAAGTAAATTTTGTAAAAAAAATAAATCCATTTTTCCGAATTTAACTTTTAAATGGACTTAGATTTTCTGCCAGGAAACAACACATTCACTCTGTGGTTAAACTTTTTAAAATTTTTAGTAACTTTCTTATACTATTTTGGATTTGTTCTTAACTTGGACAGACAGAAGCTTGTTTATGATCAAAAGCTGGTATCTAGAAGGAAATTTTGTTTTCTTCCAGTTAACATTACATTCAGTCTGAGGTTAAAGTTTTTAAACATTTATTAGATTCATAAACTATCCTGGATTTTTACAAAACTTGGACAGAAGCTTCTTACAATCAAAAGATAGTATCAACAGGAATATTTCATTGATTTATTTCCTCATTTTTGTTGAGGCTGCGATTAACAGAAAGAGTAGGCGAGACACTGGGTTCCGCGGAACCCTTACGAATTTTTTTGTATAATGACTGAATTATGGAGGCATTTTTGAAAATGCCTAAAATTTTCAGGCCTTTTACAAAATGCCTAAATTTAGAAAATGACTGTAATATATTAGTATTTTAGAAATCAAATATGAAAATTTTACAGCTTATGCATCTTTAAATGAAAAAACAGCTTTAAAACAAATCCATTTTTTTCTTTCTTTTCATTTTTTTCTGTAGCACTTTTTAAAACTGGTAAAAATCAATTGGTTAGGTACCGCAGAAAAGAGTTAAACCCAACTTTTTATTAAGGTAAAGATTCTTTCATAAATAAGCAAAACATTAAAATATTGTCGAGTCCATGTATAGTTAATTGTTTATTTTAAACTTTTTATTATTTTGATATACGTATAAGTATGTTAGAAATAAAATATGAGAAATTTGCATCTTATGCACCTTTAAAAGAAGTAACAGCTTTCAACAATTCCAGATTTATTTTTCTTTCTTTTTATTGCTTTTCTGTTACAGTTTTAATTACTAGTTAGACTCAATTGGTTAGGTACCGCAGAAAAGAGTAAAAATCAACTATTTATTAAAGTAAAGTTTCTTTTATAAAATATAAGCAAAACATTGAAGTCAAATATTTTTAAAAAAAAATAAAAATACCTTATGCTGTATATACTTTGATAAATGAATGTTTCTTATTAAAGTTTGTCCAAACAGATGATTATGTTTCGCTGTTAACTTAGGAAACCTTAAAAAAAGTGTTATTATAAACAGTGTTATATTGCTAAGTCTTTCAAATGCTCCCAGAAACCTCTTTCTAAATTATTTACATCAATTTATCAGCAATCAAAGGATCGCTTTAAAGTTATTGTGAAACTACCGATTCTTGGTGCAGCATGAATCATATTTGAATACTCATAAAAATCGAGATCTGTATGAGTAGATTCAATATCATACTCTTTCATCTCGCAAAAGTATTAACACATTTGACATTTCAACCCTTTTATCAAGTATTCCCTATTCCAAACAAAAAGATTGAAAATATAAAAAAGATTGGCCAACGCATTAATAAAAAAATTGTCTTAGGGAGGGATAAAATTACTCTAATTAACTCAAACAGAAAGTTCTCTGAAATTGACCTTATCTAGATGATCGAGTTCTTGAACCACAACATAGTTGTTATGTTTGGAGAACATGTTTTTAAACAATTCATTGTCATATTTGGCAGAACCAACCGTGCTATTCTACTTGCCGATTGTTTTTGTAATCATATGAGGCTGACTTCATACAAGAGCGTCTTAGGCAGAATGAAATTAAGCTTGCATTATTCTACACCTCCATTTTCCGTTATAAAGATAATGTTCTCTCACTTAATACTAAGTTTATTGACTTTGTTGACAGGTGTTATTTAGCCTGCCTCATACCTAACTTACATAAAAAAAATGACAATGAGAAAACAAAACTTTACGATAAAAAAGAAGATTTCAGCTTCACAATTGTGAGCATTCTAACAGCGACAACATGTATAGGATATATCTCCTAATCAATACGATATCACAGAGATTGTATTTCCTATCATAATTTCCTTGATATAGGGTTGCTGCTCATTAGGAAGCTATTAAACCAAGAGTTCCAAGTTTTATAGTTGAAATCACTCCTAACATTTTATGGACACTATAACGAGTCGGTTGACTGTTATGGATGATATGTTTCACAGATGACGATGGATTTGTTCGAATTGTCATAAACACAATCCCGTCCTCGTTTTCTGAAATGTGACTTTCCGAATTTGACTTATTTCCGGGTGTGTACTAACATGAACAACACTAGGGATGCAACATGTGGAGCAGGATCTACTTTAACAAGTAAATGGCCTTGGAAAATAAATACACTGATTAATATAAATAAGCCTTAATACAATATCACTGTTCTATTCGCTTTCAAAACTGTTTACTAGTAAAACTGATTTGTCTGTTCTAATTTTAGCCAAATGTTCGCATCTATGATGAAAAAAATAATTTTAGAAGATTCTGCTATTTTTATGCCCCACCTACGATAGTAGAGGGGCATTATGTTTTCTGATCTGTGCCTCCGTTCGTTCATCAGTCCTTTCGTTCGTCCGTGCGTCCGTTAGTCCCGCTTCAGTTTAAAGTTTTTGGTCAAGGTAGTTTGTATTGAAGTTGAAGTCCAATCAACTTGAAACTTAGTACACATGTTCCCCATCATATGATCTTTCTAATTTTAATGCCAAATTAAAGTATTGACCCCACTTTCGCGGTCCACTGAACATGTGAAATAATAGTGCGAGTGGGGCATTCGTGTACTATGGACACATTCTTGTTTTATTATTCATCAAATTAAAGTTTTGAGCCCAATTTCACGGTCCACTGATCAAAGAAACAGATAGTGCTAAGCTCGGTTTAAAGTTTTGGTTGAAGTTTTTGGTCAAGGTGATTTTTGTTGAAATTGAAGCCCAATCAACTTGAAACTTTGTACATATGTTCCCTATCATATGCTTTTACTAATTTAAATGCAAAATTGAAGTATTGACCCCACTTTCACGGTCCACTGAACATGTAAAATAATAGTGCGAGTGGGGCATTCGTGTACTATGGACACATTCTTGTTTTATTATTCATCATAAAAATCAATAAGATAAGTCAAGTGTGGTCACATTACCTAACAATGGACATGAAGCCAATCGATGGAGCCTGACCAATTTACACAATTATTGGTATCTCTATCAATTTAACAAACAATAAAACATTTGGTATATATCATTTTGCATAAACAATAAAAAAAAAATATGTATACTTACAAGCATACAAAAGAGCATCTGAGTACATTGAATTACACAAACAATTTTATATTTAGTATATCAAAACCTTCAAAAACATCATCTTGATATTTGAAATATGTTAAATTTTCGTTTAAAAAGTTTTCACACAGAAACTGAACAGGCACAACGATTATTCGAAAGTTAACATATGTGATCTTTTCTTGAAAAGAATCAATTTCAAAAAGGATTATATCATGTATTTACAAGTAGAATATCATTTATATGGTAAAGTGCATACACCTTGTCAGTGTTTATATTCAGACTGCAGATAATGATTCAAAGTTGAACTAAATTTACGTGCTCACGTAAAAAAAATACATATTACTTTTTAAGTCGTAAAGTCATGGTAAACGACACAACACCAATGCCGTAACAGCATAAATGTGTAATATGACCTTGATCTCATTTTCATCCTTCTGTTGAAAAAGTTAAAATTTTATATATTTGTTGTACGGAATGATTGAAAAGTGTATATGTCGGTCCGTCGTGTATCATCTGACCCTGAACTCACTTTCATGGTTCGTTGGTTAATGTAAAGTTTTAATGTTTAAGTTTGTTTTGTAAATACTGTAAGCAATAGGTTACATTGTAACTATTGTTGATGCATGGAATGATTATAATGTCTGACAGGGTTCATCTGACCTTGACTTCATTTTCATGGTTCATTGGTTACTATAAAGTTTTTATGATTAGGTCTGGGTTTTTTCAATCTATCAGCAATAGGTCACTTATATTTGGTGTATGGAATGATTGTAAGGTGTACAACTGAAGGTTTTTCAGGCTTGGTTTATCTGACCTAGACTTCATTTTCCTGGATCATGTTAAGTTTATGTGATACTTGTAGTACATATAATTGAGCATTCAAACGGGGAATGTGTAAAAAAAAAGTTAAATTACAAAAAATATACTCCGTGAAAAATTCAATACGAAAAGTCTCTAATCAAATGGAAAAAAATCAAATGATAAAACACATCAAACGAATGGACAACAACTGTCATATTCCTGACTTGGTACAGATATTTTCAAATGTAGAAAATGGTGGATTGAACCTGGTTTTATAGCGCTAAACATCTCACTTGAATGACAGTCGCATCAAAGTGCATTATATTTACAACGATGCTTGAACAAAACAGACATAAAAGGTTACATCGAAACAACAACCCGACAAACGATCAGAAAACAGCCGAAGGCCACCAATGGGTCTTCAATGCAGCGATGAAATCCCGCACAAGGAGGCGTGCTTCATTTGGCCCCTTAACAAAATATGTACTAGGTCAGCGAGAATGGACGTCCAACTCAGAAACATATGAATGAACAATAATTTAAAAAAAAAAACAATCAAGACTAACAAACGCCAGAGGCCCCTGATTTGGGACAATCGCAAAAATGAGGCTGGGTTAAATATGTAAAACTTTAAATGCATTCTTTTCAAAGCGTTTGATGCCATATTTAGCTCAGTTGGCTATACCATGGCCACCAGTTTTTTCATAATTTCATCACATATTTGTTTCAAACCAGAGAATTTAATTGAAAACAAATTTCCAAAGGAAAACAATTTTAGATTCCTCAGAATATATATCAAATTATACCAACATTCATTTTTTGTGGAAAGTAAATAATTTATTGTTGTCATTGCTTAGTTCTTTATGATTGACAGGATGAGAAAAAGAAACAAGCCCTTCAATTTCAAGAGGAACTAACAAAAGCGTTTTCCTTACATAAACTTCATGAGCATATTATGTACGACAAAGTCTTTTTCATCAACGCAACAAATGCAGCTGACCTGGATATTGATCGTTTGAAGGGTACATTAGTTGATATCGCCTTCCAGCAGTCAACATGGGGACAACAAATGCCAATTGTGTGGGTGCCTCTTGATTTACAGATATCAGATATGAGAGCAGATGGAGTTAAGTTGATAACAAAAGAAAGATTTTTGGATATGAACAGGTCAAATAATGAATTTTCTCTGAGCGAAAAAAGAGTCGAAGATTTCTTACTTGTTCAAAACTCAATAGGAAAGTTATTATACTTCGACGAACCAGCGTTAAGAGATTTTATTGTCATTCAACCTTCAGCAATGGTCAATATCCTGAGAGCCTTCATTACAGACAGAATATTTTGGCCAAAGAAAGGACATATGCGCGATATACTAGAGAAGTTATCAGCCACTGGAGTTCTACAGAAGACAGACCTTTTCACTCTGTGGTCACAACGATCTTTCAAAGACGTGTTGGGGAATGACAGAATTAAAGATTATGTGGTACAAGTTCTCCTTCACCTTGATATCCTTGTTGAACCTAAACGCTATACAGAGAAGGACACAGCTGCAGATTTATTTCTAGTACCATGTATCGTGACGTCTCACATTCCAGCAAAAATGAAGAAAAATGCAACAAATGACAGAACAATATGCATAGCTTATCATCTGAAGGAGACAGTGGTTCCATCCGCTTTGTCATTCAAGCTTATAGGAGCTGCAATTTGCATATGGCCTATAAAGGTAGTGGATAGCCGTTTTTGTCTATATTTTCAAGCTGCAGTTATGGATGCCGATTCTGAAAACGAACTTCAAATTCATGTGGAGGGACAGAGAATATATGCCTACTTAATCAATGACAAGTCAAAAGAACTCATATCACCAGATCTCGCAACAACGACACAGGAATGTTTGACCTTAGCACTAGGACGAATTCTTCAGTTTTACCATCGTGCTAATTGCAAACAAAGATTCCAAGTTATGTCAGATTTGTTTGAAATAGAAGTTGGAGAAATATGCAATGGAGATACATGCTTAATTCCCTTGTTGGATGCCCAAAAACGTAAACATTGGAGTTGCAAAAATGGAAAAAAACATCAAACAAAATATCCTCTGAATTGGGTTTTCGATAAGGTAGGCTTTTTTCTGTATATCCCCGATACCTGCTATATTTTGACTGCATATAAATGATAGTATAATTGTTGATTACTTACTGCAAATAATGTTTCATAGTCTAAAAAAGAAATCTTTACCATACTTTAGATAACTTAAAATAATTGATTGATAAATGGTTTGGTAATTATAAATGTTCTGTGAAAAACGCAGTCAAATTTAAATGGATATTTCTAAAAAAATGTTTTTACGATAAGTTAAAAAAAAAATGAAAACCTACACATAGTTAGAAAATTCAAGAATTAAGTAACATGAAATATGCCAAAATCCATGTATATGCAAACTGAAAGATTACTAGTATCACTTTTTAAAATATATTTTTCAGAACGAAGAGCATTGTGACCCAAACTGTGAAGGTAATTACATAGTTTTATGATTGAAAAAGGGGGTGCAGATATCTAACATGTCTAAGGGGCAATTAAAATTCAATAGATAAGAAAGACAACACTGGTCAACATGATCAACATGATAAAAAAAAAGAAAAAAATCAACAGTCTACAACATTATTGATTTAGCAACATATATTCATCCCCAAAAAACCAGCTCCTTTCGCCAAATGAAACAGAACATGTAAGAGGGGCAAAAATGTTCAGAGTATTGAGCTCTACTATTGTTCATCTACAACAAAATTGTCAGATAACTTCTTCCTTAAATAATTGCTCTGTAATGATTTTTTTTAAATATTTTACGTTATTGTCTAATGCATTGAAAAATATAATATACAGATTGAATCAAAATCTTCAGTTGACTCCTTACTAGAGTGATTGCCCCCTTATGAAGATATTTTATAAGCTTTTCCCTAAATAGAATTAAGAATGTGAATGGGAACGTGTGAAAGAGACAGGAACCCTCCCTTAGAGCAGAACACAGCTTAAGGCCACTAATGAACCTTCAACACCACCCTGAGACGAGCTGAAGAGTCTTATGTAAACGAAACGCGCGTCTGGCGTACTAAATTATGATCTTGATACCTTTGATAACTATTCAGCTCAGCTGGCCCAAAATAAATATGTGTTCTAGTACAGTGAAAATGGACGTCAATCTATACTCCAAAAACATATAAATGAACTATGATTTGAAATTAAACAAGACTTACAAAGGAAAGAAATGGATCCTAGCTTCTGGCAGTCGCAAAAACATGTATCCGAAAAACTATTATAGACAGATAGGTAATTGAATAAGTAAAAATGATCAGCAAGACTAGATCTATATATAAGCTAACATTCCCAATCGTCAGTCGACACCTTATTATATATCTTGTTCTTAAAGAATGAATTTGACCAATCTTTGGCATTTTTCGAATTATCCTTTAACTATAAAAGATAGACAGATATTTTTTTTTTAAAGCAAACATGATTAGCGAGACAAGTTTTACGAAAAACCCAAATTTTGCCAAAATCATTAGTACACTCATTATATGAGTGATTGCCCTAAAAGTAAGAAATAAGTCATGGCAGCCTTAGATTTGTTTTCACTTAACCATGGGTTGGGCATTTATATTCGAGTATTTTACCTTGAACGTTTATACGAATATAAATGACCAACCCATGGTTAAATGAAAACAAATCTACGGTGGCCATGATTTATTTCGATTCAAATAGAACAAATTCGGTAATTTCGTTAAACGTGAATGCCCTATACATACGATACTGTTTTGGCTGTTCCGTTTTACCAAATTTTGATAATATATAAGTAAAATTAATAGTATATAATTCAATGATTTTTTGTAACCGACTTTTGCACTTAGTATAATTTTTTTCTTCGAATGTAATTTTAATCGTTTTGATGCGTACAAGGAACTTAAAAACGCCCGGTTTTTACATTTGATTTCTTGTTTTATTTACGGAAACATACTTGTGACGCGTCACCTTGTTTCGTTGTCATGCCAGGACAATGACATCATTTCGCGGAATTTTTGTTTTTTGTAATGTTACCATGAAAACTAAATTGAAATGGACCGATTTGTTTATTTTGCTGTGGAATAGAGATACATATATTGTATCTGAATCCTTGTTTACATAAACTTGGAGTTTTGATGTCAAAAATTGAGGATATCTGGTTGTATAAATAAGTTGGTCGTACAGCGGAACAGCCGTTTTTATGTACTATACGTTTGCGCTAAAGGTAGATACATGTAATTATACTGGTTGACAACAATAGGTCGCCATATTGAAATGACAAATAGTTTACCCTTTTTGTGTTCAGGGAAAACATTGAAGAAGATATATATTGGAAAACAGCAGTTCAATTCAGATCAGCAAAAAAGAGATCGTTGTGATGAATTTTATTATAGTCTACAACGTTGTTTATTGTTGAAGATGCACATATACATAAGTGTGCGACACATTACTGTTAAACGCGAAATTCCTTTGATTTACTTGATTTACGCTTCCTGAAATTTGTCTAAGACTGAATGTGATCATGCTTAACCATGTTAACCGTTACTTTGTGATGTGTTTTTAGATCCATAGGACATCAACTTTCAGTTTGTCTAATTCTTTAAGTCAGGGTAGCATTATTGAGCAGTGGTCCACAGTTTTGCTTATTCTGGTTTTATTGCTCATCAAAAACTGATAATATCAAAAAAACTCTAATGATTTGATGTTCGAGAATGGGAAACTGTAAAAAATGTTTCTAGAATACTCATTGGTTGCATACATTTAAAAATATTAGAAAAACTAGACAGATTATATCATCGATATTTTTGTTGCCAGTCAGGTTCAAAGTTATTTCCTACACAAGTGTTTATATGGTATAACTTATTTTCCATTCAAGGTCTTGAAAAAGAAACAAAAACGCTTCTCTTGAAACCAAATGATCAGCATTTTGTCCATCTAACCAAGTATCTGGGGATTGGTGACTTCTACAACTTCTTTATTCATCTTGGTATGACAAAAAATGATTACGACAACTTAAACTTTCGTTATTTCTCCAATCCTATGGATATGATGTTGATGGGGATGTTTCAATGGAGAGATAAAACAGAAAGCGACCAATCACCCGCTACATTTGGGAAACTGCTGGAGGCATTAAAGGCTATTGACAGACAACACTATCTATGCCAGGTTAGTTTGTGAAGTGTGTTAGCTTTCTGTGTTACAAAGAAACACGTGCAAACTCAAACACTTGTAAAATCAATAAAAAAAATTATGTAGGATATTTATCATTAAATCACATCATTATGTTGCCTGTACTTAGGTAAGATCAGTTAGGTATATGACAGTTGATTTCAATTCTCTCTGTCAGTTGAGCGTTTTCTTATGCCACATTTAAAGGCATTGTGATTTTGGTCTGTGATTCCGTTCGTTCTTCCGTCGGTCCTACTTTAGGTTAAACAACTGAATATAGGAAATAAAAGTGCAACTGGGACATCTGTGACACCTTTTTGTTTTGTCATATTTCATTGACTTACCCCTTTTTCAATTCAAGTTTCAATTCTATATTTTTTTCATACATTTATACTTGATGTGAATGTCCTAGCTTATTATTTAACTTGCATTTGATTGGTTACCTTGACAGGAAATGTGATTGAGTACAAACAATTAGAATGATTATTCAAGTTAAAATAAAGACACCTCAGAGTGCGTAATAATTGTTATTCTAGCTTCATAGGATATATATATACTGACTTCAATAATCAGTAACATTCTATGGTATAAGGTGTTGGTATAGGCTTGCCTGGAGCAACACAAATTATTATTTAAGGGTATCTTCAAATGCCTAATACACAACTGAAAGATTACGTTGTACAGACAGGCATAAAACTAAACAAGAGCCATAAACATTATTTCAAAATTTATACAATTTATGTGTTCTATGTAGATATGATCTGAATAAACAGTTTAATTCAATATTGTTCTCTAGCTTTGTATGTTTGTGAGCTCTGTACAGGATAACTTATTGGTGAATTGGTTGTAAAATATGATATTATCCAAATTCTGTTTAATATACTCAATTAGCATAAATAAAATAAAAATTTATACAATGTCAATACTGAATTTTGGTTTTGATTTTTTATAAATGTTCAATGATGTATGTCATTATACCAGAATTACTCTGCATATAAAAGTTAATTTGATGTTCATTCTATTCTACATATTTCAGATACACAGGGAGGACCATAGTCTAGTTGGTAAGACTATTGTTATAGTTTTGTTGCTGCTTCAATTATATATATTTGTATCTCTATCAATTCACAGCTTTTTTATACCATTTCCTTTACTCAAACAAGCAATACAATACATGTTATTGCAGACTGTCATAATATTTTTAGATGTATTTTATGGTTGAGATTTTAAAATGAAAGATCAATGTTATTTTTTTTAACCGGTTTCATAATTTGTTTTCACTATAAAAAATAAATGTAGATGATTACGGTTTAGCATTATTTATAAATTAAGATTTCCTTTCATTTTTTTAACAGAAGAGGCCCACAGTCACCTACAAGTTGTTCCCTCTGATGAAGTAATTAATGCTTTGACAGAAAAGAAGCTGATAGGTGATTGTGTTGTTTACTTAGGGATTGAATTAGGTCTTACCATTGGTGATATAAGGGAGACTATGCACAACTTTCCAAGGGATTTAAATGGTCAAATACATGATGTCCTCATCAAATGGAAGAAAACGGATCGGGTGAAACCAACTATATACTGGCTTATGGTAGCTTTGAAACGTGTTCATGCGGCAGCAGGACTAGCTTTCTTAAAGAAGAAATATGGTGTGAAATAAGACGATGCCTTAAAATCTGAAAACACAGATATTACTTTATTTACTTAGATATACAGCACTTACAACTCACTTTAAGTTCATGTAGTACCATATATTATTATTCAAGATTAAGGTTTATTTGTTAGGGTATTATAACTTAAAAAAAAGATCTTTGGAATATTGGTACTAACATTTTACAGATTTGGGATTTTTGCTACAAATGATATAACCTTCTATCTGCCTGTTTTCAAACAGTAGTATTGTAGTATAATGTGTTTTCATCTTTATTTTATGTATCTGCAAACATGCATTTCTGTAAATGTGATAAGGATGCCTTAAACAGTTTTAAGGGTTATGAGTAGCACTGCTGGTTGCTGTTTGTAACTAATACATATTTTTAATTGGCCTAATGTAATGATTGTAATTACAATAATTACAGTGTTTGTTGCGACATATGTCTTCTTTTGTTTACCTGTTAATGTTATTTCATTTAAAATTTAAAGAGGATGTATAACACTAGAACTAACATAACCGAAACTGTAGGTAAATAATAGCGATGGTTTTTTTAAATTAATGGCTTTTTATAGAATTTGCACAGTTGCATGTGACCAATATACAATATCCGAGTTTTGAAAATATGATTTTTTTTTGTTTTCCTTATCTTACTTTTGAATTGAATTTGGTTTTGTGGGGCATCAAACATGTATATAAAGACTGGTGCTAATGTTTATTTGACCATTTTTATAGCAGAATTGGCAGCATTAGTTAGATAATGTCTGAAGCAAAATATTAACACCTACATAAACAATCGTAGGCGAGAGACGGGGTTTAGTGTAACCCTATATAAGTTTCTACTTATAATCTGGAGTAAGGGGGTACATTTGTGAATCAATATGTGCATCCTAGGAATGAAATGAAGATGAAGAAAGTAATGTTGCATCATATTTGTTTTTGTGTGTAGGGGGCCGAAACATGAACATAATGTGCAACGCAATATAAAAATAATGCCACAGTACAGCCAGTATTACTACCTTTAGTTTTTAAGAAAACTGTGTTAGGTAACCCCTAATTAAGTGGAGTGCACGTCTATTCCTTTTCGGATTTTGTTTCTTAAATGGGGTTTTCAAGATGAAAACACCCAGTAGTTCATGTGTAGGAAGGTTTACTCAAGGATTAATTTTTATTTTTCACACTTGAATTAATTTTTTTTTAAAGTACCTATTCACATGAATCTACAGCACACTATTTTTGACTTCAGCTTTGCAAATCGATTTGTTGTTGGTCGACTTTTTCTTCGTGCATTCAAACATTGTAAATACCATATGTAGTTGTACATATTTGTATCTTTTTTTACCAATATTTTGAATTAGGAGTCTCTTCTGATAAAATATTTAAAAGTCTGAATTTATGTGGATTCCAC
Organism: Mytilus edulis; assembly: GCF_963676685.1. Taxonomy (NCBI): domain Eukaryota; kingdom Metazoa; phylum Mollusca; class Bivalvia; order Mytilida; family Mytilidae; genus Mytilus; species Mytilus edulis. The sequence continues at coordinate 50,972,272 of NC_092355.1, read as the reverse complement.
TGTATGCATAGTAGGGACAAATGTACAGCGGAGAAATAATATAATTGATGTGTAAAGTAATGCAGTGTTATTAAAAAAAAGAGCTACTTTTCCTCTTCATAGCAAAGATTCCTTCATTAATCAAACAAAACTACATACATACTGTTGAATACGCTCAGATTCATTTCGTATCTATTTTGGTGTGTATTTTGTAAATATAATTATAAGAACTACTTTTGCCTCTGTCAACCGTTAACGATACATTATGTATATGTACTCCTAGAATAAAATTGAGAATGGAAATTGGGAATGTGTCAAAGAGACAACAGCAGAAGGTCACCAATAGGTGTTCAATGCAGCGAGAAACTCCCGCACCAGGAGTACTCCTAGAATGAGTATTACTGAAGCAGCTTGTACATTCATGATTTTGAGTTTTAATTAATATTACTTTGTGTATTATATGGTTTTGAACATAAACAAGTACTAATAATATTTACTGTGTTTTAGTTGTATGTTTTTTAATAGTTTACTAAACTACACTACATACATTGTACATAGTTGATTATTTGTTGAATTAATTGAAATAGAATTTTTTTCTGCAGTTGTGTGGATTTACAAATCATTGTATGCTTATTACAAAAAATATATAAACACAAATAAAAATGCATACTCATAGTTCCAACTTTCTATTTAAGACAATAAAACCTTATCGTTGTATGATATAAAATTTAGAAATACCATACAATACAGAAAATTAGAGTTTTCTTCAACCGGTATCAATTTGCATTTCAAAACCAGGTTTTTTTTTTTAACAAATCAGTACTAAAAGGACCCATTTGAAATCCAAACCGTCTAATACGGCAACCTTACAGAGCAGTAAAAAAGACAACAATGCATAATAGTACAGCTAAAATAGTGTTTTTTTCTCAAAAGAAAATTGAACTAAACATTTTTATCTGTGTTAATCTGTATTTAAGCGAATTGGTTTCTGCTGTATTGTCCAATCTTTTGGGTGATTACTGTTACCCTGTGTAGGTTGTACAAAAGTAACTCTATACAAGATCTGCCATTACGTTTTAAAGAGTTTGGATTAGAACCTAAAGATGGCAAGTTTTGTGAGACACATCTGAGAAGAAATTCAATAAGAACCAGATGCTCCGCAGGGCGCAGCTTTATACGACCGCAGAGGTTGAACCCTGAACGGTTGGGGCAAGTATGGTCACAACATTCAAGCTGGATTCAGCTCTAAATTTGGATTGTGATTAAATAGTTGACACAGCATAGGAATGAATGTGGTCTAATGAACTTAAAAATTTTGTTTTGCCCATGGCAATTCACTATGCTGTTGAATATTAATCCTCTTTAAAAATGTTTGAAGAAATTTTCTTTTTATTTATGAAATCAGAAATGAGAAAAATTTAACCCCCCCCCCCCCCCCTCCCACCAATTTTTTTTTTACATCCCCCTTTCTCTTATTCCAAAAATGATCTCAATTCAAATTTCTAATGGAGTTTGCAACAATAACTACTCATTTAAATAGATCATAAAATATTAAAATGTAAAAAAAGTGCTTGTTATCACTGAATGGTAAAGATTGTTTTAATTTATCATTTGGTAGTAAAAGTGAATATTCATTGTATATTGTATAAAACAATGATTTAAGTTGATTCAACTACTATTCTGGACAAAGAAAGATAACTCCAATTGAAAATTTCTTGCTATTGCGCAATATTGTGCAATTAGATAGTTCTTGCTATTGCGCAATACTGTGCAATTGAAAATACTTGCTATTGCACAATACTGTGCAATTGAAGATTTCTTGCTATTGCGCAATACTGTGCAATTGAAGTGCACAATACTGTGCAATTGAAGATTTCTTGCTATTGCTGAATACTGTTCAATTTATAATTGCTTGCTATTGCACAATACTTAATATAATAATTCTGGATCCTGATTTGGACCAACTTGAAAACTGGGCCCGTAATCAAAAATCTAAGTACATGTTTAGATTCAGCATATCAAAAAAGCCCAAGAATTTAATTTTTGTTAAAATCAATCTCAGTTTAATTTTGGAACCTTTGGACCTTAATGTAGACCAATTTGAAAACGGGACAAACAATTAAGGATCTACATACACAGTTAGATTTGTCATATCAAAGAACCCTAATTATACAATTTTTGATGAAATCAAACAAAGTTTAATTTTGAACCCTTTGGGCCCCTTATTCCTAAACTGTTGGAACCTCAACTTTTAAAATCAATCCCAACCTTCCTTTTGTGGTCATAAACCTTGTGTTTAAATTTCATTGATTTCTATTTACTTATACTTAAGTTATTGTGAAAAAACCAAGAATAATGCTTATTTGGGCCCTTTGTTGGCCCCTAATTCCTAAACTGTTGGAACCAAAACTCCCAAAATCAATCCCAACCTTTCTGTTATGGTCATAAACCTTGTGTCAAAATTTTATAGATTTCTATTAACTTAAACTTAAGTTATAGTGCGAAAACCAAGAAAATGCTTATTTTTGCGGTCGTATAAAAACAACAGACAATACCTCAATTCCATAGTAATAACGGACTTTATGTCAATGACACAGTAAGGGTGTATATGCCAATGACACAGAAATGGAGTATATCTAAATGAAAAGATATTATATAGATATCAGATAATGTGGTATAAGTGCCAATGATACTGTACACCTTTATAAGTTAAAGTACGGCCTTGGTCATGGAGCCTTGGCTTACACCGAACAGCAAGCTGTAACATGTATAAAGGGACCAGAAAATGACTAGTGTGAATCAATTCAAACATGAATACTAACGGCGAATATTTCAATGACACACTAACAGAATATAGTGCAATAACAGAGTCATGGTATATATGACAAGGACCATGTTATGGAGTATATGTCAATGACATAGTAAGAGAGCATATGTGAATGACACATAAATGGAGTATATGTAATTACAATGTTGTGGAGAATATCAATGCCACAGCAACTTTTATGAAGTGTGTCAATGACACAGTAAAAAGATGTGTCAGTGACACATTAAGGAAGTGTATGTCAGTCAGTTAGTAATGGTTTATTTGTCAATGGCACAGTATGGCGCATATGTCTAGGACACAGTAACGAATATATGCCATTGACAAAATAAGATACAACATGTACATGCCATGACACAATAATTGAAAATGTCAATGAAAGGAAGGAAGTATATGTCAATTACACTATGAGGGACTATATGTGCTACATGTATATGTCAATGAAAAAGTAAGCGACGATATGTCAATGGTAATAATGGAGTATTAATGTTATTGTCACAGGCATGTGGTATAAGTCATTGACACAGTACGGATTGTCTGTCAAAAACACAGTAAACTTAGTATATGTCAATGGCGCAGTAAGGAAGTATATGTCAATGTAGTAAGAGAGAATATGTCAATGACACAGTAAAGGGATGTGTCAACATATGGTATTGAGTATATTTGTATTCAGTTATGAAGTACATGTCTATTTGACAACAACTGGTTATAATTCAATAAAAATACAACCGTCAATACGTAAATCCAATTGTTAGATATTTAACGTAATTGACACAGTTGTATACTAGTGTTATGCCTATTAGATAACAAAAGGATATAAATTAAAATAAACAAAAGCATACATGAAGAAAAACCAACTATGTTACGTCAATACAACATTAATGGATTATATGTCAATGTCACAGTTATGGATCACCTTACCATGATAAACCAATCGAGTATATTTAATGTGAAAAGAAATCAGCATACGTATATTCGACTGTAAGGAAATTTACGTTTACAATCATAGAATATGTCTATCAGATATCAGATTACAACTTTGTATAAACCATCCGATCACATGTCAATGCGACAGTGAAGCAGCATACGTTTTTGTGATAGTAACATACGATATCTGTTCAATGACACAGTTATTGAGTTTATGTCTGGCAGATAAGAGTACACACATGCATTTGAATATATCTCCTGCTTTACTGATAGATGTTTTGTAGAGTCTTAAAAGGTATTTACGGGTAAATATATAAATAATAAAATTGAGAAAGGAAATGGGGAATGTGTCGAAGCGCCAACAACCCGACCATAGAGCAGGACAACAGCAGAAGTCCACCAATGGGTCTTCAATGTAGCGAGAAAATCCCGCACCCGTAAGCGTCATTCGGCTGTCCTCTTAACAAATATGTATACTAGTTCAGTGATAATGGACATCATACTAAACTCCGAATTATACACAAGAAACTAAAATTCATACAAGACTAACAAAGGACAGAGGCTCCTGACTTGGGACAGGCGCAAAATTGCGGCGGGGTTAAACATGTTTTTGATATCTCAACCCTCCCCCTTAACCTCTAGCCAATGTAGAAAAAACCAAACGCACTAATACGCACAATAAAACTCAGTTTAAGAGAAGTCCGAGTCCGATGTCAGAATATGAAACAAAAGAAAATAAACAAAATAACAATAATACATAAATAATAAAAAAAAAACTACTAGCAGTTACTGACATGCCAGCTCCAGACATCAATTAAACTGATTGAAATATTATGTCTTCATTATATGAATATCAGGCACAATCCCTCCTGTTAGGGGTTAATTATTATACCATCATGAAGTATACGAGAAGAACATAACCTGTGTCTTGCCAACAACTGGTTTTAGAATAAATGAGTTTAATTCCGATGCAAAGACCCTATAAGTGAATCAATATTAAAGCCAAAATATGCAATCTTTAATGACCTGACAACAGTATCCTAACTATATCCCTTCTTAATAAGTCTGTTTAAAGGTTTTGTTAGCTTTTCAGGTGAATACTTACATTTTTGTCATTTGTAAAGAATATTACCATAAAAGATTGGATGTGAAATACCAGAACGTATAAGATGTATGAATGTTGAGTTATATTTACGATTATATCCTTATACCGTTGATAAAATTTAGTAAATGTATTGACTAGTTTGTGATATCGAAAACCCTGGTGTAATAATTTTTCGGTAATACACAAATTTCTCTCGCTAAAATTTAAAACGTTGCTACATACACCAGCGAATCGTACAGGTTGAGATATATAAACACCATAAGATGGCGACAAGGGAACGTCACCATCTAAAAATGGATAATTAGCGATAGGAAATAAAAAATCATCTCTTTTATCATAAATTTTTGTCCCTTTACTGATATAGATACCAAAAATCAAAGAAAGGGCAATGGCCATTTTTAGTATTAGTGTTTTTTAAAGTAAGTTCAACAGGATACATTTCTTAAGTATAATACTGAAGTCGTCATTATTGAGAGCCAATATATTATCCAAATATCTAAAAGTATTGTTTATTTTTTGTATCAAATGTTGTTTCGTTGGGTCTTTGCTAATTTTAGTCATAAATTTTAGTCATATGTTTGTGCAATTCATCTAGTAAATTCTTTAACATTATCAATGATGTCAATGTCAAATAATTCCTGAAGACAGACACGTAAACCTCACAATCATTCTATTCACCAGATATGGTTGACTTATTTGTCTTAGAAACAGACTCAACAATATGAACTCACATTGACCAATAACCCATGAAAATGAAGTCAGGGTCGGATGAAATCAGCGAGACGGACATGTTCATGTAACACTCATTCAATCAACCAAATGTACTTGACCTGCTTAATATAAAATCTAAGAAGAGGGCTAAATTATTAACTTTTAACATTGATCAATGTCGTCTAATCTTTTAATTACCAAACGTGACTTATTCCCGATTGTGACTGTTTTGCTGAATGTGAATTCGCATTACTATAAGACGTGTTTCTGTACTTGTTTATCCCAAATTCATGTATTTAGTTTACATGTTTAATGTTATATTTGTAATTCTCATCGGATTTTGTCAAATGTGTTGACGTCGTCTTTTATTATATTTAGGTGTTACGGATAGAAAAATTAATCACCGCCTTTATTAATTATATTAAATTTTGTACGATTATTTACGTTTGAAGTTGGATTCATAACAAACTGGACATATATATATTACAGTTAATTGCTATTAATAAGTATTGCAATATGCATTTTGTTTAAATTAATTATCAGTATTTAGTTCTGATATAATCTTAAATCAATCCTAATTCTATCTCACTTTGATAGTTTTTCATATGTGACGTCATGCTGTTTCTAAATTTCATAAATTCAAATGTGGCATAACGTTTGTACCTTTTCGCCATCGTATGTGACGTCACATTTTTGTAATTACGTTGACGCCTGGACTGATTCGGGTGTGTCTATTCTGTGTTAAACTGTAATAGCATTATGTATTCGGGTTTAGTTTTCTGTAATTAGTTAATACTTCAGTTTCATTATGTATATCTCTTTCATATTCATTTGTTAAAATGTACTGTTTGCAATAGTATGAATTGTTCTATATAATAAGGATGTTCTTATCCCGGGCATAAAAACAATGCCGTATTTTGCAAAACCTTTTCAACTTTTGATCTTCAGTGCTGTACAACTTTGTACCTTCTTCACTTTCGATCTTTTATATCTGGGCGTTATGTATTCGGGTTCAGTTTTCTGTAATTAGTTAATACTTCAGTTTCTTTATGTATATCTCTTTCATATTCATTTGATAAAATTTACTGTTTGCAATAGCATGAATTGTTCTATATAATAAGAATGTTCTTATCCCGGGCATAAAAACAATGCCGTATTTGGCGAAACCTTTTCAACTTTTTATCTCCAGTGCTGTAAAACTTTGTACTTTTTTCACTTTCGATCTTTTATATCTGGGCGTCACTTGTAAGTCCTGTGTGGACAAGGCGCGTTTTTGGCGTATTGAATTTTAAACCTGATGCTTTTTGTTATCTATTAATCATGTTTTTCTTTGTCTAATATGTTCTCATATTTATTTGTATTGTAGTCCTGTAATATTATGTTGTCATTTCAATGTTATATTTAACTTTGCCATTAAAGTGCGAGGTTTGGCATGCCACAAAACCAGGTTCAACCCACCACTTTTATTCCCTTTAAAAGTGTCCTGTACCAAGTCAGGAAGATGGCCATTGTTATATTATTGTTCGTTTCTGTGTGTGTTGCATTTTAACGTTGAGTCGTTTGTGTTTTCTCTTATTTTTGAGATATTGAGATCAGACGTGGCACGGTACTTGTCTATCCCAAATTCATGTATTTGGTTTTCATGTTATATTTGTTATTCTCGTGGTGTTTTGTCTGATGCTTGGTCCGATTTCGGGGTGTTACGTTTCGGTGTTATGTCGTTGTTCTCCTCTTATATTTAATGCGTTTCCCTCGGTTTTAGTTTGTTACCCCGATTTTGTTTTTTGTCCCTGGATTTATGAGTTTTGAACAGCGGTATACTACTGTTGCCTTTATTCAGATGATAATTGCCAGAAAGACATATACACATTACAATCATTCCATACACCAAATATAGTTGACAAACTGCTCATAGTATTAGAAAATAAAAAGACCACAAAACAAAATTTAACATTGAGCAATGAACCGTAATAATGAGAGCAAGGTCAAAATTAATCAAACATGCCAGACTAACATTTACATCATAACATATGTCCATACATCAAATGCAGTTGGCATACAGTTTTAGAACAACAGATTTAAACACAAAAACTTAACTAATACCAAATATTGCTAATAGTATTAGAAAAAAAAGACCACAAAACAAAAAATTAACACTGAACAATAAACCATAAAAAAATAAGGTCGAGGTCATATGACACCTGCCAGAAGGACATGTACACCTTACAATTATTCCATACACCAAATATAGTAGACATTTTTCTCATGTATCTGAGATATTGAATTAACCACAGAAATATAACTGTTCACAGATCCATGAAATGAGGTCAAGGTCAGATGACACCTGCCAGATGGACATGTACACCTTCCAATCACTGCATACATCAAATATAGTAGACCTATGGCTTATAGTATCTGAAATATGGACTTAACCACCAAAATATAACCTTGTTCACTGATCAATGAAATGAAGTCGATGTCAAGTGAAAACTATCTGACGGCCACGAGGACCTTGCAATGTACTTACCAAATATAGTTACCCTATTATTCTTAATAAGAGAAATAAGAATATTAAAAATACTTAAAATCTTACCTATTTTTTCAAGTAGTCACTGAACCATGAAAATTAGGTCAAGGAATATTGACACATGACATATGGAAACTTCATAACATAAGGCATCTATAAAAAAAATGAAGGATCCAGGTCTTCTACCTTCTAAAATATTTAAAAACTTTTCAGAGTTGAGCTAACGCCGCAGCCTCGACATAAAATATACGTATTTTTAAGTCACTGAACCATGAAAATGAGTAGAAGGACAATGAACATATGACAGACATAAATATTGTACTTGTAACACAAGATATCTGTAAAACAAGAATGTGTCCTCAGTACACAGATGCCCCACTCGCACTACTAGTATCATTTTTAATGTTTACTGGACCGTGAAATTGGGGTAAAAATCTAATTTGGTATTTAAATGTAGAAAGATCATGTCATAGGGAACATGTGTAATAAGTTTCAAGTTGATTTGACTTCAACTTCATCAAAAACTACCTTAACCAAAAACTTTAACCTGAAACTTGCACTATCATTTTTTATGTTCAGTGGACCGTGAAATTGGAGTAAAAATCTAATTTGGCATTTAAATTTAGAAAGATCATATCACAGGGAACATATGTACGAAGTTTGAAGTTGATTGGACTTCAACTTCATCAAAAACTACCTTGACCAAAAACTTAAAGCAGAAACGGGACGAACGGACGCACAGACCAGAAAACATAATGCCCTCTTCTATCGTAGGTGGGGCATAAAAAGTATCAATTGTTTTACCCTGTACTAGAATATAAAGCATCACACAAATAGTTTAACAAGCCCGTAGCAATCACTATGACTTGCATTCCGAGTTTCATAAAAGGCAATACAATATCAACTGAGTATAATTCAACAACAAACCATTGCGCATGCGTCAATACATATGTGTACGAGACAACAACTGTGTATAATAAAATGAAAAGTCGTGCATACGGCAATGTGCCAATAAGCGATTATACTTCAAAACGATAGTAAGGAAGTACATGTCGATGACTCAGTAATGTGCAGTGTCTATGAGAGAGCAACTGAGTATGAGTGTAAAACAGATTTGGTTTTTTTTCTCAATCGATATACGACTTTTGAACAACGGTAAACTACTGTTACCTTTAATTAAAATTCAATCGAGCATACGTCAATGAGACAATGAGGAAACATATGTCACAGCACGGGAGTATGTCAAATACACAGTCACGGAGTATAAAAGATAACTGAGTGGTATTTAATGACAAAATATCCGAGCAGTACAAGTATATGTAAATGAGAAAGTCCCTTTGTTTAGGATACGAGACTATTTTGGGGATAATTCAATGAAAAAACAACCGCGCGTACATCAATGCCACAGTTAAAGAGTATATGTCAATGCATCAGTAAATGAGGATATGTAAATGACACAGTAATGAAGTATTTGCTATTAGACAACAACAGAGAATAATTCAACGGAGAATTAACCAAGCAAACTTCAATACGAAAGTACATGAGGATATATCAATTATTATGTAATGTGGAGTATATGACTATGAGACAACTGATGTTTATTCAATAAAAAAATAACCAAGCATACACTAATTGGACAGTATGGGAGTTTATTTTAATGACACGGTAAAAGATAGTAACCAAGACAGTGAAGCATACAGATGAACAAAAGAAATTGAATGAAAGTATACAACTGCTGCCGTCATTTCCAGAAAATGATAAATCAATTAGCAACCCCAAAATTCATGCGGCCTTCAACAACATAATTAAGCGCATGTTTAATGTGTCAGGGTCATAATATGTATTGGCCGTGGGTTAATGTCTTATTAAAGAAAACCCCACATATCTTCTTACATAAAATACATGAATTATAAATCATTGCATAAGTTCACCATTGGACATCGATTGGCGTTCTAAGTGTTCACAAAGGACACTGGGATGACAATCAAAACTAGCAAAATGGACCAATAAATCATTCGACAGAATTATACTAGTATCCAAAATATAGTTTTTTGAATGTTTAACCCATTGGGTTTCATACATGATGAAGCATCTGTTTACCCTTCCTGGTCTTTAGTTGGATTTGTGTTGTTCAGTTTTATATGGATTTGTATTGCTCAGTTTTAGTCTTCTAGATTGTGTTGTGTATACTGTTGTTTGTTACTGTCTTTTTCTCTTTTGCCATTCTTTTGTCACCTTATTTTCAACTTAGGAGTTTGATTATCTCTTTGATATCTTTCGCCTCCCTTTGTTGAGTTTAATACTAGTATGCATGTGTATTGACATAAGTAAATTTTGTTTACAAGTAAAACATTATTGTTTTACTGGACTGAATGTTCAGTGAAAAATCCAGCATAGCAACTTTTATTATGCACTTATTTAATAATAACATGACTGGATTTTTTTTATTTCAACTTTTGAATTTAAAAAACATAGTTCAAATTGTGAGAGAAAGTTACTTAGAATGACACAACATTCTGTTTGACCTTTAAATACTGTGATTCTATTTTTATAAAACAATTTACAACTTATCAATATTACCTATTACAACCAAATCAATACATGTTTTAACTATTATTTTGCAATTTTAAAGTTAATTTTAAATTGTATCAATCACTTTCAAATGTAACTTGTTTAGTAATGAATTCATTTCCATTGCTCAGGTTAACAGGTCACCGCAGTGCAAGTGATTTTGCCTGAGATTTTTATGGACATTTCTCAGGAGTAATTTTAGTTTTAATACCTATGTAAGGAAATAATATTTTTGAGCCCATTTTTATCAAATAAATTTAATTGGCAGTCACATGTTTTGTTTAAACTGAAAATGCTAATATACTAGTAATAGTGATTTGGACATAACAAATTAAACTACTAATGAAGAATAATTTTATTTTGGATATAACACGTTTTCTAATTGGCTGATGTTGTTTTGTTTATCAGCTCATAGACATAATTTTGTCATGTGACCTTGATGTCATCAAAGATTTTTCATGGTTTACTCCAGTAAAAAATGGAATTTAGAATTAAATTATAAGAAATGACTGTAATTTTTTTCTGTCTATTAGAAATAACATACAACTAGAGGCTCTAAAGAGCCTGTGTCGCTCACCTTGGTCTATGTGCATATTTAACAAAGGACACAAATGGATTCATGACAAAATTGTATTTTGGTGATGGTGATGTGTTTGAAGTTCTTACTTTACTGAACATTCTTGCTTCTTACAATTATATCTATAATGAACTTTGCCCATTAGTAACAGAGAAAAATATTTGGTAAAAATTTACATAAATTTACCAAATTAATGAAAATTGTTAAAAATTGACTATAAAGGGCAATAACTCCTTAAGGGGTCAATTGACCATTTAGGTCATGTGGACTTATTTGTAGATCTTACTTTGATGAACATTATCGCTGTTTACAGTTTATCGCTATCTATAATAGTATTCAAGATAATAACCAAAAACAGCAAAATTTCTTTAAAAATTACCAATTGGAGGGCAGCAACCCAACAACAGGTTGTCCAATTCATTTTAATATTTCAGGGCAGATATATATTGACTTGATTAACAATTAAACTCCTTGTCAGATTTCCTCTAAATGATTTGGTTTCAGAGTTGTAAGCAAAAAACTACATTTTACCCCTGTTCTATTTTTAGCCGTGGTGGCCATCTTGGTTGGTTGGCCAGGTCATCGGACACATTTTTCAAACAAGGTACCTCAAAGATGATTGTGGCCAAGTTTGAATTAATTTGGCCCAGTAGTTTCAGAGGAGAAGATTTTTGTAAAAGATAACTAAGATTTACGAAAAATGGTTAAAAATTGACTATAAAGGGCAATAACTCCTAAAGGGGTCAACTGACCATTTCCGTCATGTTGACTTATTTGTAAATCTTACTTTGCTGAACATTATTGCTGTTTACAGTTTATCTCTATCTATAATAATATTCAAGATAATAACCAAAAACGGCAAAATTTCCTCAAAATTACCAATTCAGGGGCAGCAACCCAACAACAGGTTGACCGATTCATCTGAAAATTTCAGGGCAGATAGATCTTGACCTGATAAACATTTTTACCCCACATCAGATTTGCTCTAAATGCTTTGGTTTTTGAGTTATAAGCCAAAAACTGCATTTTACCCCTATGTTCTATTTTTAGCCGTGGCGGCCATCTTGGTTGGTTGACCGGGTCACGCCACACATTTTTTAAACTAGATACCCCAAAGATGATTGTGGCGAAGTTTGAATTAATTTGGCCCAGTAGTTTCAGAGGAGAAGATTTTTGTAAAAGATTACTTAGATTTATGAAAAATGGTTAAAAATTGACTATAAAGGGCAATAACTCCTAAAGGGGTCAACTGACCATTTGGGTCAGGTTGACTTATTTGTAAATCTTACTTTGCTGAACATTATTGCTGTTTACAGTTTATCTCTATCTATAATAATATTCAAGATAATAACCAAAAACAGTAAAATTTCCTTAAAATTACCAATTCAGGGGCAGCAACCCAACAACGGGTTGTCCGATTCATCTGAAAATTTCAGGGCAGATAGATCTTGACCTGATGAACAATTTTACCCCAGGTCAGATTTGCTCTAAATGCTTTGGTTTTTGAGTTATAAGCCAAAAACTGCATTTTACCCCTATGTTCTATTTTTAGCCATGGCGGCCATCTTGGTTGGTTGACCGGGTCACCAGACACATTTTTTAAACTAGATACCCCAATGATGATTGTGGCCAAGTTTGGTTAAATTTGGCCCAGTAGTTTCAGAGGAGAAGATTTTTGTAAAAGTTAACGACGCCAGACGACGGACGACAGACGACGGACGACGGACGCCGGACGCCAAGTGCTGAGAAAAGCTCACTTGGCCCTTTGGGCCAGGTGAGCTAAAAAGTGGTGCACACTTTAAAATAACATGCTAGGCGGGTTATTCAGTGTGCACCACATTGTTTATGTTATTTCGAATAGACATTTTTTTTTACAGTGATTCCTTATATAAATTTATATTAATAAAAATCCTATAAAGAAGGGTGAACAGGGCTTCCTCCCCAAATCACATTTCCCTTCCCCATACTTTGAGTAGAAAATTGTTCCTATTTTTTTATTCCCCCTTTCTCCCACTTCCTGCCCCATACTTCTGCTTTTGCTAAGACAATTTAACCAAATCTTCTTAGGCAAACATTTACTTGAAAACATACATGCTACATTGAAGACCTGTTGGTGACTTTCTGCTGTTGTTTTTTCTATGGTCGGGTTGTTGTCTCTTTGACACATTCCCCATTTCCATTCTCAATTTTATGTATAAGATGATTAATTCTGATGGAACATCATTCATATTGTTCACTTTGATTGGATAATGTCAACAATTTACATGGCATCAATTCACAATGTTTATATGTTCCTCAATGTAAACAAGAGTGCACACACTGAAATGTCTCGCCTTCTTTACTAATCATTGATATTATGTTGATAGTCCTAAGTATAAAGCGTTATTACAACTGTCACATAAACTTAACATTAAACAAGATAGTTAAACAAAGACCAATGAACCATGAAAATGAGGTCAAGGTCAGATGAACCATGCCAGGCAGACATGTACAGCTAACAATGCTTCCATACAACAAATATAGTTGACCTATTACTTATAGTTTAAGAAAAATAGACCAAAACACAAAAACTTAACACTGTCCAATGAACCGTGCAATTGAGGTCATGGTCAAATAAAACCTGCGGGACTGACATATAGATCATAATATACTTCCATACACCAAATATAGTTGACCTTTGGCATATAATATTAGATAAAAAGATCAAAACTAAAAAACTTAACTTTGACCACTGAACCATGAAAATGAGGTCAAGGTCAGATGACATCTGCCCGCTAGACATGTACACCTTACAATCATTCCATAAGACAAATATAGTAGACCTATTGCATAAAGTATGAGAAAAACAGACCAAAACACAAAAACTTAACTATAACCACTGAACCCTGAAAATGAGGTCAAGGTCAGATGACACCTGCCAGTTGGACATGTACACCTTCCAGTCCTTCCATACACCAAATATACTAGCCCTATTGCTTATAGTATCTGAGATATAGACCAAAACGTAACCTTGTTCACTGATCCATGAAATGAGGTCGAGGTCAAGTGAAAACTGTCTGACGGACATGAGGACCTTGCAAGGTACGCACATACCAAATATAGTTATCCTATTACTTATAATAAGAGAGAATTCAATGTTACAAAAATTCTGAACTTTTTTTTCAAGTGGTCACTGAACCATGAAAATGAGGTCAAGGACATTGGACATGTGACTGACGGAAACTTCGTAACATGAGGCATCTATATACAAAATATGAAGCATCCAGGTCTTCCACCTTCTAAAATATATAGCTTTTAAGAAGTGACCTTACACCGCCGCCGCCGGATCACTATCCCTATGTCAAGCTTTCTGCAACAAAAGTTGCAGGCTCGACAAAAACACATATGTATGTTATTAAGCAGACTGTATAGATGTTGGCTGTTTAATGTCCAGTGGCCAAGATAATGCATATTCAGGATGATAACATGTAAGTGGGATATGAACATAAACCTAGTTTTGTACAAGACTTACACATTAAGTTGGATTTTTAACTTGATAGTTGACATGGTTACAGTTCACAGGAAAACATATTGCCTGACCCACACACTTAATCAGACTTCCAAGCAGCCTAGTCTTTTCTTTTACTCCTAAATGCCACATGCTTAGCAGAGAAGCAGGAATAACAAATTTTACAGTCTTTGGTATGACCCAGTAGGGGTCCGAACCCGCAACATCACTCACTCAAGGAAATAGGAAGTAAATACACAGTAACTTAAATGGTCATAAATTATTGTTTTACTGGTCAAAAATGACAATTTTCATAATGAATACTTCTTAAAGGACTTAAAAACAAGATTTGCATTATCAAATTAACCATTGTTTACACTGATTACTCATTTACATATAAATCAGAAAGTTAGGACCCAAAATCCCTATCAATCATAATGTTTCACTGTGGTTCTCTCAACACGCTTCAGAAATGATTTCTTTTAAATTCCTCTGGAGGTACTATTTAACTGTATATAGCAATGATTGAAACATGGTAAGCTTTATAAA
This sequence comes from Mytilus edulis, assembly GCF_963676685.1. Classification (NCBI taxonomy): domain Eukaryota; kingdom Metazoa; phylum Mollusca; class Bivalvia; order Mytilida; family Mytilidae; genus Mytilus; species Mytilus edulis. The sequence continues at coordinate 50,957,015 of NC_092355.1, read as the reverse complement.
AATACAAGTAAACAGTTTTAAAAATATTTAAAATAGCACTAAATCTTTAATATCCTATATCTCCACATATACTGGCATGAAACTGTACTACATCTGCACTGTAAAACTGACTACAAATAGGACATTCTACGTATTCTGGAGACCTTAAACTGTCGACTGCTGCAGGGCCTGACACTCCCACTTCTATGACATCTGGTGAAACTGATCTGCCATTGGTACATGTCATTATATGGTTTTTCATCTGTCCTGGAGGAAAGGTTTCTAGAAATAAAACACAAATATATAATCAATTGTCAAAGACAATATTTTTCTCTGACAGTGTTTAAAATGTACTCTCATGTCCATAAATGATAACCTTTAAATATTCTGAATGAATATTTCAAGAAATGTATCTGTCCTGGTTGAAGGTCATTAATATAGTACCTTCTGATGTCTTGTTTGCTATTTGAATGAAGGATTGCGGTCTCACTGAATTACAGAGAGCGAGAAGGAGTGGTCTGATCTGGAAATCCCAGGCTTAAAAACATGAGGTCCCAATTTTAAATAAATTAATATCCAGACATCCCGAAATTCGAAAAAAAAAAAGACTTCCAAGATCCTGAAAGGGTCAATCCCGAAATCCCTAGGTTAAAACACCTGATCCCGGAGTTCGATAAAGGTCCTATCCCCCCTCATTACATATACTTTTGCATTTCTTCTTAGAAACCCATTATTATAGAAAATTCAAAAATTAATGTGAGGTTTTTATTAATGCGAATAACCTGACTCCTTGGGTATCGCAATAACAAGAACATGCATTCTGATATATATTACAAATTTGTATATGAAACTTTTCCTAAAATCACGATTATTAATCACATCTTTGTTTATTCTTAAAAAATCAAAATAATTGTAATAATATCTGAATTTACATTAAATGTATAACATCATGGTTTTTTTTAATTATTTTTTTTTTAATATTTGATCAATGAATATTTTTTTGTTATAACTAGGAATTTCATTTGTGTTTTTATATTTCTACATGTTTTCTTACCAATTAAATTTCTTTACAAGTGCTTGCAAGCTTGTTATTTAAAAAAAGACACTTCTAGTGTCCCATACAATCACACATGAAAATTTCATCAGCAGTCTGAACTTAGCTGATTTAATAATCTTGAACTGTTTCCTTTCTTGAAATAAACATCTTATACTAATTCCAAACAATGGCTCATAATATTACTTATATTTCCATTGCATGAAAGGAACTTTTTAAATTAGGCCATTAGTTTCCTCAATTGAATTGTATCATATTTTTCATATCAGGGCCTTTTATAGAAGCTGGTCTAAAAACATTGTATTGAAATAAAAGGGTGAACAGCATGGCAGAGGGGTGGGTCTTGTTATTGTGTTACAGACTGAGGGAAGACCTATAAATAGTATTGATGTCCAACTGCAGTGTATCATAAAACTAGAGGCTCTAAAGAGCCTGTGTCGCTCACCTTGGTCTATGTGAATATTAAACAAAGGAAGCAGATGGATTCATGACAAAATTGTTTTTTAGTGATGGTGATGTGTTTGTACATCTTACTTTACTGAACATTCTTGCTGCTTACAATTATCTCTATCTATAATGAACTCGGCCCAGTAGTTTCAGTGGAAAATGTTGGTAAAAATTTACAAATTTTATCAAAATTGTTAAAAATTGACTATAAAGGACAATTACTCCTTAGAAATGCTTAGGGGGTCAATTGACCATTTCGGTCATGTTGACTTATTTGTAAATCTTACTCTGTTGAACATTATTGCTGTTTACAGTATATCTCTATCTATAATAATATTCAAGATAATAACCAAAAACAGCAAAATTTCCTTAAAATTACCAATTCAGGGGCAGCACCCCAACAAGGGGTTGTCAGATTCATCTGAAAATTTAAGGGCAGATAGATCTTGACCTGATAAACAATTTTACCCCCATGTCAGATTTGCTCTTATTGCTTTGGTTTTTGAATTATAAGCCAAAAACTGGATTTCACTCCTATGTTCTATTTTTAGCCTTCGCGGCCATCTTGGTTAGATGGCCGGGTCACCGGACACATTTTTCAAACTAGTTACCCAAAAGATGATTGTGGCCAAGTTTGGATTAATTTAGCCCAGTAGTTTCAAAGGAGAAGATTGTACAGTATAAAAGGTAACTAAGAATTACGAAAAATGGTTAAGAATTGACTATAAAGGGCAATAACTCCTAAAGAGGTCAACTGCCCATTTCAGTCATGTTGACTTATTTGTAAATCTTACTTTGCTGAACATTATTGCTGTTTACAGTTTATCTCTATCTATAATAATATTCAAGATAATAACCAAAAACAGCAAAATTTCCTTAAAATTACCAATTCAGGGACAGAACCCCAACAACGGGTTGTCCAATTTATCTGAAAATTTTAGGGGTAGATAGATCTTGACATGATAAACAATTTTACCCCCATGTCAGATTTGCTCTAAGTGCTTTGGTTTTTGAGTTAAAAGCCAAAAACTGGATTTTACCCCTATGTTCTATTTGTGGTTGATGGCCGGGTCACCGGACACATTTTTTATACTAGATACACCAATGATGATTAAGGCCAAGTTTGGTTTAATTTGGCATAGAAGTTTCAGAAGAGAAGATTTTTTTAAAAGTTAACGACGACAGATGACGACAGATGCCGGACGCAAAGTGATGGGAAAGCTCACTTGGCCCTTCGGGTCAGGTGAGCTAAAAAGATGATTTGGTAAAATTGCCAATGAGTCAACTCTCCACGAGAGAACAAATGATACAGATTATAAGCATGTGCTTTCAAAACCAAAGAACCTATGTCAGCATGCTCACAAACACCATGCCCTGACAATGTCATAGAATAAACAAAATCTGAACAAATTACTAAGTTTATAGACTCGTATAACACCTACAAAAGTCAACTGATAAAAAATATTTGTCGCTATGCTCATCATAGGCGAATCCAAGGGGTGGCACCTGGGCCCTCCTTTCGTGGGAAAAATTTGGTTTTATAGGGAATCACTGAAGCATGACTGGAGCGGCCCCCCCCCTTATAAAAAGTTCTGGATCCGCCACTGCTCATCTTCATATTATGTATTTTTTATCTACAAAGTTTCATGAAATTCTGTTGTGTGTTTTCAGAGGAGTTGTGACAACAGTAGTATATTAAGGCAAAACTTCTTACATCAAAGGGGCATAACTACTTTTCTTTATTATCCTTTGATTTTTCTTTATTAGATTTTCACCATACCTTGACAATTTTCACATCGTTCAAATGATGTTGGTCTAGTTTCGTTTCTAGCTACTGTATTCCCACGTCCTCTGCCTCTTCTACAATAAATAAAGATACACTATATGTATGTATTAGACCATTGGTTTTCCCTTACAATGGTTTTACACTAGTAATTTTGGGGCCCTTTATAGCTTGTTGTTCAGTGTGAGCCAAGGCTCCGTGTTGAAGGCCGTACATTGAACTATAATGGTTTACTTTTATAAATTGTTATTTGGATGGAGAGTTGTCTCATTGGCACTCACACCACATCTTCCTATATCTATATAATCTTTTTACAGTTAGTACTGTATATATGTATTCTTTTTTTACAATAAAAGTATGCCTGCTTTACTTATCAAGATGGAGTTAGTATCGAAAGTCATTAATATAAAGGCTTAAATTCGAATATCCCATAAACATAACCTATTCATCTTTTCTAGTTATTCAATTATACACCGATTTTCATTACAAATATTTTGACCACAGAACCAAAATCTATCTAAATTGAGGAATAATTTCTTTCAAGCAGTTTGACATGAATTTTAGTTTTGTAATATCAACTATTGTCAATTAAGAAACTATTGCTTGCATTCATTATTACAATTTTGTCATTTTAGACTAATGTGCAATTTTAATTGTTGCGATATTGAGAAAAATCCTGTTTTATTTCATATAACAAATTTCAAAATGTGAGTTTAAACTATTGCCATTATAACCCTGTCGCATTTTTCAAAACATTGCAGTAATTTCTGAATTCACAGTATCTTTTAATTACCCTCTTTTAGGCGTCCCAGATTTTGATAGATATTCAATCTCCCCATCAGAGTTCTTTGAAACTTTGGAGGCCCTCCCTCCAATAGCTGCATTTGGACCTCTCTTCCTTTTACCTCTTGTAGGAGGTGAAATCATTACATCGTTTCTAGAAGGATTAACTTTGGATAACCACTGATCATTAGTACTAGGCGATGAGATGGAATTCTTCACTGGTGACTCATCATCGTACCCACTGTCAGATTTACTAGGTCCAAAACTCATGCTGTTGCTGTTTTTATTTGCCTTGTAGGGATTTGTAAATGCAAATGCTTTTCTCTCAAGATATGACATATTTTTATACATTTCATTGTCTAACATCATTTTTTTAGCAAAATTCTCATACTTGTTGTTTGAACCTGATTCTGACAAACATTCTTCATGACTAGAATAATTAGTTCCTGTGGAGGTAGAATTTTCAGGTGACTGTATTTTATCTACATTTGATGTATAATTTTTATGAGCATTTTGTCTTATTTGTTTCAGTTGATTTGCAATATCAGACTTTTTCTGTTCATCTGCTGGTGTCGATTTAGGAGATGCAAAGTCATTTTTAAGATGAAAGTTTCCATATTTTTCTTCCCCATCTACACTAGTATTTAGTCTGACAGGGGAGATAAGTCTGTCAGGGGAGTTAAGCTTGTCCTCTATCCCTGAATTCGATTCTTTGCCATAACAAATTTTCTCAGTTTTTCCACATTTCACTTTTTTAGAATTCACAATTTTCTTTTGTGAAGAGTTACTTTCTTTTTTGATATTTTCAATTCCCTCCCTAGATTTCCCAGAATTCTCTTTTTTCTCATCATCACTTTCACCAAACAGTTTACAGATATAATTTTGAGCCATTTCAGCAAAAGTTTTTCTTTCATCTTTGTCAAGTTTTCTCTTTTTCTGCCTTTCCAATTTATGTCTTAAATCTGAAAAAAAATATCAATAGTATAATATATACTTCGCTGTGTAAATGTTTAGTTATAGTCAAACAAATTTTAAGAAGTATATTTATACTCACTGTTATACAAATTTGTTAAAGCTTGTACAATCTGTATAAACTGATGTCTATCAACAAATTATTTAGAAAAGTTAATTATATCAGTAATGTTTAAAAATAGCCTTGTTTTCGACATTACTTATTTTATATAGCTACATGTATAGGTAATTTTTAAATTATTTGTTCAAGTAATGCCCCAGACTGTATCTTGTATGATTTTTAATTTTAGTTTTTTGTGTATAATTCGAAGTTAATATGACGTCCATTATCACTGATCTAGTATACATATTTGTTTAGGGGCCAGCTGAAGGACTCCTCTGATTGCAGGATTTTCTCGCTGCATTGGAAGACACATTGGTGGCCTTCAGCTGTTGTCTGCTCTATGTTTTCGGGTTGTTGTCTCTTTATCATATTCCCCATTTCCATTCTCAATTTTATCATATATGTTTATTATATATATATATCTTTCACTAAATTCTCTTCTTAAAAAGGAGGGATAGTTATTTTATACATACCAGCAATTGTAACTTTGTCAAGTTCTTCTTCTTTTATTTGCAAACCATTTAAAAAGTTGTCCACTTCCTCACTGAACTGTAAATATAAAACAAATGTGTAAATGTGTCTGATTGTATGATAAAAAATGCATTATAAACTTAATCTCATAATTTCAGAAAATACCGTTTACATTCAAACTTTTAAAAAAAATGTTTCAAGTTATGATAATATAATCTTTATTGCAAAACATGTTATGAAAGAAAAGAAGAATTTCATAAGAATATCTTTTAACTTGAAAATTTTCGCTGGTAAATAATCCTGTTTATTTTGTCTATGGTATATGGTAAGATGTGAATCAATGTCTGTGTCAAACTTTATCTAATACAATATATGCAAGCTGCCAACTTACTTTGAAAAGAAACATTAAATGCTTACATGAAGCTTGATATCAAATAACAGAAAGCTGATTATATGACAAATACTATAATATAATATTTCAGAGGTAAACATTAAGAGCGGGGTATACTAAGTTAAAAGCTGAACTTTATCTACGACAATATAAGCAGAACATTATGGCAAACTTGCTAATTTAGTGACACATCTTAATGGATAGTAGTTTCATTTGCAATCATACCACATTTTTTAACTCATTTTTACTTCAATTGAAAAGAAAAGAACAGTTACCTCTGGTCCATATTTCTGTGCTAATGTATCAGAGTAGAAAGGCGTCTTATTTGGAGTTACTTCCCTTAGTTTACTTCCTGCTGAAGCTGCTAACACTAGTTTGGCTGTACGTGACATGGCACCTTCCATCTCTGTGCCATTTTCAGATGAGCCAGCCATTTTCAGTAATTTTGTTTTCACCTCATTTGTAGGGGTCTCACTAAAAAACAACATTGGCTATTACAAAATACCATTGGGAGCTGAACTGCACACAAAAAATAAACATAAAAACCGGTGAAAGAAAAAAAAATAGGCTTTGCCAGAAATTCCGATATACTGCTTAATATTGTGCTTTTCAAACATTAACATTTTTAACAAATATTGTTACACGGTCTCTCGTCATTTTACTTCCAGTGCATAGCTCCCTGTTGTATATATCCTTCTTTTTTTATTGCAAATTGATCAACCAATGTTCTTAAAACTAAGGCTAATAATATCCATTTCAAATTTTTATTTTTTATAAAACATACATGGGTGGTGTGCATCTAAAATGATAGAATTTTTTGTTAGTGGTGAAAATTAGTTTAGATCATGCTTTTTTCCAAAATTAATATAAAAAAATATTGGTTATGTAGCTTCAAGCTTCAAGTGGGGCAAAATTGTCAGGTGTCATGTATAATATACAAACCTACTAACAAATGAACATGAGAAACTGATTTTGAGGGGATACAAACAAAACTAAATTATAGTCCTTTAATAAAATGAAAGAGGATATCTCATATATTGTTCTTTCAGAAAAGTTTTCCTTGCTACAAAACACAAAAATTTATATAAGTAAATTTTCAGTACATTCCAGTATAAAATTTGGGAGTTGTCTCCCCTTATATGGCTAAGTTGAAAAAAATCTTGAATTAAAAAAAAATATATTATACAAAAATAAACAGCTGCGCCATGAGCGCATGATACGCCTGACGTCTTTTGTGGAAGTTTTATGCAATAATCATAAATAGTTTCGGAGAAAGTTTTAAGCAAAACCATATATTGTTTTTGAGACACAGCGGGACATGTGAAACCCCCAACCCTGTTTTTCTTTTTTACAAAAAACTAAATTTCACTAAAATAAAATTTTGAATCAAAACCAAAAAGTATACAGATCTTTAGATTAATATAACAAAGAAGTGTGTAAAGTTTTAAGCAATAATCATAAATTATTTTTGAGATACGGCGCGACATTGATGTAAAAAAAAAAACCTCCCCTGTTTAACAAAATACTCAATAACTCCAAAATAAAATTTTGAATCATCACCAAAAAGTATACAGATCTTTAGATTAATATAACAAAGAAGTGTGTAAAGTTTTAAGCAATAATCATAAATGTTTTTGAGATAAGGTACAACATGTAAAAAAAACCTCCCCCTTTTTTACAAAATACTCAATAACTCAAAAATGAAATTTTGAATCATCACCAAAAAGTATACAGATCTTTAGATTAATATAACAAAGAAGTGTGTAAAGTTTTAAGCAATAATCATAAATCGTTTTTGAGATATGGTGCGACATGTAAAAAAAACCTCCCCCTTTTTTACAAAATACTCAATAACTAAAAAATAAAATTTTGAATCATCACCAAAAAGTATACAGATATTAAGATTAATATAACTAAGAAGTGTTTAAAGTTTTAAGCCATAATCAAGATTCGTTTTTGAGATACGGTGCGACATGTGAAAAAAACACACCCCTGTTTTAGTTACAAAGTGCCGTAACTCAAAAAGTTTGAATCTTATTTTCACCAAAAAGTATACAGATCATTTGACCATCATAAGAAACAACTATCTTAAGTTTCATGAAATTTGGATAAGTCGTTCTCAAGTTATGGTGCGACATGTTTACGCCGGACGGACAGACAGACGGACGGACACTGGACATTTGTATACCATAATACGTCCCATCAAAATTTTGACGGGCGTATAAAAACTAAACAATAGTACTTTAATAAAATAAGAGAAGACATCTCATGAATTGTACTTTTAGCAAAGTTTTCCTTGCTACAAAACATTTAAATTTAAAAGCTTAAATTGTCTGTACATTCAAAGTATAAAATTTCTGAGTTATCTCCCTTTATACATCTTAGTTGAAAAATGTTGAATTAAACAAAAGATATTTGTTTCATATTTGTAAAAACTGTTTCATAATTGAGATAAACCATATGGTCCTATAATCTTCATTAAGAAAAAAAATCATGACAAATGAATTGAATTCCCTTTTTTATTTTTTTATTTGCATCCATTTTAATGACATTTTATGAGATAATTCAAACATGTTATCGATAACGTAAAATAATTTGTGAATTGAAAAGATGACAATTTTAGCTAACTTACCATGATTTTGTCTTCCCAAAGAAATGTTTCTGTATGGATCGTATTGTCTTTTGCTGGTTTGTGGAAACTGAAGACAGATCTTTACTAGGGGTGATATTGTCCATTGTTTTAATACGAAGGAAAGACAACCCAAATTGTACATCCTTCTTCAATGGTTGTCGACAAATGATTCTTATTCTGTCCCAAGTCTTTGATGCAACATGGTCTTTGAAATCCTCTGCAGACGACAGAAATTTATGACAATTATTGAGATAAAAGAGGCAATCTGTATTTAGTACAATCTAATTAACTAAACAAAAAGATTTTATTTTCAAAATAATTCTAATATTCAAGCCCATTTCTCTCTTTGTATTTCTTTGTGTGAAAAAAAAATTCCACTAAGAAATTAGTCATCTCTTTGGCATTTGAACACTTAAACGTCTGTAAGTTTAACGCATTGAGATATTAATATATTGTACTGCCTTCAGTGTGATAAAGATAACAGATCTTTATGTATTCCTCTTTTAGAGACAAATACATTATCTAATACAATGTACTCTAAAATTCAGTAAATTATCTCCAGCATTTACTACGATTAATAAAACAAAGATGAGGTGTACATAATCAATTACCTTGTCGTTCATGTGTTTTTGTAAATTTTTAAGAGTTAGAGAGTAAGTTAACTTTTCTAATAAACATTTAGAAGTTGAGCGATTTCACGATATTCTATGTCATCGCTAAGTTTTAGTAGTATGGTTTACTCAAGACATATCTTACAACTAGCAAGGTGTTGCAGCAGGACCTATCATATATTATTAAAGGAAAATACAGGGATATTTCAGAATGTCAGAATCATCAATATTCACCATGTTCACTGTGAAAAGTAACCATTAAGGTAGATCATAAGTAAATATTTTTTGAGACAGAATTTTCTTATACTTAGCCAGAATGAAGATTTTACTATGCTCTTTTCAAAAATATAATAAAAAGTATGGGTCACCGTGCTATTTTTCAAGCTATATGTCGTTGAAAATTGCCTAAATTTGGTTAGATTGTTCATGAAAAAACACATTTGTGTGCATAAAAAAAATTCTATGAGATAGAATTTTGAAATAAATTGGGAAAAGATGGTTTTTGTAATATATTTTAAGAAAATAAAAAGAAAAAATGGTGTCACCGAACTTGTTTTCTTGCTAAAAGTAAAAAGAAAAAAATTCCCTATCAGTCCAGTATAAATTTTCTACTAAAAGAGTTATCTTCCCTTAAATGGCCCATTTGAAAAAAAATGATTCTAAAAACAAAAAAAATTATATTTGTTTAAATATTTTTAATTATACAAAAAATTACTAAGTTTTCTTTAAATCATTAAACAGTCTAACCTTTAAATTGCAAATCTGTCTCCAAATTTGCAGATTTAGGCAAATAACTAGACCGACTTTTTACTGTGATTGTACATTCCAAGATGGCGGTATACCATGTATCTACCTTAACAGCCCTCAAAGTAGCTTCTGAAATGAACTTGCCAATTGGCCACCAGAACATGAAAATTTATTGGCCAACTTGAAATTTCAGTTGCCAGGAAATAATTTCGGTTGCCTACATTTTTTGTCTAGCTAAAAAACCCTTGTAAAATAAAAGTAGTAAGTTTTTGTTCTGTGTTTTTATGCTGTCGATGGTAAAAAATAGTTTGTATAAATTAACTGTAACATAACCACATGATTTATTTAATTTTATTACATTGCACATGTTTTAAGACAATCTGCGACCTTTAGCGGTAGTCCGAAGCCCCAGTCTTATAAAATTTGCAACAGACTTGTGCAAAAGCACTGGTGATTGCCCCATCAGTCAACATGAACATCTGAAATCGTTTACGAAATTGTAGCTGGTATTTTATTGAATCGATGAGAACAAGTTACAAAATTGTCGCCGACCTTGTTTCATCTACTTATTGACGAAATCGAGAATCAGGCTCGACCATGTGCTTTCAATAAACACAAGCTATAAATGACAATGGTTTTCTTTCTAACGGCAGTTGTGACCGAATGCCAAAATATAGGGAAGACAGATAGATCTGGGCCATTTTCTTAAAAGTGACCTACAATTACCTGATGTAATAAAGCTCTGACAAGATTAAGCTTAAAAATCTAAAAGGCACTCGAAAAACAATATAAATTTGTGTTACTGTCAAGTGCTCAGACGATTTTTTAAAACCTGACTCGGATCAGGGCAAAATTTCTGCAAATTTACTGTCGCCAGGTCTTCAATTTTCTAATTGCCCAAATGGCAACCAGTTATGAATGTTTTGTCGCCAATCCCCTTTAACAGTCGCCCTGGCAACCATTTCAGAAGGCTAAATTGAGGGCTGATCAATGATATGGACTGTATACCCAAAATTAGCTCAGTTTTAAGTTTAAATTCCAAATACAAGGGAACAGTTGAAATCTTACTTGATGAGAACATTCTAGTGCTGGTACAGTTCCTTGCTAGATTACAATCAATGGGTGTCATCATTATACAGGTAGGGGCCAATGTTTCATAGTCTACACCCTGTGGCCAGTCTGATCTTCCAACCTGAATTTCTATATTTGCACACCAATGAGTACCTTAAATGTAGATTAATAAAGATGCAATAATCTGTATTTGACAAGGTAAGACTACTATGTACAGTTAGATGGATTTTGACACCTGAAATGAATGAACTCTTATATTTAGACTGAAATAAATAATATAATGATTGTGCTATCACCTGATCTTAACTATTTTATTTAACATTTTGTATTGAGCACTTTAGGAATTGGCTCCAGGTAAAATATGGAAAAATTAAAGAAAAAAAAAATAATTTAGCATCCTATTTTTTATATAGATCATTCAGTCACAGTCATGATGGATATATATATATAATGCTTCCAAAATAAATATTTGAAAACAAAACATATGTCAAATAAAGCAAAATATCTAATCCCCTTAGTGTTTGAATTGGCCAGTACACATACTTTATATTTACTAAATTATCTAATACAAACCAATATCTATATAGGATATGGAACATTCTCTTTCTAATTGCAGAGTTACTGAAATCTCTCCTGATCTCTCCTTTGGATGGGATAACCACTTCTTGAAACCATCAGATGTAATAAGATTGGCAGCCTTATAGTGTTCATCCTATTAAAATAAATGAAATTAGAGTGTAATGTTAATGTCACAGCTTGCATCCAGTTGCCAATATTACACACATAAATGTAACAGGAGAAATTTAATAGGACTTTGTGACATTGATACGAACCTTGATTTGAACCAAGGGTCTGTAAACCAACAAATTAAAAAACCCTGGCCCTATATCTACACTATAGGCTCTCAAGAGTTTGAAAGAGGGACAGCAAACCGGATTTTTAAGCATTAATTTGTGTTTTGGCATTTTTCAATATCACATGGACCATAACTCCTGAACATTTGAGTCTTAACTTTTGCTAATGTTCTTTGTATATATGCCTTTTCAATCTTCTTTGTTACATATTTGTTTGGGTTTATATATTTTTGTGATTAAGATTATAACACTGTGTTGACATGTACCCCTACATGTATTTTTGACATTTTTACCGAGTTGTATTATTAAAGTCAACTAGTTTTGTTTACTCATTGTTGTCAATATAATGGAATTTGAAGTGACTGTCATTCAATTGAGAGGTTTAGCTACTAAGCTATAAAACCAGGTTTAATCCACCATTTTCTACATAAGAAAATGGCTGTACCAAGTCATGCATACGACAGTTGTTATCCATTTGTTTGATGTGTTCCAGCTTTTGATTTTGACATTTGATTAGGGACTTTTCTGTTTTGAATTTTCCTTGGAGTTCAGTATTTTTGTGATTTTACTTTTTCATCAATATCAAATTTGACCTCCATTTTGTAAGCAGTAACAACAAATTAAAATTTCAAAATGATTTGGTTGAACAGTTCATAAGTTAAAGCACAAACATGACTGGAAAGACTATTTTAAAATTTTCAAGGACCATTATAACTCCCATATGAACAGTGAAAGTGAAAATCTTCAATATTGATCTTGACCTCATGATCAATTTTTGTCATCAGTAACAACACATTAAAATTTAAATAGGTTTGGTTAAACGGTTAATAAGTTACAACATTGACACTACTGGAAACACAATTTTGCAATCTTACAAGAATCACAACTTCTGAACAGAGAAAGTGAAAATCATCAATATAGCATTGACCTCCATTTCATCATCAGTTACACATTAAAATTTGAAAAGTTTTGGTCAATGTTGGTTGAACAGTTCATGGGTAATTACACAGACACCAGCCTTAAAATTATTCCAGTCCGTGTCAAAAACTTTTTCATCTACTTGTCCGGAAACTAAATATCAAAACTTGTGCCTATATGACTATATAAAATTTTGAAAATTTCCACTAGTCCGAATCAATATTAAGTAGTCTGGGCATCGAACTGGTGGCTAACGGCGCAGACTGTTATTCTTTGGTTTCAATCTATCTACTTATAAACTATTTATAGACATCAATCTTTCATGGTTCACTAATATTTCGTAATTTGATAGGCAGAAGTATTTCCGAAGCATAATGGTCTTAGAAGACCGTGCTTTGCAACCTGTAGATGTTCATTTTAGTCACTAAATTGGTAAATCATGGTCTCCCAATGAAGTTCCATATCTGCATTTGTATTTTAATTGTATTGATACAATGTAGAGTATGAAGAATTTAAATCAACTCGTGGATTATTTAATTCCAGTCTTTTAATATGCATTATTAAATTAGTCTCACAGGAAATATTGTGTTACATTGAACATGTTAAAGCTTTTTAAATAATTTCCAATTGTGCCCAAAGGTACAATGTATTTGTACTGGCCTATATACATTTGTATATGTAAATGGTCTGCACAAACACAATCTTACATAAGGTACAGTGCAGTCTGGTGTATCGGCGCACATAAGACTTATAAATTTACTGCATTCAACTAATAAAACACAAAAAATGGATAATATTTTGTGAACACATTCATAACATACTTTTATTTCTTAAAATCTTGGGTGTTTGGCTTCACCCTCAAGATTTTGTGTAATATTATAATACGCAATAAAGTTGATTCCCCCCCCCCCCCCCCCCCAAACACACTGCCAAGGATGCAGAGCAAAGTTTATTTCAATCTGATATACATTTGACTTAAATAAAACAAATTTTATCTGATGATGTAGGTTTTTTTTTAATGAAAATTGGCCAAATATGGTAAATCACGGGATTTCAGTAATTAACTAACTCTTGAATTTCCCCCACCTTAGTAGCAATATACCAACTTCACCTGCCTATGGGATATATATTTCCCAAATTATTCGATATTCAACAGCTTGCAGCTCCTACTCAGACTTTGTAAAACGTCATCAGTGTCTGAGTAGAAAGTTGATGAACCATGACAAAGAATGTCTCGTCCTTTTTCTAAAAAAGTTCATCGGAAGGTACCAAGACCTTGTTGATAAATATTCCGTATCAACTTCTCAAATAATACACAATGGTCTTGATGTATAGATTCTGCGTACTGATGTTGTTTATCATCTTAACAATGTGTTTTATAGTTCTTTCATTTGTCTTTGTTCTATTATTAATATTACTTTTACTGTTGAATGGTTTTATGAGATATCTGTTTGACGTGGCTCGGTACTTATATCAGTATATAATACATCTCGTCAATGTGTTTGTATTGGCTTTCATATTTTGGTGGTTTGTTTTGTATATGTGACTTTTTGTATTTCTTTTGTTCTTATAACGTGACTGTACTTTAAAAGACCCTGTCAGTATGATATTGTTCTATTATATGTCATTATGATATATTTCTATTATGAATTACAATATACGTTGAACCACAAACGTCAAAATCATTCAATCTCGTAGTGGAATTAACTATTTGTGGATTCTTATAAATTCTATATGTAACTTTTGGACTAGTTTAAATCTCGGTCTATTTCTGAAATTTATTCTTACATACTTTTGATTTTTTAACCCTGTATGCTAACATTGCCTATGTTACTACATGTGTAGATTTTAAAATTGTTTGTATGCACATTGAACGACAAATTTATGTGACGTATAAAATTTTCTGACGTCAGACACTCAAATCAATGAATGCGTTCGTAGATAGTGGATGTTTTTGTGTTCTGTTAGATTGTCCCTTTTAAAATTGTTATACGATAATGACTGATGTACCCATATTTTGACTATTTTATTTATTGTGTCTGTTTATTTAACGCATCAATGTAAATATAACGGAATTTGATGAGACTGTCATTAAAGTGAGAGGGTTAGCGCTATAGAACCAAGTTTTATCCACCATTTTCTACATTTGAAAATGCCTGTACCAAGTCAGGAATATGACAGTTCTTGTCCATTCGTTTTTGATGCGTTTTGTTATTTGATTTTGCCATGTGATTATGGACTTTCCAAATTGATTTTCCTCTAAGTTCAGTATTTTTGTGATTTTACTTTGAACTTATCAATTTATTCTTTTCTATCCCTTGGGAAGGCTCAAACAATAATAAGAACTATTTTATTTGTGTTACTGTGGTGATATGATGAAATCAGGTAATGTACATCATCACCAGGGACTCCACTGTACATATGTCTTTAAATCGTTTCTAATTCAACAATTGTATCATATTACCTATCAGTTCAAGTAACATGAGCAAGTTTGAATTATCATTTTGTGAGGCCCATTAAGTTATTGGCCGAGTGTGTTATTGGCCGAGATACATGTGTAACGTGTAACTGGGCGGGGACCTTTTGATATTTTTAACCTTGGGTTGGTACCAGTTTCCTTGGATTTGAAGAGCAATGCAAAAATTATAAAGTCAAACGGTTTGTAAACTATCACTACCAAATATAAATCAAATTCTTCATGAAATGAATAGGTGCCGATTTGACTAGATGCCGATTTAACCAAGTGCCGATTTGACTTTTTCTATGGGTGCCGAATTGACCGAGTGCCGATTTGACTATAGTACTTGTACCCGAAAACATATGACACGACGATATGTCTCATTTGCACTTTTCAACGGAAATAAATGGTTTCCCGTTACATTTGCAATTGCCAAATCGTGCGGAACATCACGTATTAAGGAGTAATGATAATATGCGTGTAATAAGTTTCTCACCTGTGACGTAAATGATACAATAAATTTGCTTTTAACTTGTGGCATTGTTTGGATTTGTTTACGTTTATGTTTTCCGCGGGAAATTCGTAAACTGGTTCCTTCGGTAAATTGAAATCAGTAAAAGTACAAAACATGTGAACGAGTCCCGGGTTTGTCTTGCATTTCCCGGTTTTGTCTACATTATGTGTTCCAGGTGTCCATATGATCTGATTCTTACAAGTGTGGTTGTAAGGCAGCAACCATTTGATTTTCGGGGGGGGGGGGGGATTATGGAATTTTTTTTTGGAAAAAAAAGTTTGTTTCCAGTTTTTGGAGAAAAAAATAATTTGTTTTTGACCCTGAGAAAAAAAAATGTTTGTTTCACCTTCAGCTGCCACCATATGTTATGCTACGATTAAAAGAACAAATGTTTTCGACTTGTCGCCCAAAAAATAGATTGTTTTTCACCGATAAAAGGTCTGTTAGGAAGAAAAAAATCCATACCCCCCTCCCCCCAGAAAATCAAATGGTTGCTGCCTTACAGGTGCCAATCTGACTGTTCGTGTGATGTTGGCCCGGCCGTGAATCTGATTGTTATGACAGTCAATCTGATTGTTATGATAGTCAGTCTGATTGTTACCGTGCTAAATGAGTTTGTGACAAATTCAATAAAAAAGTTAAAACAAGTTATAGGCATTGTATCATACAGTACAAATGTAGTTAATTACAGTCTTCTTCTTTAGTTACGGAATATATACCATCAATTTTTTTAGGATTACTTTCCGGCGCATGCCTGTATGAGGTCGTTTTAAGTAAATTTCATTTTTTTTTTCTTTTATTTATTTATGAAATTTACAATTTTTTAAGTTTTAACTTTTACATTTTTTATATATATTTTTTATAACTATAAGATAACAAGAATGTGTCCTAAGTACACGGATGCCCCACTCGCACTATCATTTTCCATGTTCAATGGACCGTGAAATTGGGTAAAAAATCTAATTTGGCATTAAAATTAGAAAGATCATACCATATAGGGAACATGTTTACTAAGTTTCAAGTTGTTTGGTCTTCAACTTCATCAAAAACTAACTTGACCAAAAACTTCAACCTGAAACTCCCACTTTCATTTTCTATGTGCAGTGGACCTTGAAATTGGGATCAAAAGTCTAACTTGGCTTTAAAATTAGAAAGATCATATCATAAGCAACAAGTGTACTAAGTTTCAAGTTGATTGGACCTCAGCTTCATCAAAAACTACCTTGACCAAAAACTTTAACCTGAAACTCCCACTTTCATTTTCTATGTTCAGTGGACCATGAAATTGGGGCAAAAAGAAGATCATATCATAAGCAACAAGTGTACTAAGTTTCAAGTTGATTGGACTTCATCAAAACTACCTTGACCAAAAACTTTAACCTGAAGTGAGACGAACGGACGCAAGGACGAACGAACGGACAAACGAACGAACGAACGGACGAACGGAAGCACAGACCAATAATATAATGCCCCTCTACTATCGAAGGTGGGGCATAAAGGAGCCTGTCTCATTTATGTTCTTAAGCTTGGTTGACATTAAATCACATTGGTATTGAATCATGAGTTCACCCCTATTTACTAATACCCTTATGTTCACTTTGACCTATTGGCAAATAGAGCCGTATTTACACCACAAATATCACTCTAAGTACAGACACAACTGTGCACCTAGGAAAAATTAAGTATGAATAGACCTAGATGATTACAACTTGAAATACATTTAAGATATTTATAGAATAACTAAACGAAGATGACCGAACAACATTTTTCTAATATTTTAATAATCATCAAGTAGATAAATCATCTGGGTTTTAGATTTTATCATTTTGGGTATGGTGCACATTTGATCTATCCATGGGTATTGATTAAATTGAGAAAGGAAATGGTGAATGTGTCAAAGCGACAACCACCCGACCATAAAGCAGACAACAGCCGAAGGCCACCAATGGGTCTTCAATGTAGCGAGAATTCCCGCACCCGTAGGTGTCCTTCAGCTGGCCCCTAAAAATATGCATACTAGTACAGTGATAATGGACGTCATACTAAACTCCGAATTATACACAAGAAACTAAAATTAAAAATCATACAAGACTAACAAAGGCCAGAGGCTCCTGACTTGGGACAGGCGCAAAATTGCGGCGGGGTTAAACATGTTTATGATGTCTCAACCCTCCCCATACCTCTAGCCAATGTAGAAAAGTAAACGCATAACAATACGCAAATTAAAATTCAGTTCAAGAGAAGTCCGAGTCCGATGTCAAAAGATGTAACAAAAGAAAATAAATAAAATGACAATAATACATAAATAGCAACAGACTACTAGCAGTTAACTGACATGCCAGCTCCAGACCTCGATTAAACTGATTGAAAGATTATGTCTTCATCATATGAATATCAGGCACAATCCCTCCCGTTAGGGGTTTAGTATCATACTATCATAAAATATATGAGAAGAACATAACCCGTGTCATGCCAACAACTGTTTTTTTAGAAATAAATGTGTTTAGTTCCGATGCAACGACCCTATAAGCGAATCAATATTAAAGCCAAAATATGCAATCTTTAATGACCTGACAACAGTATCGTAACTATATCCCTTTTTAATAAGTCCATTTAAAGGTTTTGTTAGTTTCTGAGGAGAATACTGACATTTTTGTGCTTTATAAAGAATATTTCCATAAAAAATTGGATGGGAAATACCTGAACGTATAAGATGTCTGCATGTTGAGTTATATTTACGAATTATTTCCTTATACCGGTGATAAAAGTTAGTAAATGTTTTGACCAGTTTGTGATATCGAAAACCCTGGTGTAATAATTTTTCAGTAATACATAAATTTCTCTTGCTAAAATCTAATAGTCGACCTTCCCATGGATAGAAACAAGTGCCTGAGGGTGGTTTAGTTGTTGGTAATATTACTACGTCACCTATAGAAGCTATCGCTCAATTTCAGATGACACATGTCTGCGGGTCTACATATCATCATCATCTGCGCTTCCGCGTGAAGCCGACGACGTAGACTTTAAATGAACAGAATGATAACCTTGATTTTTCTGCGATGTATCCATTTAGTTTACATAGGACTACATAAAGTATAAGTATATGAAGAAAAAACACGGACCTACAACCCATACTACTTCGGAAATAATTTGGCGATTTTTCAAGTCAATATATATTCAATTATTTACAACTTACCACGTAAATTTCCGGAAAAGTAATAAATAAAAATTGCGGAAACGTATACTTTAAATTTGCGGAAACGTAGCATTGGGACTCTGAAAAATTAGCGGAAATGCAATACGCCCATTGATTGACATGGACAAGAGATGAACCCTAGATACCTGAAAATAAATGGTGATTAAAACTGTACCTGATAGGACCATATCAAGTGAAACTGAACTGTTTGTTAATTTTATCATCTTCTGCACTAGACGAAAATAGTGCACTGCAAATCCAGGTAAGTTTTGAAGTTTCTAAATCATACAATTCAGTTTATTTTGAGGTGAAAATACAGCTAATTTTAGCAAATGGTCCAAATGGATCTTATAAACTCTATTAATTTGCATGGACAATATAGGGACCAACAATTGATGATTGCTAACATCTTCTGCAGACAAAGGGGAAATGGCATCAAAATCCAGGCAAGGTTTTTGGTTCATCTGAATAAAATGCATAAAGCTTTAATTTTACATTTCCTATATATATATATATATATAGGTCTTTATTCATCAGTTTGTCTTTACACCGACGAATAATATTTGTGGTAAGTTTTTTTCAATTCTTTTTCCATGTTGACGTCACGTAACTGTTGTCTTATGTAAAGGAGAAGTCTTCATTACAGTCATAAGTTCGTCAAACCTGTGTCCGACCCTTTTTATCTCTTTGAGGCTCTGAGTAAAAAAAGTTACTATAATTTATTATATTAAATGTTGGATTTTTTTCGATGTGAAGTGTGTATAGTCAAACTACGTAACGTTATATATATATATACACGTGACTGTGTAAATATTGATGAGTATTGTTTACAATCAAGCGGCTTGAGCAACACAGGATATATAGGAACATGTTTTCGCATTTGAAATCATTACTTGGCTTCGAAACATGCGTAAGTTTGTATCGCATTGATGTTGAGGTTCATATTTATATATATATATATATATATATATATACGGTTTCAGATGTTATATCTCAAGTACTTCCCACTACATAAGAGGGGTCCCGCATCTCGTCACGCTTCATTGGTTCCATATATAACCAACCAAAATTTTCCCATTGACGATGGTCGGTAGTTCTCGCTGGACACTCCGAAACCATTCTAGGTTTAATAATAAGTGAGAATTGAATGTCGTTTCATATCAACTGGAGTACTGGAGCTATTTAATTCAACGAGCCTATGGCGAGTTTATTAATTTATTACTATCTAAATTAAATAACGAGAGTTGATATCCAGCGATATCATATTCTCATGAGTTGTTGAGCATATTTCTCTTATGATAACACTCGGTTGTATTAAATTAAAAATTCCATGAACCCTTGGTACCAGTATGACATCATATCCTGTTCCAGTGTCAAACTGTAATACCAGCTATTTCAAAACTGTATGTTCGCTTCAAAAATGTAATGAAAGACAAACAAAAAATCAGGTGAAATTTGTGAGTGTTTTGTGTATATTTGAACAGTTCGCATATGTCCATTACAATGAACGAAATGTACATAGTTGTAACCTTTAAAAGACTTCAAGTGCCTAACTTATAGCCAATCATCATCGTGGAAATACAATGCGAATCTTACTGACAGATAATTTCCTGTCTCAGCATAGTAGAGTGATATGAAAAATTATTGTTAGAAAATAAGGTCGCACGTCCCGTTGTCTATGAAGTTAACAACGTCTTCATGGTTAAAATAGTGATACATAGATTATCATTGATCAGCTCCATTCGACTGCTTTTCTCACTTTCGCCGTAATGGCTCAAGCAAGAAAATCAGTTGAGATGACCAACGATAATCTATAGCTATACGAATAGGTTGTGGCCTGTTATCTATTTCTTGCACGAAGAAATATTTCTCTTTATCATATACTTAGACTAAATAACATGATTTGTACTGTATGATAATAGCATTAAATTAACGTAAATTCCATATTTTTCGAATTTGTGCTTAGCGGGCTGATATGAAAAGTTTATCACATGCTTCGATTGTTATCACATGCCTTTCCGTAACGTTATCGCATGGCATTCCGGTGATACTCGGCACATTCCGGAAACTACACATCATAGTCAAAGCTAAGTTTTCAGTGAAAAAAAATACAAAGTAGTACAAAACTACAATTTGAATACTGGAAAGTATATTGTGTAAAATAATAAAAACAAAACAAAAACAAAACAAAAAACAAAGAAACAAATTATTGAATAAATGCATTTTTCAAAGTTTCAAACATAATTTAGAAAGTTACTTTAAAAAAGTTAACTTTTCCAAACAGTGTTCATTATGTATATTTTTGTCGATTTGTCCATTTAAAATATTTTTCTTCTCTGTTGAGGCATATGATAGAAAGATTTCAAATCGAATGTACTAAATTGTGGGTCCGACGTGCGTGAACTTTTCACTCTTTGAACTTCTACCCCCAAGGGTGACTGGGGAATAGAAATATGGTCACTTGGTCTTCTCCCGACCGGCAGTAAAACGCTTGCCGAAGTGGGGCGTCCGTTTGGCTGTGCGGGATGTATAAAGTTCGCAGTCACGTCCGGTCAGAATGGGGACGTTAAATCCGATGTCTCGTGTAAAGAGAGTGCCACGCTCTTTGCACGTTAAGAACCCTTACAATATCTCTTTGAGGGCCCGTAGGTGGCCTGTTGTACGGCAAAATTTCTGTCCCTATCCAATATACCCTCATTTTCCAGGGCAGTCCAAATTTCCCCGACCATCATCCCTTATGGCCTCTATTATGACAAGACCTACCTATTGTATTTATTGTGAACTTGCCTGTTCTCGTCCTGAATATGCAAGAAATATTTGCCACTGGACGTTAAGCAACCAACAATCAATCAATCAATTGAATTTCTATATGGAAACCACGTAAAAGGATCAATATATGAATCTGTTATTTTTCTCCACTGTTGAAGCATATGATAAAAAGATCATAACATGTCATTTTTCATATCGCATGCATTATCAGCCCTCGAGCCATGCGGCTCTTGGGCTGATATTGAACCTAGGGCTGATAATACATGCGATATGAAAAATGCCATGTAATAATCTGATACTATTACACTACAAGGGCACACCATTGATAGTAAAAAAAAAATCAAAAAAATCAAGAGTATAGCAAAATAAGTAAATAGTAAACATAAATAGAAAATAATGCCCCGAGTTTATATAATATAGGACTAGCCACAATCATTAGAGAAACATTATAATACATGTACCTGTCATTAATTTGATCCATGGGCGTTTTTATACAATCAGATAATTGGTTTCTTTTTAAATTGGAGTATATATTTTATATAAATTTTGTATGCATTAATATGTATTCATCGAGTGTCAATGGAATACTGTAAACTTAAGGACGAAGAAATTCCTTTTGAATTCATGAACAGCTTCGGTGGTCTCTTCGGTAACCGGTGCTCAGCTTGCGTGCAGGAAATCGTGAGATCTCACCGCATCCGGATAAAACCAAAATCTTGAAAATTGTCATTAAAATGATTTTGTTCTTGATGTTTGGTAAGCACACGGCAATAAGAAGTGAGCTTACACGGGTCGGCACGAGGTCTAAATGTATACGGGTACTGTTACTTTTTTTGACGGACTTTTACCGTTTGGACCAGCACAGAAAATTCAACTGAGTTTATGCGTTCACCACATCAACATGGTTTTTTGTAATCATGTGCATGTATATTTGTTACATGTGTTTAACACCAACCAAAACGTCAAATCAATAGATCAGTTTTTGTCCGATTGTCTGTTCATGTTTACATATTAGTATAATACCAATTTGCATTGATTAAACTCTTTGATTTTCTTTTTGATTTTGTTTTATGATTTCTGAAGGAGCTAGACAGTTTTTTGTATGGATGTATGCATGTTTTAATATGTTTGTTTCTTTTTGTGTTATGGCCATAAATGCGTGTGCGCATAACAAGAATATGAATCGTAGTGTTTACATTCATTTAGGAGCCTGAACAAAACAGACCTAATCACCAAATAAATGATGGGAACCCAGTATTTGCATATGTGAGTATTGTTATTTTTGTTTTATAATATAAAAATGAAGATGTGGTATGATTGCCAATGAGACAACTGTCCACAAAAGACCAAAATGACACAGACATTAACAACTATAGGTCACCGTACGGCCTTCAACAATGAGAAAAGCCCATACCTCATAGTCAGCTATAAAAGGCCACGATAAGACAATGTAAAATAATTCAAACGAGAAAACTAACGGCCTTATTTATATAAAAAAAAGTGAATGAATAGAATGTTTTATTAAATTGTTAAAACTTTATCACCATGGGCTTTTGTTCTTTGTCAGCGAAATATTGTTTTTAAAGTTATATTTTAAAATTCAAATAAAACTGTCCAATTTTTAAATCTGTATAATTGAAATTTGTGGAGCATACATTGTACTGTAGTTATGTCACCCGATCGACCATGTCGGATGACGCATATTATTGCTTTTTTTTTTTCTTTCAATAATTCAGTCTTTCCGCAGTATTTTTCTGATTTTAGGGGACAAACTTTAATGACGGTTTACTAAAATGGGACCACCATATAAAATTGTGCATCTGACTTTGGAAACAGAAAAATGTGAAAAGTTGGAATGTTGCCATGAAATGGCAGAAAAGGAGTTAAAAATTTCAAAATTCTCCAAAACGCAATGAAATTTTACAGCAATATTGACTGGTATTTAATTTGGGAGATTCTGTTGTTATCATGGAAACAATGCAAAAATGTAAAAATGCTCCTCAAACATTAAAATAGGATATATCTGTTCCAGACCATATAAGTATTTGGACCGTAAACGTATACTCGTACGGTCCGACCATACGCGTACGGTCGGACCGTATGAGTATACGCGTGTGGTCCAGTACGAGCAGACCATATTGGATCATATAGGTTAAATTTAAACAAATTAACATTAATCACAATCTTTATTTTTAGTTTTACTTATTGATATTATTACAATTACACGGATAAAATGAACAAATGAACAATTGAAATTAAATATTTGTTTAATTGTATATCTTGATTCTTATTTTGGTACTCTCAACCAATGTTACACTTGCTGCCACAAGTAATGTACTAATATTTTTACATTTACATTTTTGCAGTTCGTGTATGTTCAAGGCCGTAACTAGGTATCTTATTTTAGTGTGGCAAAATAATTGAGCCGAGCGAGGCGAGGCGAATTTTTTTTGGAGGGTATGAAATGAATGCATGGTGCAAAATCCTGCATTCTAGGCATTTTTAGAGAGTTTGATAATGGTTTGAATTTGGACACTTTTTATATATTTTTTTCATATTTTAAGACTTTTACAAACACCAAGTTTTTAACAACTTTATTTAAATTAATATATAAGATAATCATCCAAATATCAATTGAGTCTGTTGCCAGAACATAGAACAAACATCGATTCAGTAGAGTTTGCCAAATTTTTCTATGGCTGGTTCGGTCAAATTGTTTCAGAATCATAATATCCTTATCGCGATGAACATGGAGCATAGCAAGACCGCACAATCTCTCGCCACTCAGGCATGCTCTTTTCCAAGTTTTCAGTCGTTTCAGGGCAGTCTGTGTTTCTAAAGGTAGCACATTATCATCAACACAATGATCAATGTTTTCTTCCAATTCCTTCTCCATCGGCAATTCGCTAGCATCATCGGTAGTAACAGTTTTGTTTGCAAAAGGGAATTACGCTTTCCGTAAGCACCATCATACAGTCGCAGTTACAAAATATTAAACTCGCTTTTATGCTGACAAAGAGAAGATAAACTAGGGATAGAATGAGATAAGATACATGTATATGATTCTATCTATAGAGTAAGTATATATGATATGGGTACAGGGGAATTGGAATGGAGTTTTTGACGTTTATACATGTAGGTCCGTAATTTCAAATTATTTCTGGAAATGGTCGGTGGTATTTTAGTTCCAGAATCTATAAATTTAGAGGTTAGGGGTTGGGGTATCCGATTCCAAAACCCTGAATATAAAGAAACGAAATTCCGTAGTCCCGAATAAGTAAAGACAAAATCCTGTGTTAAAGGTTCTTCCATTCCTCAATAATGTCAAATTGGAATATGGGATATTTTTAAGGTTAAAGAAACATGGATAAAAAATAAGCAATGCATGTTTCATATTATTTATATTTTATTTATCTGTAAAGAGAAAGATTAAAGTTTGTGGAACAGAGAAATGAATACACAGACAGGACTGCCCCCTTGCGATGCCCAGTACTTGATTTGTCAGTCTACTTATCGTTTTTGGATTATTCTAATGAAGTTATATGCAATACTCAGACTCTGTTCACAAAAAAAAATAATAGAATTATTCCTTCTTTACCTTCAGTGTCGCTTTTCCTTTTTCTGCTAGAGCCTGTTTTTAACCAGAGATCCATGATGATTATCGTTACTCATGTACTCGGTTAATGGAATCGAGAAACATCTACCGTTGAGATGCTGAGTTATATCCAGGGAGAAAAGTTTAAAAAGGAATGATGACAAGTTATAGAAATTAAGATTGAGACAGAACAATAAATGACTATTATATTTATATATATGTATAATAAAAATAATCAGTGTCGAAATTTTAGTGAGGCAATTGCCTCACTTGCCTTAATGGTAGTTACGGTCTTGATGTTCCTTAGCATTTGCATTTTTAAAGTTGCTAAATATTCTAAAACAATTGTCCTCCCCCATTCTAATTACTTCCGATCTTTGATCATAATTCAATTATTTTACTGGGTGATCGACATGCTAAATACAAGAGATTAACAGATTCAATAAGCGTGAATTTTTTAAATCATTAAAATATAAAGTGTTTTTTTTCAATTACAATTAAACTTTTTTATATCAATTATTTGAGAGTTAAGTTATACTGATCTGTTATATGCATCTAATAAGTAACTTTGTCAACTTCTTAATATAAGTCAGACCGTACGCGTACGGTGCATACGGTCTGGAACATATCCATTAAAGTTGTAGTTAAAACTCAGTGAAACTTCGAAGTTATGTGCCATCTCATGTACCAATACGGCATCTGTCATTAAAATTTAGGAAATGCAGTATCGTTTATTTTTGAAATTCGAAAATATTTGTTGCTGAACTTTAAAAAATGTTCCTCAATATAAATATTACAGATGATTATTTACGCAATCAATTGATTTTCCAGCGGGAATTCCAAGAAGACCCTGCCGAGGTGGTAAAAGATCTTGAAGATGAATTGGTATTTATCTGTAATTTACTTGTCACATTCAAACTTTGAATTTCGTAAACTTATTACTAAATTTAGAATATGTGATCATAGTCTGGAACTTGAATTAGGTATAGATATAAAAAAAAAAGTACCACGAAATCTTAGATTATGTAATTTTTGCCCTTAGTATTAAAGATATAGATGATGAATTTCACTTCTTCTTTCATTGCGAAATAAATTTAAAAAAAATAAGAAATAATTACTTCTCTGAAATTGCTTCTCAAAATCCCGACTTTATGAGTTGCACTAATAAAACAAAAGCTACAATATATACTCAATCCATCAAATTTTCAACCGGTACAGTTAAGGTTCCTCAAGTTTTTAAAACAGTCAATTGAACTGAAGACGGGACTCCTGATTTACCATGGATAAAAGTTTTGTGGTAATACTATATTGATATGTTGTAATTTGTATTTTGAATTGTCACTATATTTTATACTTACAACAATTGATATATTATTTAACACATGGCATGGGTATAATCTCTTTGTTCTTACTGTGCTATAATCTGAAAAATGCACAGCTAAGGTGTGCATTAACTACCTCAGATATACTGCACAGTTCAAATCTATTTTTACCTTTAGGGGCGTTTCCTGGATTCTGAAAGGGGTGTGACATGTATTCTATAAAATAAAAAAAATATCAACGATTGTAGCGAGACTAAAAACGTTTCGGTTCCTCAGCCTATTCGACCCCAACCCCCACAAGAAAAAAAAAAAAAAAAAAAAAAAAAACGAATCGGCCATCTGACTTGAACTTACAAAAAAGTTGATAAATTAAACACTTTGTACAAACACCGCAGTTTCAAAATAAGAAACAAATGATGGATTGTTTGTTGATGTTTTAACGTCTCTTTTAAGAGCCACATTTCGGCTATTTCGTGGCGCCCAGTTTTTATTGGTAGAGGGAGCCGGAGTGCCCGGAGAAAACCACACACATTTGATAGGAAAACTGACAGTCCTAATCAATTGATATTGGAGTCGAAAACCCCAGCACGGGTGGAGTTTGCCTTCAAACCCTTAGTGTTGACTGTCTAGTGATTACTGTAGAAGAACTACTTAGAGGCCCCTGATGAAAAAAGAAAGGTTTCTCCTTCCTTTTTTATTATTTAAACTGGGACATGAAATATTTTATTTTATTTTGTGTACACAAGTGTAAATCTTAAATCAGTGTTCAAAGTCAGAACAGATAATGACGATTTTTTGTAGCTTCTGCCAAAAAAGAAATCATGTACTTAAGAATATTCAGGCAAGTAAATGAAATCTAATTTGAATAAGTTTTAGACTCAATGAATTTTATTACGATATTTGGAATATTTATTCCTATAAAGGGACTACATGTATTTGGGTATCGAACTTAAATTTAGGGTCGATGGAGGGGGGTTTAAGATTGGATAACGAATCGTTGTTTCTGTTATTTAACATTTTAAATTTATGTACTAAAACCTTCCTCGTTTCACCTTTCTCTAAGCATATCATTAAGGAAAGAAAAGCAATTAATCTTTACTCCATAACACCGATTTGAAAGTACAATATGTCAAAGTATTAATCGTCACTGATTGCAAGAAAAAAAAATTACGAATAAATTTAACAGAAACGATAGAAAAAAAATTACAATTAAATCGCAAATAATGTAAAAATTGAGGAAGAAGCCTAAATAAAAAAAAATAATTTAAAACTTACCAACCTCTTACTACATAAAGGCTCATTTCCCCCTTTCTTAACTCTACAAGGAACTTTATTCAGGGCCCGTGGATTGCGGAACATCGTTTGTATATTGCTTAAACGTTCACGTAAATTGATGGCGTCAAGTGTTAAAACAGTTATTGGCCAATCAAATCGAGATATTGGATTTAAGCTGCACGCTCGTGTGACCCTTTAACCCGAACTCCTACGTCGTTCGGGTTAATCAGGGTCACACAAGCTGTGCAGATTAAATCCAATATACCGATGTACCCTGTTTCGCGGGGTAGGTTTATTGCTCCTGCTGATAATATATATCTTATACATCTATCTACACCTTATAAATCCTTGTCTTCAAATATTCGGCTTTGTGCGGCCCTGATGTTAAATCCAAAAAAAGCGCTAGAAACGGACACACAAAATTTTAACGTGTTGCTTGCATCTTTTTTTTTTTTAATATAGAAGACACCATTTGCTATTTTGTATCTGTATTGTTGGTTTGTTTTTTGTATTTTGATATGACCCCTTGTTTTTGTCACCTGTAATCGTAAGTCTAAAGTGTAATCCTAGGTATAGACCTAGTTTCCGCAAATGTCTAATAGCATCTGGTATATACGTAGCCGTGCAAATCACAATTATTATTTCTTCATAAAGCTGTTCACATTATTAAAAATTTAAAGTATACTGCTGTAAATTGGTTTCGTTGTGTGTCAGTATATTGATGCAAAATTGATGAGAGGTTTGTCTTGTGTAAGTATATTGCTGTAAAATCAGTGAGCGGTTCGTCATCTGAAAGTATATTGCTGTAAAATCAGTGAGCGGTTCGTCATGTGTAAGTATATTGTTGTAAAATCAGTGAGCTGTTCGTCATCTGTAAGTATATTGCTGTAAAATCAGTGAGCGGTTCGTCATGTGTAAGTATATTGCCGTAAAATCAGTGAGCGGTTCGTCATGTGTAAGTATATTGCCGTAAAATCTGTGAGCGGTTTGTCATGTGTAAGTATATTGCCGTAAAATCAGTGAGCGGTTCGTCATGTGTAAGTATATTGCCGTAAAATCAGTGAGCGGTTTATCATGTGTAAGTATATATATTGCTGTAAAATCAGTCAGCGGTTCGTAATCTTCAAGTATATTCTTGTAAAATAGTTTGCTTCGTCTCATTTACTCGAACAAAAATCACTATTCCAACTGAACACTATACCTACCGTGAACATTTATTTTTAGGAATTCAAAAGGGAACAATTATCTAAATTGGAAAATACAGAAACTAGAGATCTGAAAAGAAAATTAGTGGACGTCCAATTTAAACTCCAAGACAAAGACGTAATGAAAAATAAAGAATTGTCTGCTAAGAAAAAAGGAACAACTTCGCTCTTGTTAAATAAACAGGTAAAATTTGTGTTATAAAAAATATAAAACAGTTTTTATCTCCCCTTGTCGATATTCATGCGTCTGTTTTTCCGCTTTTCAAGTTAAATTAACGACTGAACTCAATAGTAACAAACAAATATTATTCGATAAAAAAAAACGTTGAAAAGACACGATATGAACATACAAAGGCTTAGATTATAGAACTATAGTCCTGTCCTTTGTCGTTTTGAAAGTTTTCTTGCTGTCAGGTATTGATTTTGTGTGAGGCATGAATGAATATCCCATATATATTATATAAAACAAACAAAAAAGGAGATGTGGTATGATTGTCAAAATGATGAGACAACTCTCCACAATTGACCAAAATGACACAGAAATTAACAACTATAGGTCACCGTGTACGGCCTTCAACAATGAGCAAAGCCAATACCGCACATGGTCACCTATACAAGGCCCTAAAATGACAATGTAAAACAATTCAAAAGAGAAAACTAACGGCCTTATTTATGTACAAAAGATGAACGAAAAACAAATATGTAACACATAAACAAACGACAACCACTGATTTTAATACAGGCTCCTTTGACATGCTTTATTTTTTCTATGAAAACATTACTGACCATTTCCAAAAATACTACTAGTAATTACGTCTTTAAATTTATTCTATGAATTTATTTCAATCGTTCATTACATGTATCAATTTCTTCGTCTGTTGAATCCTTTCAGAATTCTTTTTTTTTTTAAAAGGGAAGTAACTCCATTATGCCAACAATAACAACTTGTTAACTTTATGTTTTATGAACTTATTTCAACCTTTCATCATCAATTTCTTCGTATGTTGAATCCTTCAGATTTTACCTCAACACCGTGCTGTTTTTATAAAGGGTTCATGTGGCATCTTTTTTGTTTTGAAAGGGAAGTAACTACTTACTATAATAAACCCCTATACGGTACCCAACCATGTATGGTATCTAACCCTATATTTTTTTAAGGACACCCTATATCATATATACATAGTCACCACGTGTAGTCCTTTAACCAATCATATCTCTATAAATCTATAGGAGGTAAGATAAATTTACTTATAGCGGAAGTTCAAACATTTGATATACACGTCATTTTGGCTTCCTTTATCGAAAAATAAGCCCTGCGGCAAACAAGTTTGTAGCAAACATTGCCGCAACCATTTTACCAAGCAAATGAAGTTTGCGGCAAGCTTGCTGCAAACATAATTATGCAAATTAGCTTGCGGCAATTGTTTGCTGCAAGCTTGCGGCAATTGTTTGTTGCAAACTTGCGGCAAACTTGCAGGAACTATACATATACCAATGTCATGTGTGTAGACACATTCAAATTATCTCTTTCAAATTACACAACAACATTTATAGAAGGTCAATTCCTGTCTTTATACAAACAGTCATTGAAAGAATTATTGCAAACTCATGAGATTTTAGAAAATACATACATGAATTTGAGTTTTGAAAAAGGGACAGGAGTCATTCTCAAATGACATAATCATGATAATATACCTGTATTAAAAAATGAAAAAGTTAAAATCTCAAATGTGTATTGGGTTTAAAGCTAGGTAATGATTGCATTACAGAATTTAACCTAATCTTAATAAACATGATCATGATGGTGCAGTACATCACTTACAAATTCAAACTTATAATAGCTTAAGTTTTTCAATCACGCATACATGTATACATAGTTGCTTACTTAATTATGTATGATGATAACATTAATTATTTTTGAAACATGCAGTTCTATGAACCATTTGTACTTACAAAACTACGTACTGAATATCCCATATTATTGAACCAAAATGCCTCCTTGATCTCTTGTATGTGAAATGCATTTCGAAACACAACTAACATGACCCAGCCACAATTTCAAATTGTTAGCATCCAGGAAGTGCCAACTAGGCATGCCCAGTCATTATTCTGTAGTTCTGGCAAACATATAGAATCGTTAAAGTTTTCTGCAATCTTGCGGCAAACATATAGAATAATAAAGAATATTTGCCGCAAGATTGCAGAAAACTTTGACGATTCTTTATAGAATGATCGAAGTTTTCTGCAATCTTGCGGCAAATATTCTTTATTATTTTAAACTTTCTGGCAATCTTACGGCAAACATTGATGTTTCTGCAAACTTGCCGCAAGCTTGCAGCAAAAAGCTGCAATGTTTGTCGGAAGTTTTCAGCTAGCGGCAAATATCTGCTAACACTATTTTCTGTGTTCCTGCAAACTTTTTGTTTGCTACAAGCTTGTAGCAAGTCTCCGGCAAGTTTGCGGCAAACAATTCAGTTTCATAAGGGTTTCCCTAATTGCGAACTCAATCAAGTTTTTATTAATTAATTTTTTGATTTGATCGGATCCTGAATATGCATGATATGTTTGCTACTAGATATAACACCAACAAAACTTATGCAGATACATATACATGATGTACTTATAAAGATACAATTTAATATTTTGCATATAAAAACTGATTTTTTTTTGTACAATATTTTTAGATTATAAGGAGGGTTGGTCCTGCTGATGAACTGTCCAAGTACAATCGTCCATTTGGTGGGTTTATATCGACTCTTATATAAATAGGCAACATTATTTTAACAGAAAAATATACATGAAAGCAATATCAATTGTTCACCATTCTCATTGGAAGAAAAAAGTTCATTCATAAAAACAGATACAATTGCTACCACAAAACTTCGATCAAGTTAGAAATTGGGTACATGTTGTCAATTTTACCGTAACGGTTTGTGAGCAAAAATTTGTTCCTGTGAAAAATGTTCCAGTGGAACTAATATCAAAGGAAATATGTTCTGGGAGAACTTTTTTCATAAACAATTTCAATATAATTTGTTCCATCTCTATAAAAATAAGTTCCTCACTTTACCTAGTGAAATAAGTACTGGGTTGGTTAAATTTGTTCCTTACCTAGTGAAATAGGTTCCAGGTTTATGAGATTTGTTCCTTACCTGGTGAAATAAGTTCTGGGTTTGTGAAATTTGTTCCTCACCTGGTAAAATAAGTTCCTAGTATGTGAAATATGTTCCACTGGTTAAACAGGTTATCTTATATACTGAACATTTGTCATCAGTGAGTTTAAAAGTATATTATATTGATAATATAATAATAAAAAATGTAAATCATCCAATTAGGATCGTGTGGACTATAGCAAATTTTTTTCTATATACGTAAAAAATATCAAAATGACAGTCCCACTTTTGAACCAGAAAAGGGTAGAATACGAAAAATCTTTCAGAAAAAAATAAAGTATAGTTAAAGATGAATATATGAACTTATAATTATAAAAGGACAAAATGACTGATCAATTATTCCAAAAAACATAAAGAAACAAAAGACACATTCTTTTGAAACTGTTCCATGACAAGTACATGTATGACTAGAACACAGGGCCATGACAGTTAACAGGAACCAAGGAGGAATACCACATAAAACATAGATACAAATAATGATACATTACCATCGCTTTATCCTGTAGAACTCAGCACACTCAGTACAATATTTAGCTTGCATTATAATTTAAGTGTAACAAGAAAATGTTTCGCTGTGCAGTATGTTGCAAAGGTACTATATTTCAGTGAAAATGATAGGTTTGAGAAGAACTTATTCATTGATTTCTTTGAAATGTGTACATATTGGTCTCAACCTAATATCACAGGAACTTATTTAAAAATTTTGATATTAACTGAAACTAAATTCATGGAGCTATGATATTTGTTCCGGAACTTATTTCATTTTTGGTCAAAAAATTAGTTCCGGAACAAATTTTACAGTGCTGGAACATATTTTCTATGATATAAGTTCCGGCGGAATATATTTCCTTTGGAATTTGTTCCAGCGGAACAAACGTCACGCTGGAACAAATTTTTGGTTACAGGACTTTATTATTTACACATTAATAACTTTGTCACCCCTTCATGAAATGCTACGGAATTGGGAAGCTTCTTCAATATCGAGAAATGTCATCAATAGAAAGAATTTCAATCTTATTATTTTCCGTCTTTAGCTGATACGTTGCCATTGACTTAGTTTTAGCAGTCAGCATTACACATTACTATGACAGCAACAATAGCAGACGAGACACAAGGTCCCATGTACGATTTTTTTTTAACTTTTAATTTTATAAAAAAAACAATCCGTTTAGAGAAGGGATGACTTTTGTTTCAACTTACTATTTAGAATGCCATGATGAATGGGTTATTGTATACTAAGCTATGATTGTCATAACATAGAAATAGTGTGTCGCTTTATTGACGTGTACCCAAGTTTAAACACATATTTCTTTGAAGCATGGTTGTTAAATGAAAAGTCAAAAAAAAAATCCCGACATTCCGAAATTCGAAAAAAAAAGTTCCGGAACTCGAAAGGGTCAACCCCGAAATCCCAAGTTTAAAACACCCTATCCCGGAGTCCCGGTAATAATGTTACCAAGCAGTGAATCGTTGGACTTGCATTGATGCGATTGATATATATATATCCTCTTTCCATAACAGTTTTAATTCTTATTCCAGTTAATACTAGGAGCTACAGGGATGTACTCCGTGTCGAAAGAAATAGCAGGAACGATTCTGCCGATGGCCATATCCATAGACCACAAAAGATGAATGTTACTCTTGAGAACAGTCACTATAAAAGTGAAACTGATCATAATAGTTTGAAAATGGATGCTTTTAACGAAGATCTACAAAATCAGAAAGTGTGTATTAGTAGTAGCATGTTAGAGGACAGTCAGTGCTTTGGTACGGAAACAGGTATATTTGAAATCAGTCAGAGTCAAAACATCTGTACTACTAGTAGTTAAGTTTACCTAAACATATTTTACTGTCTAAAATATAATAGGATGGGAAGCAAGATAATTCAGTACGATATGAAAAAATATATAATAATTAATATATTATGTTCAAACAGTAACAGTTGGATACGAGTACACTTTAAGATATAGCAATATTAATCAAAGAATCTTTTTGTGTAGCGTATATAAATAACTATGTACATTTCTGAAACGGATTGTGTTTTGTCCAACAGTATAATTTCGTCTGTTCCAAATAAAATATGATCGATGGAGATAGCAGCTAAGTGTTGAATGTTTTCAAAGAGCTGATTTCTAAAATTTATGTAGAGTGGACATTCTAAGAAAAAAATCGTATCTTCTAATGTACACCCACATTCACAACTTGGGTCACTTCAATTACTAAATTAACTCGGTATAAATCAGCTTTTAAGGGACAACATCTTTGCGTAATTTTATATGCAGTATATTTCCCAACCTGTTTCCAATAAAATAATAACTAGGTCCCAAAAATGAAATATAGTTTCGCCGGATTGTGTTTTTGATATTTGGAGATGATTGTATGGATCTAAATTAATATCTAACGGTAATAAATTCCATGCACAAATTGAAGAAGGGAAAAAAGATTTAGAAAACATGTCCAATCTACATCTTGGTACTCTATAGTGAGAACGGTTTCTAGTATTATAATAATATTCTGGAACATTATTGCTGTGAATTTTATGAAATAAACATAATTTACGTCTATTTCTTTTAGAACTCAAAGTTTCCCATCCAGTTTCAAACACCTGTACTAAGAATGACATAGACGAATCTGTCGTTGACAGTCAGACCCAGGATGTCTATACACAGAACAACCCAATATTTGCTGTGGAAGACACAGAGAATCACAGAGAGAACAGTCCTAATCACAGTACATGTTCTAGTACAATTTCAGATGTGTTTCCTGAGGAAGACCAATCAAATATACAAGGTATAAATACATTTTAATAAAACGAACTGGTGAAAAGTAAAACAAAAAATACGGAACTCCAAGAAAAAGTCCGTCATTTCGTTTTGTAATCTTATATATATCCTTTCCTTTGTTTTGCCAATTTCCCTCCTGTCTTAACATGTTATCCCGCCGTTATTATCTATTCTTTATTTTTTTTCTATTTCTGCCTTTTTTTCTATTTCTGCACTTTTTTCTCTATTTCTGCCTTTTTTTTCTATTTCTACCTTTTTTTTCTATTTCTGCCTTTTTTCTATTTCTGCACTTTTTTTTCTATTTCTGCCTTTTTTTCTATTTCTGCACCTTTTTTTTTCTATTTCTGCACTTTTTTTCTATTTCTACCTTTTTTTTCTATTTCTGCCTTTTTTTTTCTATTTCTGCCTTTTTTTTCTATTTCTACCTTTTTTTCTATTTCTGCCTTTTTTTTCTATTTCTGTCTTTTTTTTTCTTCTATTTCTGCACTTTTTGCACATTATTCTCTATTTATATGTAAACCCCAGCCAGACCCTCTCGAGAAAACAGATAAAGTATCATTCCACTGTCACATAATTATATATTATGTCTGACGTTTTTACCCTAATCTCTGCATACGGATTTGAAAAGAGGAATTTTGGACCAATGTCCTTGTATAGTTTTAAACTGTTACAGCTAATAAATCACGTCACTCTAAAATTAACAAATGAACGAGAGAAAAAAAAAGAAAAAAAATATATTAAAGAGCAGAGGTTACAATATATTAGAAGACGACAAACTATCTCTTATTCACGTTGAAATTAAATGAGAAATCGGCAAATGATTTTTGTTTTTCCACTGAATAAAAACAATGGAATGCGTTATATTTCAATATACAAATGTATGTCAGAAAGCGTATTTGTTGCCAGTTTCGAAACATATAAATTCTGATATTCATTGAAATGGTTTCGTCGAACCTTAAGAGAAGGTTTGCAGAGTTTAGGAAACCGATTTTTGGTTTTCAAGAATAACATTTGACAGGGTTTTTGATAACCGAGTAGTTTAAGTAGTTCACCGACTGTGATTTTTAACCTCTTTTGAAATCGAACACTGAGTTGTCGAGTTAGGTTCGACTTCTCTTAAATCACAAAAATTGCCTAATATTCTGGTCAAAGGTTGTTGATTTTCGACCGGTATTCCGGACTTCTCCAACTATAAAACAAATGGCTACCGTGATATATAGCGTTTTTAGACACCAACAAATAATCTAAAATTAGTATCATCTGAATTTGTCATTCAAGATGGCAGCCAAAAATCTTGTTTAAGCTGTGACCTATAGGTTTTCGGGGATCACTGAAGAGACATAATTTTTCTTATTTCCTTTTAACGCATATGTGTCCTTGATTCTGAAGTGTTAAACCTCTTCGTGTGTTTTTTTATTATGTGATTACTTGACCGTTTATATTATATGATTATTTGATAATCTAAGACTGTATTCTTTTTTATTTCATTATTTTGTTAAAAATGATAACTAATGGTTATGTGATTATATCGTCAAACAATTCTGATTATGTGATTACTTTGACAGCGCCATGAGGGTCCCCAATATTGGTTTATAGAGATGTTTCGATAAAGATATTAGATACTGCATAATTTGCTTTCAGATATTGAACAAAGATCAGAAGGTATTGCAAACAATACTAGAACCAGGTTAGGTTCTGTTGAATCTTTGAGACAAATATTTGAAAAGAAACAAGAGTCAACTGAGGTAAAGTTTCTAACTATCAAACTGATCTCATCTTAAACTTTAAATCATATACTTTATAGTATACTTTATGCAAAAAGTTTCAAAGTCTGAAGAATGTGGTTGAGGGGGCAGCCAATAATCTTCATTGAACTAGAGCATGCATACCAATTTGCTCATACAGCTGCATACCATATACCATTGACCTATACCACAGTGGCGGATCCAGGTGGGGGGGGGGGGGTCCGGGGCGTTGGACCCCCTTTCTTTTGGCCGATCAATGCATTTGAATGGGGACTTATAGTTGGACCCCCTTTTAAAATCGCTGGATCCGCCCCTGTACCGTTAGTGGTTTCTCTGAAACAAATATTGCCACCAACTTATACATGTATGTAAACTATTGTTATACAGTCCGTTCAACTTAATGTTGTATACCAAATACCGAATTATGATCTCCAGATTTGTTTTAGCGGATTGCTGATTAGGACCAAATTTTAGTAAGAAATGTTTCGCTTTAGCTGGTATTTTTTATTCTATGTCATAACGGGCAGGACAACTGTTAGGATTATTATAACACTAGCTGTGCTTGTCGTAACTATAGCTATGTTTTAAACACTGGTTTCATCGTTTGATATTTAAGATGTAACCGTGATTGTATTCCAACAAATGGGTTAGCGGGGAAGTTTTTTTTACCTTGATTTTTGTCCTACTCTTATTGGCCAAAGCAAAACTAACTAACTTATTCATATATCAAGTAAATACAAAAATGTCACACCAAAGATACGTCATCCTTATTTTCCTGCCATTGTTAATTTATTTTCAGACAAAAGGAGTCTCTCAGACTGATACGCTACAACACTGTCCATTTATTTTCCAGACAAAAGGAGTCTCTCAGACTGATACGCTACAACACTGTTTATTTATTTTCAGACAAAAGGAGTCTCTCAGACTGATACGCTACAACACTGTTTATTTATTTTCAGACAAAAGGAGTCTCTAAGACTGATACGCTACAACACTGTTTATTTATTTTCAGACAAAAGGAGTCTCTCAGACTGATACACTAGCAACAGATTTTAAAGAAAAGTTGAAGTTAGAAGGACATGACTAGTACTGTTTATAATCTGAAATTGAAAAATGTTCTGATATTCTATATGGTCTATATGGACAATGTATATATATATATGTATATATATCACATGTAAACGTTTTGTTTTGTTTGTGTCGTGATCTGCTATATATTTGTTTTATAAATGACATTTTTGTCGAGCCTGTAACTTTTGTTGCAGAAAGCTCGACATAGGGATAGTGATCCGGCGGCGGCGGCGGTGGCGTTAGCTCACTTCTTGAAAGCTTTATATTTTAGAAGGTGGAAGACCTGGATGCTTCAATATTTGTATATAGATGCGTCATGTTACGAAGTTTCCGTCAGTCACATGTCCAATGTCCTTGACCTCATTTTCATGGTTCAGTGACCACTTGAAAAAAAAGTTCAAATTTTTTGTAATGTTGAATTCTCTCTTATTATAAGTAATAGGATAACTATATTTGATATGCGCGTACCTTGCAAGGTCCTCGTGTCTGTCAGACAGTTTTCACTTGACCTCGACCTCATTTCATGGATCAGTGAACAAGGTTAAGTTTTGGTGGTCAAGTCCATATCTCAGATACTATAAGCAATAGGGCTAGTATATTCGTTGTATGGAAGGACTGTAAGGTGTACATGTCCAACTGGCAGGTGTCATCTGACCTCATTTTCATGGTTCAGTGGTTATAGTTAAGTTTTTGTGTTTTGGTCTGTTTTTCTCATACTTTATGCAATAGGTCTACTATTATCTATATTTGTTGTATGGAATGATTGTAAGGTGTACATGTCTAGCGGGCAGATGTCATCTGACCTTGACCTCATTTTCATGGTTCAGTGGTCAAAGTTAAGTTTTTATCTAATGCTATATGCCATAGGTCAACTATATTTGGTGTATGGAAATATTTTATGACCTTTGTCAGTCGAGCAGGTTTTATTTAACCGTGACCTCATTTTCACGGTTCATTGCACACTGTTAAGTTTTTGTGTTTTGGTCTATTTTTCTTAAACTATAAGTAATGTGTCAACTATATATGTTGTATAGAAGCATTGTTAGCTGTACCTGTCTGCCTGGCATGGTTCATCTGACCTGGACCTCTTTTTCAAGGTTCATTGGTCTTTGTTTAGTTATCTTGGTTAATGTTAAGTTTATGTGACAGTTGTAATAAAGCTTAGCTTTATACTTAGGACTATCAACATAATATCAATGATTAGTATAGAAGGCGAGACATTTCAGCGTGTGCACTCTTGTGAGGTCAAGATGTGTCGTAGAAGAGTGACGAAAGATACCAGAGGAACAGTGAAACTCATAAATCGAAAATAAACTGACAACGCCATGGCTAAAACGAAAAAGACAAACAGACACATAATAGTACACAAGAAACAATATAGAAAACTAAAAACTGAGCAACATGCACGAACCCCACCAAAAACAGGGGGTGAACTCAGGTGCTCCGGAAGTGTACGCAGATCCTGCTCCACATGTGCCATCCGTTCATACTTGTCTAAATAAATTTGGTAATTACTTTACAGAAAGTGTTGTAATCCGTTTTTTGGAACAGGTACACATGTTTAGTGTAGGTTTAGTCAAGGGAATCTTTGTGCATTGCTTCTGTTGTTCTATGAACAGGTACACATGTTAAGTCAGTGTAGGTTTAGTCAAGGGAATCTTCGTGCATTGCTTCTGTTGTTCTATGAACAGGTACACATGTTAAGTGTAGGTTTAGTCAAAGGGGTCGTCGGGCATTGGTTCTGATGTTCTATGAATAGGTACACATGTTAAGTGTAGGTTTAGTCAAAGGGGTCTTCGGGCATTGATTCTGTTCTTCTTAACAGCTAGTGTTCGGACTTCCATTAATAAAAGTAAGAAGATGCACTGTATGAGTGCCACTGATACAACTCTCCACCCAAATCACAATAGATAAAAATATAACAATTATAGGTCAAAGTACGGCCTTCAACACAGAGTCTTGGCTCCCACAAACTATATTCAAAATGATTAGTGTAAAATAATTCAAACATGAAAACCAATGGTCTATGTAAAAAGAAGATGTGGTATGATTGTCAATGAGACAACTCTCCACAAGAGACCAAATGACATAGAAAGTAACAACTACATGTATAGGTCATCGTAAGGCCCTTCAACAATGAGCAAAGCGCATACAACATAGTCTGCGATAAAAGGCCTGAAATGACAACGTAACAGTGGGATTTCCAGTGACACTAGAACAATAGAAAAGTCACTCTTCTTATGAAAGAGATAGAAAAGGTCTAAGAACAGGAGAGACAATTTACGCATAAAACCCGATATGCATAGGGATGAATATCTCTTAAAACACAAAACCATTATATAACTTTTATACAACCACTATAAATAAAGTATATGTTAAAGCTAAATGTGTTAATATATGATTTTTTAATTGCCAAACATGCTGTTAATTGAACAACCTATTGTTCAACATAGGGGTGTGTAAAAAACTGCCAGATTTGACTGCATATTTTTCTTTCATTTTTTTTGAAAAAAATATATATCAAACCTTAATAATGTAGCTTTCTGGGTATCCAATTTTTAACGTGTTCCGAAATGTAGTTTCGTCACAAGAATTTTTCAAAGTTGTGTCATTTTGTCTATGAATGTCGGTAAATTCGTATGCTCGAGCACACCGACAAGTATATCGTTGGGACAACTCGATATAATGTAATCAATATACGTGAAAGATTACCTAATGTGAAGTTTATCAAAATCATCATAACATAATTGATCAACAAATTATGTTTGAACAACATGATTCCTACAATATAATATTTAAAGGTGCATATCATTTACATTCAACGTTTTTATTGGATTTTTTTTTACTACAATGTAACCTCGAGGTTCAACGTTGATAGTAAAAAAAAATCCCAGAAATTTTTTGAATGATATTGTAAATGATATGAACCTTCGAATTCTTATAACATCGGAATAGAAAATATGTGATCCGAATTAACCATGCACGTGTGCTACAGAAGATTATGAACTTTTATGATGTACAGGGGGTAAGGGTTTTTCTTAAACAATATTATGATCCCA
Organism: Mytilus edulis; assembly: GCF_963676685.1. Classification (NCBI taxonomy): domain Eukaryota; kingdom Metazoa; phylum Mollusca; class Bivalvia; order Mytilida; family Mytilidae; genus Mytilus; species Mytilus edulis. The sequence goes on along the minus strand of NC_092355.1, from coordinate 50,916,034 downwards.
AATTTGATGAATTTTGTTGGCAATACTTTAATATACACACTACATATAGCAAAGTATATATTAAATCTCAATGTATTATAATTAGGAAAAATGTTTGACTCGGTAAAAAAAAAATCTTCCCGTCCCCCCGTATTGCATGTAATGGTTTAAACCTAAAGGATTCGCTTTAACTGCCTAAAAGGGGTCCGCTCCAGTCTTGAATCAGTGATTTTGTTTATCATAAACAAAATATTGTCTCACACTGAAAGGGTCAGCCGGGCAACATGCACAGCCCGGATTGTCAAAACAACTAAGATTTACAAAAACGATTACAAACAAAAACCATCAGTTGGACAATCTTACTGGAATCTGATTATCTCTACTGATAAATAATGCAACACTAATGACACATTTAAGTTTTGGAATGATTTTATTCACAAAGAATGTTGAAAATCTCATTGGTATACATTTCTATGCTCTTGTCTTTTCAGAGTTTATATTGGAAATTAAAAATTGCTGCATGAAAGACACTAGCTCCACATTCCTATGCATATGATTTTATATGTACGAGAATCATTCCATAAAATATCCGTTTGATATCCTTACAATGCATGACACTGTCTAGTGGTTTTTCTGCCACAATTACAAGGAAAACCTGGCTAAACTTGAATCTTACATCGCTATTGATGTTAAGCAATTATTTAAAGGGCCATCCGGAACTGTTGGGTTTTATGACAGTCTTCCTTCCATACACACCATCGCTGCAAAATAATTTGAACATTCAATTAGATGATTATAATATTATTTGGCAATCCAAAGAGAACCTGAAAATATCAGACCACAATAAACAGAGACCCCAAAAAAAGCCTATTTTACTTTACAATGAAATTGAAAAAGTAGTTAGTTACATGTCAAATCATCTTTTGGCTGTCGACAAAAAATAAATAAAATCTAAATTTCGTAGCATTTTACCACCCCCCCCCTTTTTTTAACTGAATTTGTTCAAGGTATGGTGGTTTTACCCCTTTTCAGATTTCAGTATGTCATGTTGTATATCTTTTATAAATTAGATGAATTTCTAGCAAGTTTCTACGATATTCTTTATCATTTGACAAAATACTATGCATCTGAATTAAATTGTTTACTATTTGAAAAAGCGCGCCTTCTTTTACTTTAATTTACTTCCCTTTATTTCACATAGCAACAAATATTAAAAACTGCCACATTTGACTGCATATCAATTTTTTTTCCCAAAAAAAATATATGTCAAGCAGCATAATTAACTTTACAAATTGGGAGAAAATCAAGATGTTCCGACTATAGGTTAGTATTAAAAAAAAATAATGAAAGGTTGGCATGATTCCAGGTTTGAACCCTGACGACACTTAAAATCGAAAATTCACTTATTTACCTATCATATGAAGATACGATGATGTGATAAACTTAACAATTAATAATTTACCTGGTGCATTATCATATTCACATTACGTTGACACGTCTCAGTTCGTCTGTGTTAGCTCATTTCAAGCTCGTGTGACGGGATTGCTTCCCTTAGAAAAACTTAGTAGATACTTAGTCAGCCGTAAGCGGTTGAGCTAAGGAAGTACTTCTTTAGCTCAGTCGGTTAGCGCGCTGCCTTGTAACACAGAGGTACCGGGTTCGAGTCCCGGTGGAGACAAGCAATTTTGTAATGAAATTCGTGCTCTCCGGTTACATTGGCGCCCAACAATAATAACCCACGGTTAGAAGAATTACCTAGCCAGGTTAAAATATAAATATAAAAAAGATATCATCATTATAGAGTATAATGACTCTTGAGGTGGGGGAAGTGTGACGGGATTGCTTCCCTTAGAAAAACTTAGTAGATACTTAGTCAGCCGTAAGCGGTTGAGCTAAGGAAGTACTTCTTTAGCTCAGTCGGTTAGCGCGCTGCCTTGTAACACAGAGGTACCGGGTTCGAGTCCCGGTGGAGACAAGCAATTTTGTAATGAAATTCGTGCTCTCCGGTTACACTCGTAACACAGGAGGTTGAAATCCTATCAATGAGGGTCTATAAATATGTCAACTCGACTATCACAGTAGAGCTTCTCTCGTAGCTATCTCATCGACGTATACACCACATACAACTTTTAATCGTAAAGTATTTTATGGACTTCTTCTGTGGCATATAAAAAATAAAACACTGGAAAACAAATCGAAAAATAAAAAACCTCGGAACTTTTTACGAAACAGTCAGGGGCCTATTGTTCAGTAGTTGTCGTTTGTTGGTGTGGTTCAGATTTTTCTTTTCTCATTTTTTATATAGATTATGTGCCTGTCCTTAGTCGGGAACCTGTCATTTAGTGGTTGTCATTTGTTGGTGTTACATATTTGTTTTTCGTTTATTTCGTGTACATAAATTTGGCCGTTAGTTTACTCTTTTGGACTGTTTTACCAGTGCGTGAAGTTACTCTCAGTTTGAACTGACGACTAGTTCAAAGCCACTTACAACAATACAAATCCTTGATCAAATCAATATCGTCAAGCATGAAGAAAAAAAGTCTGAAAAACTGATTGGCCGGACTGACTGATGGACAGACGGACAGAGTGCAAACCTTAAGTCCCCTTCGACTTCGTCGGTGGCCGGTAGTGGACTTATTAGTGTATACAAATCAAGGTTTATGCAAACCGATTAAGACAAATTCATTGCCAACGTTGCATGGATAAATTGCCCGGTTTGGATTTATATATATACTTAAATTAAGTTTTGATCAGTTTTGGATTTGACCGAAACCATTGTTAGATGTATTTGTTAAGATAGATAGCAGATTTTCCTGCTTTCATTTTTCTAAGTGTTAGTTTGCATATCTGTGTCGATAGATGTCATGACGTAAGATATGTTCCATTAATTATCGTAGCTTAATTCAATCACGCTCTAGGTCATTTCCACTAAGGTAAGTTCACCGAATACGACTTCAAAACGAATTTGATATTGCCATGAACAACAACAAGAGTGGTTTTTGTCGGTGTAGCAGGATCTGCTTACCAGCATGCCGAAGCACCTGATCCATGGTGTTTGAGGGGTTTATGTTGCTCAGTCATGAGTATTCTGTTAAATGTTTTGTAGACTGTTTTTGCCTTTCCATCCTTTTCCATGGCCGGGGTAGCAACAGATGTGGATCCACGATTTAAAATAATACCCCCCCCCCCTTTTCCGACTTAAATCTTCTGATCAAGTTTCCAGTTTGTCGATATATAACTTTAACATTGTCCTCGTGGTATCTTCTGTATATTTTCCCTCAAAAACAAAAAAATAATCTAGCCAGACTAGTCCCTAAAGAACATTTTCCATGGAACCAAACTAGAAAAAAATCCGGAATTTAACCAGTTTTGCTTTTCTCCAAAAATGTTGTATTCAATAAGACGTGTTGTTTTTATTTTCTTTAAAACTCAAAATAAATATAAATTATGAATGAAATCCCGTTCAGTTGGTAGATCCTGATCGTGATAATGATACTTATTTTTAGGAATAGGTTTAAATAAAATGTATCATGTGAAGTCTTCCATTAACTTAACCATCCAAGTGTCAAGTTTAACCTTTGTGCTGATTCAACAAATTTAAATATCGGAAAAGAGATTTAATATTTTTGTGAGTAATTATAAAAATTGTGGAAGTTTATGCCACGAATTATATTGTTAGTTGATACTGTTTACATGCGTATTTTTTTTAATTGGATAATACAAAACGTTTCAGTGGATTTTATTTATTGGTCAAAAAGGTGACTGTGGTCATTCATTTTAATTTTTTTGGTCAGAAAGGTGAGTTGACTTGTCATTCATTTTATTTGTATTTGACTTGTCAGTTGTGCGTTAGCTTGTCTTTTACTTAATGATGTTTTCCGATACAGGATCCTCACGGTTCCTCTTGATTCATACATTTCTTTTATAGAAGAACTTTTGTATAATTTGAATGGAGTCTGTTTTACGGTGTTTTAGTTGTATGTTTTATATGTTCATGATGCTTTGTTATATTATATCAAAATTTCACCATAGCTTATTTATACAAGTCATGTTGTATTTATGTTTTATTTTATGTTGACTATATATAGATATAAGAAGATGTGGTGTGAGTGCCAATGAGACATCTCTCCATCCAAATAACAATTTAAAAAAAGTAAACCATTATAGGTCAATGTATGGCCTTCAACACGGAGCCTTGGCTCACACCGAACAACAAGCTATATATGTCTATTTCTATTTCCATGGTGTTGACGTCCTGAGCATTAAATATTTACCACTGAACGTGAAGCTACCAATAATTCATCAAACATTCTATTGGATACTTCTGATATTCCAGTATTTGTCTCTCTTATATTATTTTGTTTTAAATTAGGCTGTTTTTTTTTTTATCTTGTTTTCCCTCTGATGATACCTTAATTGATCACTCACTATACGATGAGGGTCTGGAATGGGGGGGGGGGGTCTGTTATTCTGTAAACATTTAATGTTCATTTAATGTTCACCCCTTTTTTTCTCTAATCTTCAAAAAAATAACCCTTTTTTCCTCTAATCTTCATTTTTTTGGCCCGTTATTCTCTAATCTTCATTTTTTAAGGGCATTATTCTTTAATCATGTAACCCCACCCAAACCCTCATACGATACGGTAAAAGTTTTATTCAAGTTTGAAGGCCGCCATGTAGAGTAAGGTGACCTACAGTTGCTTTAGACTGTGGTGTATACAGGTGTATACTGGTGTCTCACTCGCAATATTACCACATTTACTTATCAATCATGTCAATCTTGGCTACATAGATTTTTTATTGTTTTTTTCTGTGTACGGAAGTAAATATGATCAGAATTGGTGGACCAATACATCCTCAAGTTTGCCAATAGTGAATAATTTTTCCCTGATCAAATATTTAATATCACAAACAAACTTTCAGAAGGTTTTATTTGCCAATTCAGTTTAAATATAATAAACGCTAACTAAACATTGTATTTAAACCTTGCGTACATCAAAATAATTTAAAAGGGTTAATCATTCAGTAAACTTATTATTAATTTATAATGTTGTCTGTATAACACGGTTGTAATTGAGATATTTTAATTGATATAATTATTGCCACAAATATATTTAATTGTACCGTGTCTTGTCTAATCTGTTTTGTGGTCATGTGCACTTTGATTATACACATTTAATACTTACAAAATCGTTCGATGCATTGACTTGAATCCTTTTTGGGTTGACCATTTTGATTATTGGAGGCAAAGCAGGAGGAGTTTTTTTTTTCTGGCGGAAAACCGATTTTTGCTTAAGGAGAGACCTTACTATTTTTTTTTTAATAATTAATAAATAATAGTACCCTAAATTGGCCTTTTGTACATATTTATATCCTTATAGTGGTTGAGTAAAATACTTTTGTTCTTTATGTTTTTGGCATGGTTATTTATTTTAAATTCCGCTCGTATGGCTCATTAAGGCTTTATGTAGGCAAATTGTTTATTTTCAATGTCCTTGATCTCCTACCCCCTCCTTATTTCATATGTTCGTCCTCTTAGCTTTTGGTTATTTTACTGTAGACTCTGCTATCTCTGATCGTATAGGGCTCTCATTATTTCTTTTTGTTCATAGTAATAACCGTTTCTTTCAAATAACTGTCACAATCATCGCCTTTTTTTTTTGTATGCAAATATACACATTTTCTCCTAGTTTACACCGCCGTTAAATATATAACCTTGGAATTTAAACAACTATTAAATATCACTAAATCTGTTTTATGTGCTCTTCTTATAAAAGTTAAAACCACATGCGCTTTGGGGCATAGACCCCTTTCGTAATTATCTTTTCTTTTCTTTGTGTTTGTGTTTTGTTTGTGTTTTTTTTTTTTTTGGGGGGGGGGGGGTGTTTTTTATTGGTTTGTTGGTGTGTGTGGGTGGTGTATATTGCATTATGTCTGTACTTATTTTATCTTGTTTACTGTGTCCTGTCCTCTTCTGCAAACGATTTTACAAAAGTTTAATATATTAGGTTATACATTTTGACCCTCTTATTATTTTCAACAATACGGAGCCGGGTCAACATTATTTTATAAACTAAATCGTTATCCATATCGCATAGAAAAAGTACTAAGTAAGACATCTTATACCAGTTAAAATATAACAGAATATTATTAAGAATAAAAAAAAGGATTTTTATATATATATATATATATATACAAATAAAAGGGGTTGGTCCATTCCCCTAATAGCAACGAGTTTTGAATGGTCCGTTACTGAAAAAAACATGTTCCATGTTATTTAGAGGACGATAGCTTATCTGTCAAACAACCATTCGGGTCAGGATGACCCCGGGTTTAATATAGTTTACATTGAAATGGGGGAAACATAGAATAAAGGACCACAAAAAAGGAAAACTTTATACGGGCCAGAAAATAAAGAATTGAGAAAAAGAGGTCAGAATATAAGTAATAAAAAAAGGAGTGCTTGATAAGAAAAAAAAAGAGAACCTAATTAATAGGCGAAAACAAAGAATAGAGGAAACAAATTTCATAAACTAGAAGTAAAAAAGAATAAAGAAACGAATGACCCCACCAGACCGCAAATTATGGACAATAGAGACTAGTTCTATTTTATTATGAATTAAAACAAGTAGTGAAGAAAACGACAGATAGTTTATTGTGCATATTTGACAAAGGACTTGTATAGTAAGAACTAACTATGCTAATCAATATACAACCGGGGGGAACCCCCTTTGTGACAGTAATCTCAGTATTAATGATAAATTTTCACTGATGGTCACATTTTAACTATAATGATGGTATTTTTAAACGCATTGTAATATATATAACGATCTATAACCAGTCACTTTGTTGGTTGTTGGTTTTCGACAAATTTAGAATCCATCTCGCTATATTAAGTTAAACATTTTATTTCATTGTGTTCTTAAGGCTTCATTGTGAATATGTTCCATTTTCGTAATATGCATTACATTGAGTACAGCCGGTACTTTACCTGCAAGGTGAATTTTACAGATAAAGCCGTCAAATAAATATTGAAAACGTCCTGAAGATTGACCTGTAATAAATCAATTGAAAAAGTTTATCTGTACACTTTACATGTTCAATTGTTATTAATCAATACCACATGGCCTATCGTTTACCACAAGGAAGTACACTAGTTCAAAAGTAGCAATATTTAAACAATTGATGGACCGATGATAAAAGATGATTAAACAATAGTGGTAAAAGAAATGAAAGAATTACTTTGAAACAAAATCTTGAATGTTGAATCGTATCAAAACTATTATGCTGTAGATGAAAGGTTTTGATATATTGTTCACGTAAGTTTTACACCGTGGGACAGCCAGGCCGTTAGTAATTAAACATTCGTGATTTTGAATAATTGTGAAAGTTTACTTTTCGGCTTAGATTAAAGAGCAAATATGAAGTTTCTACGTAAGTTTAACTTGATTGGATAATGAATTGGATCATATACATCATCTTTTACATGCATTTTAAAGGACAGGTATGCATAGTTAACAATAGCCTAATTTTTTCAGACAGTCACACGCACGCATGCAATTCAACATGATTTGATTTGGGCATATACAACGTCCTTGAGAATGGCAAAGGTCAAAGGTATAGACGACCTTGCAAAACTGATTGATCTAGAAGACCAAGTTATTCTTCACGAATTGAAGAAACGGTATGAACGTAATGTTATTTATGTAAGTATTTTTTTATAGATATACTTTGGTCTATTAAACTGAGATCATTGAAATCTTATTTATACAAATATTATATACTAACTAATAATATGATGCATTTATATTGCATATTGTATGACCATATGACATAGTAGATTTAAGTTTTTAGAGGATCGATACTGTTTTTAAAGTCAATAGCAGTGGTGGATCTAGAAATTTTCATAAGTGGGGGCCTACTGACTGCCCACTTTAGTCATGCTTCAGTGATTCCCTATATATAAGCAACCATTTTTTCCCCCAAAAAGGGGGGGGGGGGGGCTCCCTAAATCTGCCTCTGAATAGCAATACTATTATGCTTTGTATAAAAAGGGGTAGTTTCTCAATAAATAAAAAATATAATGTATATATATACATATATATCACAACAGAGACAAATTATATTGTCTATGAAATGATATTAATTATGTATTCAAAAAGCAAATACAGCTTTTGGAAATATATATAGATTCATTCATGGTAAAGTGAAGGGGGGTATCTGCGTGGGAGAATGCAAAATAAAATTGCCATTTCACAGTGAACGATCAACTAAAAAGTTTTAGTGCCGTGATCTTTTTACCGATTTCACGAAACAGGGTGAATAACATGAATAACGAACCCTTTTTCACAAAATAAAAAAGGCAAAACATGTTGCACGAAAATAACCCTGTACCACCCTCTCAAAGCCATTAGCAAGTTTTTTTTTTTTTATGTCAATGCATGTTAGAGCCTATTGCAATATCATGAAACTTATTATAGCATTTTAAATTCCGGCTCACAAGGCACCCTGCAAAATATTAATGTCATTAAAATATTTGATCATATTTGGCTTAACTGTGTATTTTTGACATTTTTCTATAATTTTGTTATTATAATATACAACACTCAAATTTTTGAAGGAAGGAAATAAATGTTGGAGATTTCCTTTGATAAAAACACAAAATGAGGATGTAGATGGGATGTTTTGGTGTCACATCTTTTGCAATTACAGTTTCAGAATTGTAAATTTAATTACTCTTATAATGAGATCACAAAAAATTGATATATATATATATATGACAAAAATTACCCTAAAATATACACTGCTTATGTTGTGAAAAGTTCATACAATCCTTTTCAGTTTTGGTCACAAGTTTAGTCTTTAAAATACATTTTTGGTTCAACACCTTTTTGGTAGCCTCTTGGGTGGAAAAATAGCTTCATTTATTGTTATTGGGAAAACTACATTTAAATTGAATGTTTCTATTTGAGAGCCCTAGAGGTTTAAAATGTAGCATTATATCATGTTATATCCTTCACACATTGTGTCTTTAAACACTGGGTCATTTAAAAGTCTGATTTATCATATATACATGATATAGAGTATTTAATTTCTGAAATGCTGAATGACAACACACATTTTATGTATTTTGAAAGGGTAACACCAAATCGTGACAGTCATTTCGGGTTATTCTCAGTGCTAGTGTACCAGATAACTAGAAACGGGTAAAGGGTTACCGAGACCATGACGATGTGAACTGATTTTTTAAAAATATCAAATGATTAAATCTGAGACTATAACACATAATTTAGTGTTAATGAGTCTCAGATTGCATGTACCTGACATGCCTGATTGCACTCCAATAATCATGATAATGTCCAAAGAATTTTAAAGTATTTAAATATTTAAAAAATTAACCCAACTATATATATGATATACATGATATATATATACTCAAATTATCATGACTTGTTTTAGATTTATACATTTTTATACACAGAGATGCCCAAATCTTAAAGTATCGGTCCTTTGCAGATGCAGATGCAACCTTTTTTTTAAAAGGGGTGTGTGTCCCAACCAAGGAGAAAGGGAGGTTCCAACTATATGTCGATCCCTATTCAAATGCACTGATTGTCCAAAGAAAAAGGGGGGTTTCAATTTCTGGATTCACCACTGCTTTAATTGTCACTTTTTAAGTGCAGAGACTTTTACAAATAATGTTTTACTAAAAAAAAATATAAGTTGTAAAATTATGAAATGCTAAACAACATGTTTTTTGCCATTTTTATTTTGTGAAAAAGGGTTCGTTATTCACCCTGTTTCGTGAAATCGGTAAAAAGATCACGACACTAAAACTTTTTAGTTGATCGTTCACTGTGAAGATTAGTTGGCTTTTTATACTTCTTTTTATTCAAGACAATCTCAAGGTTTAGAAATCATTGGTATTAATTAAATGTTTTTGAATTCAGATAATGGAAATCTATCAATGTATCTCAGGCATGCTGAAAAACTTTTCCCGCATATCCCTAATTTTACTCCCCTCTTTTCCAACAGGTGTGGATCCATGATTTTAAAAAAAGGGAGTCCCTTAGCAAAGCAATGTTTCGTGTAAGACATGTAGTAGTAAAAAGTCTATACAACTATATTATATAAAGCTCCAAAAGGGGGCCTGAGCCCCCTGAACACGTCATAAAAACCCCTCTGTTCTAGTTATCTTCCCCCTACAACAGAGACTTGCAAGATATCTACCTGGCTATATGTGACTGCAACAAAGAAATAGCATACTCAAAAGTCAATATCTGATGCATGTTATGTAACAGCTGCAATTAAAATTAACGAATGTTCGAAATGTTTGATATACACTGAAAGTAAAACAATAATCTTTTGATCATATCAGTTAAAACATTATGGGGTCAAACATTGAATATTATAGTCTCTTTGACTATGTTGACTGTAGTCAAGGACAATTTCCTGTTGATATCAGGGTTATCATTAGTCTATTGTTCGAGGAAAAGGATGAGTGTAATTGTCTGAAATGTTGAAAATAGTGCCACGTTTAGAAAAACACTTTTTTTGTTGGTAAAAAAAAGGGTGGCAGTTTCACAATGAACAAAAAACATTTGAAAAATTGAAAAATGTTTTACACTTGGCTTTTTTACAAATTTGTATGAAATTTAGTGAATAATGACATTAAAATTAAGTTTCATCTGGACCTTTTGGCTAAAATGGCATTGTTCATGATGATTACACAATAATCGGATTGCAGACGAAATTTAGTACATATGTTTTTGGAAATTTTCAAAAGGCATAGCCAAAAAGAGTTTTGTTTCATAGTCTGTTTTATGCAAACAAAAGTTGTCTTATTTGTTTTGGTACATATTTATTTTGATATACATGATATAGTACAGTTGGATGGTTCTTAAACATGTTAATGAAGGTTTAATAATTAGGCTGTGTTTTATGCAAAGTATCAGTAACTTCCTTACAAAATGTACTTGAATAGGTTCTAATGACATGCTATGACTATAATTTCTTTTCAATGTTACCTGAATAATTATCTTTCAAATTTTAAAGGAAAAGGTATCCTTTATCATTTAAATTGTAACCTATCAACCAAATGTGTGTTTTCCCAAGTTCAATTTCCCTTTTTAAACCATGCTTCATCAGTGACCTGTTACTATTATTTAGGTCAGGAATCTGAGCAGGGTTATTATCTCCAATTATTTTCTGCTGAATCTGCAACAATCGTAAAAATAAATTTTTAAAGTTAGAAAAAAACTGTGAGATGCCCCCTTTAGGTATAAACCAATGTATTGTATCATGTATTGTATGGGACAATAGATGTTCACAATCTACACAGAAATAGGTGATTTTAACAGTGTAACTGAGTGGACAGTATCAAACAAAATTAAGGCATTTGTTTATTTTGTTGCTTGGTTGAAAAAATTATTAAATAATTCAAATAGAGAAAAATATTGAAGGAGTGACCATGTGACCAAGCAACGAATTATTTCATAAATGCATGTAGCGCATGACTGCCATGATTTAATTATCAGTGTTGTTCTGTCACGGTTGAATATTTTGTGATATTTGAATATTTTTGATATTTATTTCTTTTTATTGCATTTGCAAATGGCTTTTTAAAAATTAAAATAGAAGACATATTAAGAACTTTATTTTGTTCCTTGCATTCCCAATTTGGTTTGATCCAACATTATCAATGTGTTAATTGACAATGCCAAATTATCAGTTTTTATTTCACTTGGAATTCAATGTAATTCATTGCAACCAATGAAATATAAGTAAACACTTTTTAATGAAGATCAAGTTTTTAATTTTCTGATATACTAAATGCATCAGGTGCATACATTTTACTTGAATCATGTCATGCATTATTGTGTGCATGAGTAATCACTTGGATGTGTAAAAGCCACTGCATTTATACATGTTATACCTAGCAATTCTGTATATTTTGTATAAAACTATGATGAAACTAATTAACTTAACAAGTTAAAAACAAGTTTTAAAGAAACGTGAAATGTACCAAAAAAACTTTAACACTCACATCGAAATTAAACTGACAGGCAAACCATGAAAACGACCAAAAAAAGGCAATCAACAGTAACCTGTGAATATACAACATAGAAAACTAAAGACTTAAAGCAACTTGAAACCACAAAAAGGGGGAGATCTGAGGTGCTGCAGTAGGGTAACCAGATCCTGATCCATGTGAAGCACCCATAGTGATAAATTGCAATTAATCAAGTACCAGTAACCATGGTAACAGATACTGTTTGATATTCAACATGTTCAAGATCGTTCAAGTACAATGTTTCATATAAACATTTCTTGATTTTTTGCCAAAATAGAGACTGATTAATTTGAACTTATCATGCTTATTGACAATGTAAAATTGTAAAATCATCTTTTTATTCCAGACATATATTGGAGATATTTTGGTATCTGTGAACCCATATGCTCCATTGAACATTTATGGAGATCAGGTAAGATAAATGTTTTATAAATTTGACCCTCTATCATAGTCGAGGGTAAATTTTTATAATGTACTGTCACGGAATAGAAGTTCCTTCATAATATAAGTTCTAAAAGGAAAATATATTCTGGAAAAAAATTATTTTTTCCACAGGAGTAAATATTACAGTATTTGTTTCTAACAGGATAGATGGTATAGAATATTTGTTCCAACAGGAATAGATATTATGACAATGTTTATAACAAAGTTTCTATTGGAACTTCTGTTAGGTGGAACAAATATACGTTGACAGTTGTAGCTATATACATGTATCATGTATATATTATAGAAGGTCAAAAATTATAAAATACTGTTATTGTAGAGGGGGGGTAGGAGGGGTCCTGATCCCGAAATCCCGGGCTTAAAAACATGAAATCCCGAGGTCCCGAATTTAAATAAAGTTAAATCCCGGATCCCGTAATTTGGAAAAAAGAATTCCCGGATCCCGAAGGGGTAAATCCCGAAATCCCGAGCTTAAAAACACCCGATCCCGGAGTCCCAATAAAGGTCCTATCCCCCCTCATTGTAATATCTGATGGAAAAGAGCATGAGCATTGATACTAAATAATTGGGTATAATATCAAATATCCCAGAATATTAACTTAAAAAACAATTTATAATTACATAAAAAAAAAATGAAAAAAGAGGGGGGGGGGCTTTCCTACAGCACATATGAAACAATCAACATATTAAAAACTTGGCATTCCACATTGCCGTATGACAGTCATATTATTTTCCATCACCAGTTTTTATGATGATCTTTTTATCAGTTTAATGACTATTTACATTGACTTAAGCATGATAAGATTGACTTGAAACAATACACAGATCCAGTGGTATTATATATATATACACCTTGGTATGATAAGATTGATAAAGTTTGTGTAAACATACTTTAAAAGTCCACAAACACCTGTAGGCACCTGTTCAGGTGAAGAATTTACCTGAGATTACCTCAATATATTTTGACTATTGATTTTAGCTTGATAACTGTCAATTTCATCGATTTTATCACATGATCATAAAACTTTCCCTTTTTGGATTTCTATGATCTGATAAAAAATTTATAGAGAAATAAGTCATTGAGGTTATACCAAGGAACTTATAGAATTTTCCATATATACATACAGACTGCGAGGTCAATAACTAAAATGAGAACATCTGAAAAAATAAGAAATTCTGTTGAACATTTAAAATAACATATTTGATAACTTTCTGTTACTGGTAACCGTAACCATGGTAACAAATACATGGAAACATTACATGACAATAGTTTTCAGAAATAATCTTCAAAAATGAAAAAAAAACACATTTGAGAGCCTAAAAATTAATGAGCTTAGGTCAAAATACTGCTCAACTTCAGTATGTTCAATGCCAGAAGCAGTGGCGGATCCAGAACTTTTCCTAAGGGGGGGCCCGCTCCAGTCATGCTTCAATGATTCCCTATATAATCAACAAAAAAATTTTCCCACAAAAGGGGCCCCCCCCCAGGCCCCCTCAGGTCCCCCTGGATCTGCCTATTAGAGGAACAATCTAGCTTGCAACTTTTAATACACAACAAAATTTTATTAATCATGGCGCTTTATTTGAACTGGGAATTTACAGTAAAAGTGCAGTCATACAAATCATGCCTGTTTATTTAAAAAGACTCTGAGGCTACTGTAGCATTTAGAGATGGGATGGACCTTTATCGGGACTCAAGGCATGGGTGTTTTTAAGCTCGGGATTCCTGATTGATCCTTTCGGGATCTGAGAATTCTTTTTTCCAATTTCGTGAGGTTGGGATTTAAAATTTCTTTAAACCTTTGGATTTCATGTTTTAAAGGCAGGGATTTCAGATAAGGACCCCTTCATACCCCCACCCCACCCCACCCCTCATTTTACCCTGAGCCTCAGAAACATAAAAGGGTTAAGTTTGATTGCCAAAGAAACAAATAACAATTCGAGACCATATGTTGTGGATGTAAGCAACTATTGACTGCACAACCCTAAGGCGGCCCTTAAGGATGAGCAAAAACAAAAAAATATCATAAATAAGCTTTAAGGTTTAAACAAGATGTATGGTTAAATAATACAAAGGAGAAAATCTAATGGTTTGTTTTATTATGAAACCACCAATAAAAAAACAAACATGACGGAAAGAAACCACTGATTTACAAACTCCCCCGCTGGGAGTAATATTGATACAGAATGAATGGCAGAAATAAAAACGCTATGGCGACACCTTTGACTTTGTCAACATATCTGGTACTTTATTCTTTTTCCTTGCTAGTGCTGAAAGTTGCAAAGGTTCAGAGTGCATTTTAGTCTGATTTGTTTTGGTTTGAGTTATATCAATGTGTTAACATTTTTTTTTAAATTATCCACAAAACTATCATCTGAATTAGAGATGGTATCTTTAAGGAACTTTTTGTTTTGTAGATTGGGCAAGATTATGGAAACCTCAAGTTACTTAGTGATATGCCACCACATATATATGCCCTGGCAACAAAGGCGTACAAATGTTTGATGAAATCTGGTGTGAGTCAATGTATGTTAGTTAGTGGAGAATCAGGGGCAGGTAATTAATTAGCTTGTGCAAGGTCATGACTTTGTGTTACTTTTAGACATAAGATTTATGACATTGCTACCTTAAAGTTTATTAGTTCTTTTTTCTTTGTTGATATATTTAGAAATAATATAGTTCCAACTTCCTTAAAATGAAATATGACCTTGGATAGATTTGGCTACTCTTTTGTGGTCTCTTAGTCATATACATCATGTACATGTAAGAGTAGCTTCTTATAAGTTCATGTAACTATCTTTCTTGATTTTCACATGTTTGGGCAGTCTCCTCATACATGTTGTCATAAAATTCAAGAAAATTACTTCGAACACAAATAAAAACTTGTGTGCTATTTTCATAAAAATCTTGACTGTATGATTTGCATATATATTAGAGAATATGTTTATATGATTTGTTGAGAGTACTTCCGGTAGAGGCTCTTGACTTTATTTATTTTAGATAGATGACGTTGACCAAACTACATTTTGTAACCAATGCAAACAAGATGGCAGCGACGTTAAAAATATTCATTTTCAATTGCGTGCATTATTAAATTAAATAATATAGTCACCAAATATTCATTTGAATCATAAATAAGATAATTTTACTGTTTATTTGGGCGTAAACCAAAAAATATAAGAAAAAATCTTTTAAATTCCAAACTTAATCTTAACTACAAATACATATATGCCACATAAACTATAAACTAATATTAACTATCATAAGTTCCAATTGATCTTATTGACAACTGGAATGGTGTGGAATACCATTTATATGTTGTATTAAAAGAGAAAAAAAGACACTGCAGGAATACTATAAATTCTGAAATTTCTGGAAACATCTATTTATATAGTTGTTGTATTGGTTGAACATTATTATATGATTATGAACAGAAAAACAAATTTGATTAAGTTACAATTTCAGAAGATTCTTCATACAAATAATACTAATGAATTTTGAAATTATTATTTTTTTTTGCAAAACATGTCATACACAATTTTTACAATACTAAAAAAAATCATCATAAAATTATGTGAATTTACTGTAAATAGAGATATTTAAATGGTCTAGATCACATAAAAAATTTAGACTTAAAACAATTCTCATGGTATGTAATAATAAACTTATTTTTTTTATATAGGTAAAACAGAATCTACCAAGATGGTTGTGGCTCAGCTTGTCAGAATCTCAAAGTCAGCATCGTCAAACTTAGTAGAACAAATAAAAGAGGTAAAGAAAAATTCTATTTTAAAAAAGTTTTTTATCCACAAATTAGTATAATTTCACCGACTCTCACCTAATCAAAATGCCTTATGTGAGAAATAATAGATATATAGATTTTTGTTTTTATTGAATAATCCTTGAGCTGTAAAATCATTAAACAAAAACTTTTGTCTAAACAGAGCCCCTGACAAATGTACAAGAGGTGCAAGTCGTGCATAGCATTTCCACACCATGGAACTATAGAAATGAATCTACAGTATTAATATTTATACTTGTACCATTTTTGAAGGATTAATTAACTACATACATGACATAAAAACATAAATTTTGCAGGTGAATCCACTTCTTGAAGCTTTTGGTAATGCACACACAGTGATGAATGATAACTCAAGTCGCTTTGGTAAACTGATAGAAATACAATTTCTGAACACTGGTGTAGTCGTAGGAGGTAGGTGAACGTTTTATTAACAGTCTTGTTGTTGTCATGGTATTGTGCCTGCTTCATGTATTTGAGGTATGGGGTCTGCTACATTATGATGTTGACATAAAGCTCTGTTTGTTTGTAATGTTCATGTAACCACGACTTAAAATAAAATTTTCTATTGTATTCTATGCTATGATGAAAGCAAAGTTTTTATTTTGTTACAATCTGGGTAAGAGTTACTAAAAAGGGCTATTATAATTCATGGTTAAGATAGACATATATATAGTAAACAGCGATACTATTTACCAGAATTAAAAAGAAGTGGATATAAGCATGATAAGCAAATATAGGCCACCATATTTAGCCTTCATCATAGAGAGGAACCCATACTGTATATAGGTCAGCTTTAAAAGACTCTTAGATAAAAAAAAATGTGAAATAGATTGACTAAGATAAACTTTCTGCTTCGTTTATGATAAAACAAGTGACAATAAACAATTATGACAGAAATGAACCAATGAAAACAACTGAGTCACAGATTCCTGACTTGGGACAGGAACTCATAGAGTGGCAGGGCTATACATGAGAGATATTCTAGCTCTAGCTATCAATATTTTACACAATTTATTGGATCAGTTTGTCATGTTTGTTTTAGTCCAGTAATTTTAGTGCAATTTTTTTTTATCATTATTAAATATGTTGAATATTTGACTTCCAGCAAAAGTGACAGAACATATGTTAGAGAAAAGCCGATTGGTCCATACTTCAGACAGAGAGAGAACTTTCCATATTTTTTACTGTATGGTAGCAGGATTGAATAAATATGAAAGGAAAAGATATTTCTTAGCAGACAGACCAGAGTCATACAGGTACAAAATAATGATTACGCAGGGCCTGAAATAGCTCCAACTGAAAGAGTTGTGTAATTTTACATATCCAGATTCAATTTAATAGTGATAAGGTGTCAGCAATAGGTTCACTTTATTTGGTGTATGGAATAAACAAAGGTGTATATGTCTGTCTGGCAATTATCAACTGACCATGACCTAATGTTTATGGTTCATTGGTCAATCATAAGTTTTCCTGATTGAGTTTGTTTCTTAGATACTATATACAAAAGGTCATCTATATTTAAAACATGGAATAATTGTATGGTGTACATGTCTGTCTGGCAGAGTTCATCTGACCTTGGCGTCATTTTCATGGTTCAGTGATTCAATGTGTAATAGGTCAACTATATTCAAAGCACATTTGGTGTATGGAATGATTGTAAGGTATACATGTATGAAATTTTGAGTTTGGTTCATCCGACCTTTACCTCATTTTCCTGGATCATGTTAAATTGATGGGATAGTTTTATAGCTTTATATTTACGACTATCAACATGATATCAATGGTTAGTAAAGAAGGGTGAGAATTTCAGTGTTTTTACTCTTATGTACTGTTACTATAGAATGGAGTAGGTCCGGTAAGTGCCGGTTTTGGCCTCAAATTTCAAGTTCATCGGACGAAGGATTTTGGACACTTTTTAAACATTCAAATGTCTATTTCAATTGATTCAATTATTTTTTGTGAAAGATTTTAACTGATTCACTCATTTAAAACGCTCCGATTTTAGCTTAAATATGAAAAATCTATCAAATATGCCAAAAAATGTCAATTTTCAGATGGTTTTTGTCAAAAATGAAAGTGGCCGCATCCGTGTTCATCCTCGACCTTTATATATGTTATGTATTATCATTAAACACAACTTGGATTTCAATATCAAGAATGAACACGAATGCGGCCACTTTCATTTAAGACGAAAATCGTCTAAAATTTCACTAAAATGCTGAAATTGTGAAGATTTCAGTAATTTAGCATGACTTAATGATGCAAGTACCCGATATATGTGCATTGTAATGCCAAAAACAACCCATATTTATGTAGCAGATGCATTATACCTTCCAAAAAATAACTAGAAGTTTACATTTTAACAATTTTGTAAAACTGCTATATTTTGGGGCCAAAAAGAGGTCTTACTGAACCTACTCCTTTTTTTTAAATGTCATATTAACATCAAATTGAACCTAAATATTAACAGGTTAGTTGACCCTGGCGATGGTACTCCAGTATTTACCAGTAATGAAGACTACCAAAGATATCATGAAATGATGGTTGATATCAAACATACAATGAAAGCTGTTGGATTTTCAGAACAGGTAAGAAGAATGGACTTATAAATTTTGTATCTTTAGAGTATGCTTATAAAACATGTGCCTTCATTTATATTTCACTTTCTTAATAAAAATAAAAATGCCAATAGGCTATTTCTCGAATCATGTCTTTCACTGGAAAAATTGTCAATGTGAGTGAAGCCATTATGACATCTTTTAACAGCTAGATAGATGGCATGCCTGTATCCCTGCACTATTAAAGTTTCAAGCTCTTTTAGAACTGTCAATCAGCAGGGAAGTTTAGAAATAATTTATTAAAAATATTTTAGAAATAAATAAACTTGACACCAGAGAACAAAATGACATAGAATTTAAAAACTAAAAAAAATATAGGTCAACTTAAGCCTTCAAAAATAAGCAAAACCCATACTGTATAGTAAGATTTAAACATTTAATGATTGAAAAGGAAGATGATTATAATAGATCTTTACTTATTAAAGAGCCATTATTTGGTAATTTAAACAATATTTTTTTATTCCAGGATGTAGATTTGATTTTAGCCATTATGTCTGGTATCCTACACCTGTGTAACATAGAGTTCGTCCAGGAACCAGAGTCAGGACAAGTTATTATACTTAATGAAAATGAGATTGATGCAGGTTAGTATAGATCTCAGATAGGGTTAAGAACCACAAAAGTAATATATTTGAAGACTAGATATTGTCTGGTAATTTTTAAGACTGCTCATTTTCTTTACCAAAATGTAGTAGAGGGCAGTATACTGAATTGAACATAATTTTATGGTTGTGGTATATATAGTTGTGAATTCAAGATTCTAAGTAGATATAGGAAGATGTGGTGTGAGTGCCAAATTGAGACAACTCTCCATCCGAATAACAATTCACTAAGGTTCACATTTCAGTGACCAGATGCAAGGCCATGATTTAGATAAAGTGTGGAACCACGGCCCCAAACTAGGCAATGTTTGAATTGGGATTCCTTAAGACTACATCTGGTGTCAATTTGTATTATTCTTGTAATGTTATAAACATTTAATTATATCTTTCTTTTCTTTATAGCTTCAGTATTACTGTCATTACAACCAGAAGATCTAGTAACAAAGTTGTTGGCTAATACTGCATGGGTAAGAGGTAAGGTTTTGATCCTTTTGTTTTATAAATAAGGAGGCTTTTTTACAATTTGGGTTGTTTACCTTTACAGCAGAATAATTGCAACCCTGGTAGTTTAATTCTTCAGACAGATACACTGTTAAAAGATTTTTTAAATTAAAGTGGCACCTAACACTACAGGGAGATAACTCTGTTAAATCAGCTAAACATTTTAATTATTTTTTGTTGTTGAGGGCATATTAAGCTTCTCAATGATCAAAATTAGTGTTTATCAAACTGCTATGTAACCAATGTAACTTTTCTGATAAAGTGTGTGGTTCAAGTTTTTTTTAAATTTTGACAGAGGGTGAAATTAAATATTTCGTCAAAATTTATTTTAGATTGAACAAGCCAAATTAATTTTAGTCAAGGTTTTTGGTCGTAACCACCTTATTGCTGCTTTCTATTACATTTGGAAGGTCTATTAACCTTTAAAACTCTGAATTTATTTTACATACTATAATTCTGAGACTACCAAAACAACAAAACAAAATTCCAAACTATTCTGCATATGTAAATAACAAACAATACTGTAAACTAAGACCTTACTGAACAATATGAACTTAAACCATGAAAAAACTTAGCATATCCATCTAAGACTGTATTCCACACCTATCAGATTATACATATACTCTAGTAAAAATAAGCTATTTGTAACAATTCAAATAATTTAGTGTGAAATCAGGTCACATTAAGGAAGAAAATATCCATTCATTGACCTATACTTGTTAACTTTTTATACATTGTGACTTGGATAGACAGTTGTGTCATTTGCACATCTTCTTATTTATTCTGTCATCTTTTAGACACTATCTTCTAGTTTACAGATTATATATTGAGTTGTGTCCCTTTGTATGAGAAAGAATAGTAAAGTTACAGTTTGTATATTGAGTTGTGTCCCTTTGAAGGAGAAAAAATAGTAGTTACAGATTGTATATTGAGTTGTGTCCCTTTGTAAGAGAAAGAAAAGGAAAGTTACAGATTATAATTGAGTTGTGTCCCTTTGTAGGAGAAAGAATAGTAAAGTTTAAGTCTGTTCCTGAAGCTAATGATGGAAGGGATGCCTTAGCTAAGACAATCTACAGTCGATTATTCAGTTGGATGATACAACAGATTAACCTCATGTTACATGTAGAATATGATACGTAAGGTCAAAATAGTCAGAAATTTAACCAAGTTGTATATCAAGGCCCCTCATGGCAGTGTCCAAGTTATCACATAATCACAATTTTTTGCCAATATAATGACATGATCATTAATTAATCTTTCAAACAAGATAAACAAATAAACAAAAATACAGTCCTAAATTATCAAATACTCAAATAATTATGTAATATTATTTTGTATGGTATTCAAACACTATAAAAATGGCCATGTAATCACATTATGAAAATCCCTTTAAGGAGGCTTATAAGTGAAGTCAACATTTGTTAGTCTTGTATTATTTTAATTTTAGTTTCTTGTGTACAATTTGGAAATTAGTATGGCGTTCATTATCACTGAACTAGTATATATTTATTTAGGGGCCAGTTGAAGGACGACTCTGGTTGCGGGAATTTCTCTCTACATTGAAGACCTGTTGGTGACCTTCTGCTGGTTTTTTTTTCTATGGTCGGGTTGTTGTCTCTTTGACACATTCCCCATTTCCATTCTCAATTTTATAGTAGGAAACCAAGTGCATATCTCAATGTTTTAAAGTCTTAGACTTATTATACCCCCGCTTTAAAAAAGGGGGGGTATACTGTTTTACCTCTGTCTGTCCGTCCGTCAGTCCGTCCATCAGTCCGTCCATCAGTCCGTCAGTCCGTCAGTCCGTCAGTCCGTCCGTCAGTCAGTCCGTCCCATGAAACTTTCGTCACATTTTTCTCAGGAACTACACATCCACCCTTTCTGTAATTTGGTATCAACATTTATATATGTCAGCCATACCGTGTGATGCGTTTTCAGATTCATCACTTGACAACTTCCTGTTTACCGAACACTTGTCTGATTTTACACATGATAGCCAAGTTGAAAATTTTCGTCACATTTTTCTCAGGAACTACAATACAAGGATTTCTGAAATTTGGTTTCAGGATTTATATAAGTCAGCTATACCGTGTGATGCGTTTTCAGATTCCTCACTCGACAACTTCCTGTTTACCGAACACTTGTATGATTTTACACATGATAGCCAAGTTGAAAATTTTCGTCACATTTTTCTCAGGAACTACAATACAAGGATTTCTGAAATTTGGTTTCAGGATTTATATAAGTCAGCTATACCGTGTGATGCGTTTTCAGATTCATCACTCGACAACTTCCTGTTTACCGAACACTTGTATGATTTTACACATGATAGCCAAGTTGAAAATTTTCGTCACATTTTTCTCAGGAACTACAATACAAGGATTTCTGAAATTTGGTTTCAGGATTTATATAAGTCAGCTATACCGTGTGATGCGTTTTCAGATTCATCACTCGACAACTTCCTGTTTACCGAACACTTGTATGATTTTACACATGATAGCCAAGTTGAAAATTTTCGTCACATTTTTCTCAGGAACTACAATACAAGGATTTTTGAAATTTGGTTTCAGGATTTTTATAAGTCAGCTATACCGTGTGATGCGTTTTCAGATTCATCACTCGACAACTTCCTGTTTACCGAACACTTGCATATTTTTACACTATTAATATTATCCACTTGCGGCGGGGGTATCATCAGTGAGCAGTAGCTCGCAGTTTCACTTGTTACATCAGGAGTGGACAGTCAAGTGAGAGATTTCTAGAATTTCTTCATTTGCACGGGAGACTTCCGCCCAAAACACGATGGTTGGCAGCTATGTGTTTCTTTCTACTGGTTGCTAATAGGGTTTCATAATTCAAATGAGTTAAAATGAAGAAAAACATTATCTAAGAAATTTGTTTTTATAACTTGATTTGACTGCTGTTATATTTTACTTCTTGTACATTTTAGGAGATACCCTGTGGGAGTAATAAGTATCCTTGATATGGCTGGGTTTGAAAATTTTCCAGTCAACAGTTTTGAACAGTTGTGTATAAATGTAGCCAATGAGCAGATACAGAATTATTTTAACCAAGCTGTGTTCACTGCAGAGATGATGGCGTATGAAGAGGAGGGAATCAAACCACCAAAAATCAAATTCACCAATAACAAGGAAATATTAGATCTATTTTTACAGGTATACACAATTGCGTTCAGAGTATGTTTTTTTTTTATTCACATGACATTTTGGATCATCAAGTATTTATAAAAATTATTGTCATTTTTCAGTATACTTTTGTTTAGACTTTTTTCAAACACTACCCTAGGATTTGCATACACCGGTAGTTCTTGTCCGATATCTTAAAAGGGAGATAATCAATTTGAATACTTCAATTAATTTGGCTGAATAACTTTACTGAGTAAATTTTTTTGTACATGCCAAAACATTTAGAATAATATAAAAAAAAATAGGGATTGTTTAGAAGACAATTAGTTGCAATAATATGCTTATTATCTTAGATAACATGTTTTTTTTCATGCAAGCAAACAACATGCAAAAAGAACTGACATAATTATTAGTTGTAACCTCTATAAAGGCATCCACCAATTGGAGAAAAAAAGGTTTATATTTGTAAAAAGTTTCTTCCCTTGTACGTGTTGTTAATAAACAAACATTGTTTGTTATTACAGAAATGACTTTCCAGTGATGATATTTAGATCCATAATACTTCTTTGTTTTTCAGAGACCTGTAGGATTATTTGCCATGCTGGAGGATGACTGTCGTCTGTCCACCTCTATGGATATCAGTTTTGTAGAAAAATTAAACAGAAACTTTGTGAAGAACAGCTATTACAAAAAGTCAAAGTCTCGAGATCCAGTCTTCACAATACTTCACTTTGCTGGACAGGTATGGAGTTTATTCTGAAGTTAACATTTATAACTAATTATTAATACTTGAATTAAAATATTATTCAGCGAGCCATGAGTTTTAAATTTGAAAATTTACATGTTTCGAGTGGATAAATGTTGTATCACACTGGCTGCAGTGGTAGTATCTATATATATATAGATTCCAGCAATGTGCATTAAAATATATCATCGCCGCCCAAAACATGTTTAAAGGGAGATAATCAAATTTACTTAAACTTCAATATTACAATATGTGGTAATTATAGAGTTTTGCAAAACTCCTCTAAAATAGCTGAAAAGAGATTAATGAATGTCTGTATGTCTCAAGATTTGTTTTGTTCTCTAACTTAAGTTTGCTGGAACCAAATGTTATGAAAATTATATACAATGCTAAATACCACAAATCACAGATACAGTAAGAATTTGGGTAGCGTCACTTTTACTGTTCTTAGATGCGTTCATTGTCCCTTTATAATGTTATATGCAAGCAGGGGAAACATCCATGTCCTATGGACACACTTTAAATGACAAAAGATATATTGAAACAAATCTTAGTTATATTGATAAAAAGATATAAAGGGATAAAATGTGAATACATACTTTTGCCTTGCATCTATGTAAATTAAGTAAAAAAATATAATGAGAATTTGCATTCTACAAATTAATTTGGATCTCACCTCTCATACAACTGTTTATCTTGATTTAGTTCCTCCCAGCCCTTGCCCAATAAAAAAAATACTAGTGTACAAAAGCCTTTTTTTCAAATCTAACTGAAGTTTTGGTTTAATTTACACAGGTGGTGTACAGAGCTGAAGGATTTATAGAGAAGAATAGAGAAACACTGGGTACAAACTTCCAAAGTCTAATGGAAAATAGCCAAAACAGACTCATTACAGACCTCTTCACAACACAATTGTCAGAGGCAGGAACCTTAAAAAAGGGGTGAGTAGACTATCTTGTTTTATAGTATTTTGTTAGGCCCTGTCTGTTTTGAGATTATACCATAAAATTGAGATATAACACTTGTTTGAACTTTCAATTATTTTGTAGGATTTTAAAAAAATCTTTTGTATTTGACATTTGCATTTTTTGCATTTTTTTCCAGAGATACTTTACACAGAAACCAGTGGTCTGTCCCAGAATGGCAGATGCCAAACAGACCTGCTTTGGCTGGAGAAGAAACTTTGTCTAGACGTGCAGGCAGAGATTTACAGAGAAGGTAAATTATGGTTTCTAGTATTTACAGATTTTTGGAAAGATTTGAACTTCTTCTTAATCTTTCCTTAGGCACCCGCCTCCCTATCGACTAAATCTGCAAAATGTATACACACTGTAATATAGTTCCCTATATTTCTCATGTCTATCTATATATGCAGTTCATTCAAATATGTTTGTCTTTAAGGTGTGTTGATGTGTAGGCTATTTTTGTCATTTGAGTGTTATTATTACACAGAATGGCTATGTATACAATTTTCATCACATTTTCTCCAACAATATATAAAAAGTTTGTAAGGGTTCTACGGAACCCAGTGTCTCACCTACTTTTGCTGTAAATTGCAGGCTCAACAAAAATGAGGGAAAAAATCAATAAAAATATTCCGCTTGATACTATCTTTTGATTGTAAGAAGTTTCTGTTTAAGTTGGAAAAAATCCAGGATAGCTTATGAATCTAATAAATGTTTTAAAAACTTTAACTATATGAATGTAATGTTAACTGGAAGAAAAACTAAGTCCATTTATAAGTAAAATACAGATACACAGGTACAAGATATTTACAAAATTTCCTTCTAGATAATAGCTTTTGATCATAAACAAGCTTCTGTCCAAGTTTGGTACAAATTAAAAATAGTATAAGAAAGTTCTTAAAAATTTAACCACAGAGTGAATGTGTTGTTTCCTGGCAGAAAATCTAAGTCCATTTAAAGAAAAATACGGAAAAAATGGATTTATCGTTTTACAAAATTTACTTCTGGATACTATCTAATGATCATACGCAAGCTTCTGTCCAAGTTTGGTACAAACCAAAGATTGTTTAAGAAAGTTATTAAAATTTTAAAAACTTTAACCCCAGAGTGAATGTAATGTTTTCCCGCAGAAAAACTAAGTCCATTTATAAGTAAAATACAGAAAAATGGAATTTTATTTTCACAAAATTTACTTCTGGATACTATCTTATGATCATAAACAAGCTTCTGTCCAAGTTTGGTTGAAATCCAGTATGGTTTAAGAAAGTTATTAAAATTTCAAAAACTTTATCCACAGAGTGAATATTTGTGGATGCCGACGATGACACCGACGATGGAATGTAGGATTGACAATTAGAGGTTCCTAAAGTTTGGTTTCAAGCATCGTGTGAACATGATTAACAGTTTTTATCCATCGCTTATTAGTTAATTCCTTTTACCAAATGCAATCAAATATATACTAGTGGTCTTATTAGGAAAAATTAGTTCAAACTGTTATTTTTTTAATACAATTTTAAATAGATGGATTATCAAAACTTTAAATGGAAAGGCAAAATTACCCCTATTTGTAGACATCCGAGGTAATATTTAAATGAAGAAATGTATGCTATATATTATAGATATTGTTTTGTATTGTAGATTAAAAGACAGTCAACATGTGGATAGCAATACTCCCCCAGTATCTACTGCCAGTGCCTATTTCAGGGTAAGTAAGTCAATTGGTGTTAAACTTTGTAATACCTTACCCAGATTTGTGCAGTGAATAAAAAATGAACATGAGAAACGATGATAGTCCGTCCAAAGTGGACGATAAATGGCTGACCCATGTTAAGAGAGAACCATATCTCTTGTACGTAAAAGACACCCTTGTAGATTTCGGAAAAAGAGAAGACAAATGCCGCTACAAGGCAGCACTAATACCTACAAAGTGGAAAGGGATTCATATAAGTTGCAATAACTTGTTTTCCAGTCCACTATAAATAAATATATTAAAACTAATAAATGAACATATTTTGTACCATTATTTGTTTTGTTAAAGGGGTTGGACTGGTACACAACACTTGGGGAATTAACTCTATGTATTTTACGTAAATGTTTTGGTTGTATTCTAACATATTTAACTACTTTAAAAAATAAACACAAATGGTTTTTAATGCAGTGACCCTGCAAAAAGCATGGGTATCCTTTTGAAAAAGTATAAATGTAAACAATAATATTCATGTACTAAAATTTAGGCAAATGAGTTTTCCTGTTTTATATATTAGAAATTAAAAAAGTTTGAATTTCAATATTCAGTAATATTCTGTACAATAAAAGTAAAACAATGAGTTATTTGATACAAACTCTAACTCCATTGTCACAATGGTAAAAACTTATTTTAAAAGGGAAAATTTTAATTTATCTTTTTATCTCTTACAAGATTATATGGACAATTATGCATTTTTTTTTTATAGAATTCCTTAGCCAAGCTGATGAAAAAGATGGCCAAAGGAGAGCCACACTTCATTAGGTGTATAAAACCAAATTCTAATCAAAATCCACACCAATTTGATGATAAAATTGTACTGAGTCAGTTAATAAGTACTGGAGTAGTGGAGACTACAAGGATACGGAAACTGGGATATCCAACTAGGATGCCTTTTGAAGACTTTATACACAGGTATGTCTGTTAAAATAGGAATACAAGATTGTTATTTTCAAATTGGAAAAGGGAGATAATTTCAAAATTCATGAATTTCAAAAATCAAGTTTAATTAATATCACTATTGAAGAAGGACTTTTAAAGATGTTACATAAGTAAGGTTATCAAATGTGATATAACAATCAATTGAAAAAGGGAGATATTTCTTAAATTCTTAGAAAACAAAAGAAAAAAATTAACTATTATATTTAAGAAATATTGACTTGATCCTTTTCTATTTTAATTCTAGGTATAAATTTTGAGAAGAATTTTTCTAATGATGTGTGTTCATCAAAATAATAGTAAAATTAGTCATAGTCTGAACATAAAATTATTGTGGTTTTTTTCATCTAGTTCTCACAATATTCTTTTATTTTCAGATATTCAGTGATTGCTTTTTTAAGACGGATTGACGAAAATGAAATTGGTCCAAGGGTTTGCCAACATATACTAAAGTATGCTGGATTAAAGGGTTGTGAAATTGGAAAATCACGGGTAATAGAAATATACACTCTTACTGTAGTTAACTCATCAATGTAAATATAACGGAGTTTGGTGAGACTGTCATCAAAGTGAGAGGGTTAGCGCTATAAAACCAGGTTTAATCCACCATTTTCTACATTTTAAAATGCCTGTACCAAGTCAGGAATATGACAGTTCTTGTCCATTCGTTTTTAATGCGTTTTGTTATTTGATTTTGCCATGTGATTATGGACTTTCCGAATTGATTTTCCTCTAAGTTCAGTATTTTTGTGATTTTACTTTTTACTGGTTATAAATACACTCATTCATGCAGATAAAAGATTGAAAGTGACACTAGACTACAAAATTTAAAAAAAGGCTAAAAGTTTTTTTTAAAGTACCAAGCTGAAGAGCATGGAAGACTCCAAATAATATGATGTAAAAATATAAGTCTGATGCTTTATTATACATGTAATATAAATAAAATTATAAATGTGGACTTTTAGAACTTGTCACACACAGACTTTCTTTTTTCTGATACTTTGAGTTATGAGAAGTTGTTTGTTTATATAACTTAAGCCAAAGCTTACATCATATGCATTCTTGTTTAAAATTATGGTAAAAACAAACTCATTTCAAAAGTTTAACAGTCAGACAAAAATGCATTTGGACATATAAGATAATATTTGTGCATGACTGACCGTATTTTTTTGCATCTTCAACATAAGGTTTCCACCAACATATTATTTGTTCTATCTAATCAGTTATACCATATAAAACTTGAATTATGAAATGATTTACATTTTATTTCAGGTATTTCTTAAATATTTCCATACTGAACAGTTAGACTTGTGTTTGGAAACTATATACAAAGACATTATAACTGTCCAAAAATGTGTGCGGGGACATTTTGCCAGAAAATTCTGTCGACGGTTGAAACAGATTCAACAGCACCAGCATCAAGACCTGGCTGAATTCAGTATATCGTTAAACAGAGACTGTGATAGAGTTTATCATATGATGCTTTCTTCAAATGACCATGATCACCATAAGTTTCAAAAATTGGTAAGGGTTAACTGGGAATATCCAACACAGTGTTAATCCTCCACCTATCCATATCTTAAACAAAGTTTTTTGAAAGAGATATTTAGAGAAAAAAAAACTATATAGATATAAGATGTGGTATGATTAACAATGAGACAACCATCCACCAAAGTTTAAATGAAGAGGATGTAAGCAATTGTAGGCAACACAATGGCCTTTAACAATTAGAAATACCGATACTGTGTAGATGCCTATATTTGATGAAATCTTAAGAGTAGGTTAACATTTTATTTAGAAAAGCACAATCATTCTTGAGCTTTCAAATAACTTATAATTTCAAGATGATGCCACAATGGGAGAGTACTAATCTTTTTTATAGAGTGATTAATTTTTAAAATGTTATTTATTTAAACTAGTGTTAAACCCCACCACATTCTGCATGTATGTGCCTGTCCCAAGTCAGGAGCCTGTAATTCAGTGGTTGACGATTGTTGATGTGTTGCATTTTTTTCTTTACTTTTTTGCACATAAATTAGGTCGCTATAAGTTTTCTCGTTTAATTTATTTTACATTTGCCTTTTCAGGGCCTTTTATAACTGACTATGGGCTATAGGCTTTGTTCATTGTCTCATTGGTAATCATACCACATCTTTTTTATAGATAGAGGAGAGACATATTAGGAGACCAAACAGACAACAATCTGAGGAGATTGAAGATTTTCCTGACTATGAAGAACCATCTTTTAGGTAAAAATTTAAGCTACCTTAAGTTACGACATTAAAAAAAATATTTTTTGAATAACACATGAAAAGGATAAAATCATCAACATGCTGGGCAGGACAACAGATCATACACCAACAACCAATTGCTCAGAATTATAAAAGTTATACAAACAATGACTAACACGGTCCAGATACCCTGGCATATGGTACAGACACAAAATGAGTGGGTTTGTTTAAAGTTCTCTAAATGACATATTTAACAAAGATATCAATTTTTCAACTTCAAAGTGAAACATCTCCCTTTGGCAAATTACAATAGGAAAGTTTTGTAGAGAGAGATTTTTCTGTTATCTCTCTTTGGCATATCACAGTGGGAAAGTTTTGTAGAGAGAGATTTTTCGTTTATCTCCCTTTGGCAAATCACAGTGGGAAAGTTTTGTAGAGATAGATTTTTCTGTTATCTCCCTTCGACAAATCACAATGGGAAAGTTTTCTAGAGATATATCTTTCATTTATCTCCCTTTGGCAAATCTAAATGAGAAAGTTTTGCAGAGATATTTTTCTTTAATCTTCCTGTGGGAAATCACAATGGGAAAGTTTTTAAGAGATAATCTGAAAATAACAGTTCAAATGTGTTGTTCTATACTCTAATGTTAACCAAAAGAGGGTCAGAACATTAGCATGATTGCAATGTATTGATTATTTCCATGTTAGTTGATGCATGTATAAGTAGATATGTTCATTAACTATTTCAGTTTAAGGTGGTACTGTCAATGTATATTTGTTCCGCTTAACACAGAAGTTCCAGTGGAAACTTTGTTATAAACCTTGTCATAAGATTTATTCCTGTTGGAACAAATATTCTACACCATTTATTCTGTTAGGAACATCTACTTTAATATTTATTCCTGTGGAAATGATATTCCAGAATATTTTTCCTTTTGGAATTTATATTATGAAGGAACTTCTATTCCGTGAGAGTACCTAACTCACTACAGGGAGATGACTCTGTAAAAATCGTCTAAACGTATTTGTTAAGGAAATATTAAGCTTTTCAATGATAAAAACTAGTGTTTGTCAAACTGTGATATGTCCAATGAAATTTATGTGAGAAAGTGTGTGGTTCAAGTTTTTTGAAAATTTTAGATTTTTGTAAAAGAGTCAATTAGGAAATATTTTGTCAAAATTTTATGAAAATTACACGAGCCAAATTAATTTTAGTCAATGTTTTAGGTACCACATTAAGCCATATGTTTTATTAAATATTTATTTTTTCCAGGAGATCAGAACCTGACTATTATAACGAATCATCTAGAGGTTTGAATAGACAATCAATGTCACAGGGAGGTTTGAGCAGAGAAAAAAATGTCTACTCCCCAGTTATCCAACAAGATATATCCAACAAGGAATATTTATATCAGGTAAATTATCTGTAAAATAAGGATCAGAATTAGATCTGAGTTCATTACATTATTGCTACTCTGGATTTTTTTATTTTCCTAAGTACCATTACTTTCTTGGTTTTTAGAAAACTGACATTTCGTGGTTTGGGTGAAGTCTGCATACCAGGGTTGAGTTCAATATCGTAGCAGCTACGTAACGGCTATGTAGCTGCTATCAATATCTATGTAACAGCTAGTCTATAGCTCCACATTCAATAGTCAAAATCTACATTGCACTAGGTAGCAGCTACGATACTGAACGCAGCCCAGCTTATATAGAAAATTGTTATTAGTTGGAACATTTCACTTTATGGCTCACCTGTACTGTACCCACTAATTAATGAAAATTGGTATCCAACAAATAATAATGAATCCTCATGAGTAATACCTAATTATTCGAAAATGTCAACTATCAGTTTTATAAAAATTAAATCTTTTTCTCCATACCCTGGATTTCTTAACGAAAGTAAGATTCTGCTGTTTAGAATTGTCACTCAAATAATTTGCATTTGTCACATTGAACCCAATCATTTCCATATTGTTAAAGCTGGGAGAGACAGTTCCTTTCACATAAAATTTTTCTGACATTTTTATTGAACAAGGTGCTTCGATGCTATATGATGTTACTTTTTGACATTACTTTGCATCCATAGTCATTGTGGCTTTACCCTATTCTGAAATATAGTCATTGTTGCTTTACCCTATTCTGAAATAATAAGTTAATCCTAACCAAATTCAATTAAAAACGGATATTGAAGGATAGACAGGGACATTATGACCCATACTAAAAAATTTGAATTCCCTTGCTGATCTTACCTTCAATTGTATGAAAACCTCAGTGACCAAGTGGTCTAAGTTGTCCTATTACTATATCACTAGCCAGTCAACACTGAGGTTGTGAGTTTGAGTCCCTCACAGAGCAGGTGCACATGACTACAATCTTAATTGACCAGGATTGTTAGTTTTTCTGCAGAAGTTTGTTGGTTCTCTCTGGGCACTCTGGCTTCCTCCTCCACCAATAAAAACTGACCACCACGAAATAGCACAATATTGTTGAAAGTGACTTAAAACACGAATCAATCAATCAATCAATCAATCAATCAAATTAATCAGTCAATTTTTAGAAAAGCAAGTATCAAATGAGTCTCAAAATATGCTATTTTAGAACCAGATGAGGCAGATATTGGCTAAATGGAAAGAGATTCCCCACGATGCTTGGTGTAAGATAGTCTACATGGAATATGCCAAACCTGTAGCCAAATTCTACATTGTGGACAGGGATGTTATGATTGATGGCACCTATGAGAGTTTTGAAGGTGAAAAGTAAGTTTGTTTATAAGTGTGTTTAAAGATGATCAACTTCTTACTGACCATGTGGGTCTGAATGGGGGAACAGAATAGTGGGCAATAGGACATAAAGGACACGCTAGACAATATATTTATATTTGTTCTCCATCTTTCATAATCATGATAATTAGCCTTGCTGTTTATTGGCACACAGCTTAAATAAAATTTGGAGGATAAAGGTTAAAAAATATATACATCTTAACTAAAAGTTCCAGTTCTGCCAATTTTTCAAGAAGGAAATTTGTGACATTTGACCAAAATAGTAAAGATTAAAGAGAAAACACAATAAATCAAGGAAAAATGTTGCCAAACCAGCATGTAAATATGTGAGACTTGGCAGCCCTGAAGTTATACATGTACAGTGTTTGTCTATTTGATTTCATTTGGCAAGAGCAATTATAAAGAAGCAAGCACCTGGAACAATATACCTGTATGAATTATGGATCTGCATGATAATAAAGGCTGACAATTGGTTCACATTGGAATGAAGTTGGTTTTAAAAGTTTTGTATATATTTGTTACAGAATTGGACTTGGTGCTTTTAGAAATCCTGATAGAGATGCAAGAACAGAAGAAATTAGGAGTTATATAGGAAAGGTAATAAAGTTACTGTAAAAGCAGAAATTTTCGTGGAGGATTTAATTTCTTTTATTTGGTGAAAAGAATATATCCACGGAATTAAAAACCCACGAAAATTTAACCTATATACAACATGTACAATATCACTTCCATTTACTGGAAACCATGAAATTAAATTCCCATGAAGTCTTATATAAAGACAAAACCATGAAATTTTAATCCCACGAAAATTATTGTTTCTACAGTATATCAATCAGAAGTGTGTAAGTAATGTGTCTGGAAGATTTTGATTTTTCATTTATATTTTTCATACAAGTAAATACTGTCAATTAAGAAATTATTCAGGCAAGGTTTTTATTTGTGCGAATAATAGCACTGGGTGAGTATCACAAGAATAAAAACTCATATTCTGATATTCGATACATCAAACTGAATGCACATTTTCCTGAAATTGCAATAAAAAATACATATCTATGCACTAATTTGTGAATTTAAAGAAATCAACATTTATTTTCACCAGTCAACAATTTTATCCAAGAGGCATAATAGATGCATTATATATATAAAGAAATATAAGAATAAGGGGAAAACTGAATAGTTTGGGGAAAAACAGTTAATATTGTATGCGAAACCTGAAAGAACTACAATTTAGCCTCCGTGATGTAACTAAGGAAACCCATAGTTATACATATTTGACAACTCCTGTGATAAAGAAAGCAGTAAACTTTAATGGTTGTGTCAATTTTTTTTTTTAATTTCAATTCAAATAGAACACTTGCTTTTAAATTCAGTAATTTTTGTCATTTTATCACAGGGAATAATTCTAAGAAAGGAGGAGGATGGAGGGATACTAGCAAGGAGGATTGGTAAAAATAACTGTATCGTCAAAGACTTTAAACAACCACAGAATTACTGTTTCTCAGAGGAAGTGATAGAGAAAGAAGGCAAAATACCAGATGATGAATTTATTAAGGTAAATAAAAATCATACTTGAAATTTTTTCTGTGGGTGAGTATGGTGAAACTTCTTCCTTTTCTTTGTGCTTTGTAATGGTAATACCTAGCAGCTGTAATTTAATGGTTTTTAACAGGTTAAATTACAGGGCCTGTATGCATAAAGCTTAAAGTTAAGATCATGTTCCAAAGAGTCAGATTTTCTACATGTCCAAGGATAAATTAGTTATACTACCATGACATACTATTCCAAGACTTGATATTTAGGTGTATCATAAGCCAAAGATCAAGACTAAATGATTACCATGTACTTCTTAAATTATTAAAACACCCTTTACCCAATGCTAAAGCCCAAATATGGTTATAGTATCAGGTCACATGATTACCGTATAAAAGTTTACCGTAACATGTAAAGAAAGTTTACTGTAACATGTACATTAGCTAAATATAGATAACTGTAACCATGGAAAATCCCACTGAAAGGATAATTGAACCTTTTTAGATATCAACAAGATACATATTTATCCACTGGATAACTTTGATCCGCCGGTTCACTCTGAACCGCCGGTTAAATCTAAACCACTGGTTAACTCAACCGCCGGTTAAACAAACCGCCAGTTAAATCTGAACTGCCGGATAACTCAACCACCGGTTAACTCAACCGCCGGTTAACTCAACCGCCGGTTAAACTCAACCGCCGGTTAAACTCAACCGCCGGTTAAACTCAACCGCCGATTAACTCAACCGCCGGTTACCATATCTATATAAATAGGGTGCAAACATTAATCCATCATTCTGCCTCTGATGAAGGTCCTTTTCGGACCGAAACCGGTCAGGCTATAAAACACCACCAGGCGCTGTTAATTATGTGTATTGGTATATATACTATATTTTTATGCTTTTACATTTTTCTCACTGATACACATAGTTAATATGGCTTCTACTAACGAAAGCTTCATTTGGAGCTAATGTGTTTAGAGACTACTTATGTCAGTACACGTTTCCTATATTGCCTAAATTAGTTATACGATTAAATTTCTTAACATAGACAGTTTTATTCATACAGGCACAGACACGTAAATAATAAAGACCACAAGATTATTGTTATGTAACAGTTTTATTCTGTTGAGTATTTTTTAAGCTTTGCATGGCTTAAATTGGCTGTTTCAGAATCTTAAGGACTCTGGGTAATTTTATTGTTCTTACCCCAAAATCATATTTACCTCATATCATTTGTAGAGTGTCTATTGTTCAGGACTTTTTTTGAAATATTACCCAGAATGCATTAGATTCTGAAACAGGGAAGTCTAAAAGTTACAGAATGCAGGAATCACTCGTATTTCGATCAGATACTGAGATGATGTTCAATTTTGCCTGTAGTAAGAAGAGGTAATGATTGATTAATTGTTGGTCTTTTTATCTGTCCAACCTATAAGATTGGAGTCACGCTGTTTATCTCAACTCTATTCTTTTATAATTGACAAACCACATGTATGGCAGACGACACTTACTGTTAGTTGCCAATGAACATAAGAGAAGTAACTTTATGTCCTGTTAAATAGCATAAAACAGGTAGAATTATGGTCTATATTTCTGGTAACCTAAAATACCTACATTTTTTTTAATAGAGGTATGCAAGCTTCCTAAAACCAATATGATACTGAATATTTCTTTTTGTTTGGTAGCAAATACTGATAACCTGATTACAGTATTTCAGTTCCTGGATATTCGTTTGTCCTTGTCTGATTTTATTTTACACACAAAAGTCAGATGTGATAATGTCAGAAATCTATTCAGTGTTAAGGTCAATACAACATGTACAAGGTTGTCTGCATGAAAACATCACAATTTGGTGATATCAACTAAAGGTAGGTTTTAAACAGGGTTCGGCTAGTATGATCAAAATTTTAAGGTAAAATATGTGCAATTTGCCTAATTGGCTTGGGTGAAACACTAAATGTCATGTGATATGACTTTTTCAACCTCCACATTGAAACATCTCTTATCTTATCAAATGACATTTTTATTTTTCAGATATTTGATGTAAATCAGTTACATAGTCACATGGGACTGGCTCTGGAGGCAACAAAAACATCATCAGATACCAGATCATTACTCTACAGGGCACCAGTTTTACAGCTGCGAACCATAGTTGGCATCAGTCTTCTAGAGGACAATGAGGATATTAGCCAAACCCCATGTTGGCTGTTAGTCATTAATCTTGAAGCTCTGAGGACATTAGATGATCAAGATGGTTTGTAATGTTACTGAATTTACCTATTAGCTAAGTTGATCGCACACACGATGTTGTACATCAATCTTTCAACACTTAGAATAGGGGTGTAAAAGGGGGGGGGGGGGGGTTTCTGCATGGAAGAACTTGAAATAAAATTGCCATCCACAATAATCGAACAATTAAAAATATCTTGCACGTTCATCTTTTTGCCCATTTCAATGAAACATGGTGAATAACAAACCTTTTTCACGACTGCAAGTGAAATAAAAATGACAAAACATGTTGCATGAAAATAACCCTTTACCACCCTCTTAGAACATAACGTTAAAATTTACAAAACTGTGAACTGTGAAACAGTTTTGTTAAAATAAAAACTTGCATTCATAATTTCAGAAGTGATTTTCCTTTATTATTTGTTTGCAAAGCAGTATTTATTAGAATTCACATTTTTGCCAGAGGTCAAGGATTTTAAGATATGAATGCACACATTTGTATCTGAATTAACAGTAAAAAAATAAAGAGATGCAGTATGACTGTCTTTGAAGCATTTATCCATAAAAAAATAGTTTATTGTCCGCAGTCTTCAACAATGGTCATAAAATTCAGAAATTATTGCGATATTTTATTATTGCGAAAAATGTGACAAAGCTATCATTGCAATAATTAAAACTTGCATTTTTTTTACATTATTCAAACAGGATTTTACTGAATATCGCAAAAATAAAAATCGCATTTTAGTCTAAAATGACAAAATTTCAATAATAAATGCTCGATATAATTTCTGAATATACAGTATTTCAGTGGCTCGCCATGTTCTACATTCAATACATTTCAGTGGCTTATCAATTAACTTATTTGTTAAATTTCAGTGGGTAAACATGTACTATATAAATTATATTTCAAATGTCTAATCATGTTCCACATTGATTTTATTATTCAGCGGCTAACCATGTGCTACAGAAGATAGCCCAGATGAAGATCAGGTCTGAAGAAGATGTAGAAAAAGAAGAAAATACAAATGAAATAATACACAGAGTATGTATGTTTTTTTTTACGTT
Source organism: Mytilus edulis (assembly GCF_963676685.1). Taxonomy (NCBI): domain Eukaryota; kingdom Metazoa; phylum Mollusca; class Bivalvia; order Mytilida; family Mytilidae; genus Mytilus; species Mytilus edulis. Next base: position 50,878,635 of record NC_092355.1, on the reverse strand, counting down.
TAAAGGTTATCAGGTTGATTTTAATTGAACTAGTGTCATTTGGCTTCTAAAATTAAAAGAAAACCAGTGAAACATTTCTATGTTAAAGAGAATCTGTCCTATTTTTCTTCTTCTGAAACCTTTGAGTTTGATATTTTCTTTTACTTTTTTTCTATCATGTTAAAAATTGGACAAAACTAGTTGAGTAGTGAAAAAACAGGATTCCTTAAAAAATATATATATTAAAATTAACATTTTCTGTTTTGAATTTGCATTGAATGGTTACCACTGTACATAGAGCAGTCATCCTTCTAACATCATCATTATGCTAGCCTAATCAATACATACAAAATGTGGTAATTACTCACTGTATTGGAAACCATTGGTGGCCTTCAGCTGTTGTCTGCTCTTTGATCCGGTTGTTGTCTCTTTGACACATTCCCCATTTCCAATCTCAATTTTCCATATAAAACTTATAGCATAGAACTTTTTTTTATATTTGTTCATGCAGCATAAAGGAAGAGAATGGTCAAAACATAAACAAAGAGATGAAAAAAGCAGTAAAGCTCCACTAAGAAAGACGAGGATAGAATTAAGACAGAAAGGGCTGGACATTAAAGAATTCATGCCTTATAGCTGGGATGATCCATCAAGTAAGCTATCACCTTGGGTAAACAAGTGACATGATTGGTTCAATGTTGTCACATGATGAACCCCATTGAATATATATGTAGGTGGTTAGTAGCTTTCAAATGTGTATTCATGGCCTAACTTCTACTTTTAATAGTGACATTGATTTTTTTATACAACAGTTTGCAGGAAAAGTCCTGTGTGCCATAAATCTGATATACAGTTCCTTACTGATTTGTAGGGTGTCAGTAGCAAACCATATAACTTTTATTATGATGGAATTTAATGCAACTGTTATACAAGTGAGAGGTTAAGCTAGCTATAAAACCAGGTTTAATCCACCATTTTCTACATAAAAAAAATGTGTTCAAGTAAGGAATATGACAGTTGTTATCCATTCATTTGATGTGTGTGAGCTTTTGATTTTACTCTTTGATTAAGGACTTTTCTGTTTTGAAGTTTCATCAGAGTATGGCATTTTTATGATTTGACTTTTTATATTGACAACAATGTGTCAACAAAAGTAAGAAATTATAGGTAAAAATGTCAAAAATAGGGTTTAGCAGTCAACATTGTGTTATAACAAAGACGCACAAAATGGCATGTAGACTAAGCATATAAATAGCAAAAATAAAACTTAAAGCAAGTTAGTAAAGTAGATTAACTCAAATTCAACAATGGGTTTTTTATGTCAACAAAATAATCTTTTCAGAAGCTAAGAAGAAACACAAGACTTTCAATGAGTTACAGGAAGAACTAGATAATTTTGATGATGAGCCTGAGTCAGTTATAGGTGGCTATAGAGCTAGCAGAAATTCAGGTAATTATGAGTTGTGTGACGGGATTGCTTCCCTTAGAACATGTGGTAAGTACTTCTTTAGCTCAGTCAGTTAACACGCTGCCTTGTAACACAGAGGTCCCTGGTTCGAATCCCGATGGATACAAAGATGATTTTGTATGTAGATTCATGCTCTCCAGTTAAAGTTGATACACTTGCTTCATTTATAAATGGATCTAGTGCAGAAACTTAAGTGATCATCTATTGATCATGAGCATGACTCAGTTATAAGTGGATAAAGATCTAAAGCAGACATTTAAGTGATCATCTCTTGATCATGAGCATGACTCAGTTATAAGTGGATAAAGATCTACAGCAGAAACTTAAGTGATCATCTATTGATTATGAGCATGACTCAGTGATAAGTGGATAAAGATCTAGAGCATAAACTTAAGTGATCATCTGTTGATCATGAGCATGACTCAGTTATAAGTGGATAAAGATCTAAAGCAGACATTTAAGTGATCATCTCTTGATCATGAGCATGACTCATTTATAAGTGGATAAAGATCTAGAACAGACATTTAAGTGATCATCTGTTGATCATGAGCATGACTCAGTTATAAGTGGATAAAGATCTAGAGCATAAACTTAAGTGATCATCTGTTGATCATGATCATGACTCATTTATAAGTGGATAAAGATCTAGAGCATAAACTTAAGTGATCATCTGTTGATCATGATCATGACTCATTTATAAGTGGATAAAGATCTAGAACAGACATTTAAGTGATCATCTGTTGATCATGAGCATGACTCAGTTATAAGTGGATAAAGATCTAGAGCAGATACTTAAGTGATCATCTATTGATGATGAGCATGTCTCAGTTATAAGTGGATACAAATCGAGTAAACTTTAGACAATTATACATATTTGATAAACTTGCTTCAATTGTAAATATATATAGAGCTAGCTAGTAGAAACTCAATGAAGGGAAAACATTGATGTGAGCATGCTTATGTTATAGATGGATGTAGAAAAGTAAGGAATTATACAATGATTATGACACTGTTTTAGTCAAAGGTTGATATGGAGCTAGCAGAAATCAAATTGAATGTAATTATTAGTCAGTATTTTGCTATACAGAGGTAATCTTTACAGCTTGGTTGACTGAATTGAGGTTCAGAAGTTCATGTTATGCCTATTTTGTAAGTTCATCATTATGATGCTGATCTGATCAAGGAGATGGCTAGCACTAGTGTTTTTATGTGATGAGCATTTATCATGTTTTTAAAGGACACGAGAAATGGCTAAATACAGCTCCTGTTGCAGTGATTAACAAGAATGTGTCCATATTTAACTCGCACATTCATTTTTGTCGAGCCTTCGACTTTAGTCGAAAAAGCGAGACTAAGCGATCCTACATTCCGTCGTCGTCGGCGTCGTCGGCGGCGTCAACAAATATTCACTCTGTGGTTAAAGTTTTTGAAATTTTAATAACTTTCTTAAACTATACTGGATTTCTACCAAACTTTGACAGAAGCTTGTTTATGATCATAAGATAGTATCCAGAAGTAAATTTTGTAAAAATAAAATTCCATTTTTTCCGTATTTTACTATAAATGGACTTAGTTTTTTCTGCGAGGAAACAAAACATTCACTCTGTGGTTAAAGTTTTTAGAATTTTAATAACTTTCTCAAACTATCCTGGGTTTGTACCAAACTTGGACAGAAGCTTGTTTATGATCATAAGATAGTATCCAGAAGTAAATTTTGTAAAAAGATTACTCTGTTTTTTTCTGTAATTTACTTTCAAATGGACTTAGATTTTCTTACAATCATAAAATAGTAACAAGAGGAATATTTTTATTGATTTTTTTCCTCATTGTTGTTGAGCCTGTGATTTACAGCAAAAATAGGCGAGACACTGGGTTCCGCGGAACCCTTACAAATTTTTGTTGAGCCTTCCTCTTTAGTCGAAAAAGCGAGACACAGCGATCCTACATTCCGTCGTCATCGGCGGCGGCGGCGGCGGCGTCCACAAATATTCACTATGTGGTTAAAGTTTTTTGAAATTTAATAACTTTCTAAAACCATACTGGATTTCTAACAAGCTTGGACAGAAGCTTGTTTATGATCATAAGATAGTATCCAGAAGTTAATTTTGTGAAAATAAAATTCCATTATACCGTATTTTACTTATAAATGGACTTAGTTTTTCTGTGGGAAAACATTACATTCACTCTGTGGTTAAAGTTTTTAAAATTTTAATAACTTTCTTAAACTATCCTTGGTTTGTACCATACTTGGACAGAAGCTTGTTTTTATTATGCCCCACCTACGATAGTAGAGGGGCATTATGTTTTCTGGTCTGTGGCTCCGTTCGTTCGTCCGTCCGTTGGTTCGTTCGTTCGTCCGACTTCAGGTTAAAGTTTTTGGTCAAGGTAGTTTTTGATGAAACTGAAGTACAATCAACTTGAAACTTAGTACACTTGTTGCTTATGATATGATCTTTTTAATTTTTAAGCTAAATTAGACTTTTGACCCCAATTTCACGGTCCACTGAACATAGAAAATGAAAGTGGGAGTTTCAGGTTAAAGGTTTTGGTCAAGGTAGTTTTTGATGAAACTGAAGTCCAATCGACTTGAAACTTAGTACACTAGTTGCTTATGATATGATCTTTCTAATGTTATAGCCCAATTACACTTTTGACACCAATTTCACGGTCCACTGAACATAGAAAATGAAAATGGGAGTTTCAGGTTAAAGTTTTTGGTCAAGGTAGTTTTTGATGAAGCTGAAGTCCAATCAAATTGAAACTTAGTACACTTGTTGCTTATGATATGATCTTTCTAATTTTAAAGCCCAATTACATTTTTGACCCCAATTTCATGGTCCACTGAACATAGAAAATGAAAGTGGGAGTTTCAGGTTAGAGTTTTTGGTCATGGAATTTTTTATGAAGTTGAAGTCCAATCAACTTCAAACTTAGTACACACGTTCCCTATGATACGATCTTTCTACAGTACAGGTAGGGACTTATTTTTATGGATGCCTTAATCCGTCTAGATGTCAGACTGGTCGGACAGTTGTCCCAGTGTAATAAACACCTGCTGTGCAATATCCAAGTGGAAGGTCGTAAATCAATCTGTACCAGCTTGATTAGAATTAAATTTTACCTGTACAGATATATTAGTATTTATGGAGGATAGATAAATGTAAAATATTGTTTTGTATTCAAAGAGAAAGAATTAAAATTAAAATTAAATATAAGAAATAAAATTAAAATTAAATATAAGAATAAAAATTAAAATTAAATATAATTTTATTTTTTTTATAATTTGAAAATGAAATAAAGACGATTTTTAACAATATATTGTGTTGCCAATTATTTCAATAGTTTTGTGCCAATAAACTATTTTGTATTTGTATTTGTAAACCGTAAATATTTCATCTAATTCAAAAGTAATAAGCCTAATAACAACCAAGACTGTTAAAAGTTAAATCAAATTATTGAGACTTCAATCCCGTAAATTATACGAGTTTTCGTTGATGGTTATATTATTTCCCGCTTTTAACGTCCTGTTCCTTTATATGTTATTATAAGAAACTCAATTTTAAGTATAAGGCCAACATATCGTATTTATGAAATATATATAGGCATTGTGAATTAAGTTATTTTCCTTTTGATACAACTTTCCCCGTCGGAGCCTCTACATCTATTCACACCTGTCAATCATTTCTCGCAAGTGAAACATTTTGGTCAGACAGATCACTCGTGCTTTCTATTTTGACATATTTCCCGTTAATCTCTTTGAAAGTCAAACAATTGGTTTCCTTTAATACAATATTTATAACGCCGAGATCATATTTCGATTCCTATTTTTTTTATTTTATTTCAAATTGTTGACACTCGAGATAATATGCCTTTCTATTTTCATGTCTAAAATATTTTATGAAAATCGCGGGTGTTATAAATATATTTTACAAATTGTATCAAATCGATACACGAAAATCAAAGTTTAACCTTATATAGATAGTTTATTGACTAAATGCACATTTATACCCCAATGGGGTTGAACGCTAGTCCTACTAGTCATGATCAGCTGTCTTTACTTTTTCGTCGTACTTCTAGTCATTTTAAAGCTCGCGCAGTCAGTTTGATTTTTTAAATCGATGTTGTATTATTTCCGAAGTTTAAAGGAGGTCTCCAAATAGATTATTTAAATGGGAATCCGGGAAATGACTGATAAAAATAAAACAAAAAAATAGTTAAAGAAGACTAAATCGTGTTTTTATTATACATGTATGTAAATCGATTAAATTTCTATTCTGGTAAATCGATCAAGAGCCTCAAAACTAAAACACAATACTGTCAATCATTCCACATCAAATTTAATCATGAATGAATTTTCCCACGGTCGGTCAGTAAGGTCACCTGTGTTTACTGTTACGACATTTCCCGCCATATAAAAATCTCGTGCAGTGGACAAAATCGATCTTTAATATCTTTTATTAGCATTCAATATTATTGTGAGTGGAGTCAAGTTAAAGTTCAACCACGTGCACACGCTGTTGATCACTGATATGTGTATCATGGAATTGTCTTTTCACGGCAATTTTTTCTTTTAGATTTCTATAAAAAATATAACATACAAGTTTCCTTTGTTACATGGATTGTGCGTAAATTAATATTATGCAAATAAGTTCGGGATTTCGGGATTAACCCTTTCGGGATCTGGGAATTCTTTTTTCGCGATGTCGGGATTTAAATTTATTTAAATTCGGGACCGTGTGACTTCGTGTTTTTAAGCCCGGGATTTCGAGATCCGGACCCCTTTTACCCCCAACCCCCAAATGCAGATCAATTATATTAATTTAGCATAATGAACAAACACGGAAATCTTAAAATAAACTTATGCCCGGGAAGAATCAATATTTTCTTCTAGTGTTATTATTTGCGTTCTATTTTAGTCCTACATCTCCAACTTTCGGACAATATTTGTTTACAGTAAAAAGTAAAAACTACAAAGAATCATCAAGCTACTAATAATATACAAGTGTTGCTCACTGTAATTATTTTTATCTCGGAACTGACACAACAGACTGAATATTAAATACAAATTTTAGAAATATTTTGCATGTGACTGCGTCAAACTAAAATGTATGCAGCAGCACTTGAGATAGCATTCTGCCAATCAATGGATTTACGTGGAAATAAATCAGTAAAATAAAAATAACCGTAAGCTTCAAGAAATAGAATACATGTAAAAATATATATGTTTAAACAATTTATGCAAACAAATAACAAAAAGATACAAACAAAAAAAAAAAAAAACGAAAAGGAACATAAAATAAAAATAATTTTAAGGAACAAAGAAAATAAATATTAACAGTTGAAATATCAAAACCATAATGAACAAAAATAGGCTATTCTTATTAAACAAAGTTTTCTCCAGTACTTCACCTGTAAAAATATTTTATGTCAAATACGATGTAGAACTAATATAATCAATAAAGTGACTGAGAGGTTAAAATTACAGGTAATCTGATTCTGAAATCAGTGAACCGTAATTTTAGCAACACGGATTAAGATGAAAGGACCATTCACACCTGGATCTGTTGTTTAATGAACATACTACCTACCATAAAAATGTCCGATTATTCATATCCGACTAGACGGATTAAGACATCCATAAAAATAAGTCCCTACCCGTACTGTAATTGAATTGCAAAATTATATTTTTCATCCCAATTTCACGGTCCACTGAACATAGAAAATGATAATGGGAGTGGGGCATCCGTGTACTATGGACACATTCTTACTGATCATAAGATAGTATCCAGAAGTAAATTTTGTAAAACGATAAATCCATTTCTTCCGTATTTTACTTCAAATGGACTTACATTCACTCTGTGGTTAAAGTTTTAAAAATTTTAATAACTTTCTTAAACTATCCTTGGTTTGTACCATACTTGGACAGAAGCTTGTTTTTGATCATAAGATAGTATCCAGAAGTAAATTTTGTAAAACGATAAATCCATTTCTTCCGTATTTTACTTCAAATGGACTTAGATTTTCTGCCAGGGCTCTCGGTCATAAAACTTTACTCAGTGCTCCGAGTACAAAATAAGTGCTTGAAACACAAAATCCTGTATTTTGATTGGTTGATTCTTGAGTCTGAGTACAAAAATCGTGCTCGAAAGTTTTATGACCGCAAGGCCAGGAAACAACACATTCACTCTGTGGTTAAATTTTTAAAAACTTTTGATAACTTTCTGATACTATTTTCAATTTGCACCAAACTTGGACAGAAGCTTGTTTATGATCAAAAGCTAATATCTAGAAGGAAATTTTGTTAATATTTTGTATCTGTGTATCTGTATTTTACTTATAAATGGACTTAATTTTTCTTCCAGTAAACATTACATCCAGTCTGCAGTTAAAGTTTTTAAAACATTTATTAGATTCATAAACTGTCCTGTATTTTTACCAAACATGGACATAAGCTTCTTCAACAATCAAAAGATAGTATCAAGGGAAATATTTTTATTGATTTTTTTCCCTCATTTTTGTTGAGCCTGCAATTTACAGCAAAAGTAGGCGAGTAACTGGGTTCCGTGGAACCCTTACAAATTTTTTATGTTCAGTGGGCTTTGAAATTGGGGTAAAATAGAAAGATTATATCATAGAGAACATATGTACTAAGTTGATTGCACTTCAACTTCATCAATAACTACCTTGACCAAAAACTTGAACCTGAAACGGGACAGACGGACAAATGATTGAACAGACCAGAAAACACCTATATCCTAGGTTGGTTGGGCATAAAAATGTCTACACAGATTATGAATAAAGAATGAATTTAGTATTATTTGAATGTCAGGCTTGATGATGTCTGGCTTACTGTAAATTCATAATTATTGCGTGCATTTATTATTATAATTTTGTCATTTTAGACTAAAATGTGATATTGATTTTTGTGATATTGAGAGAAATCTTGTTTAATTCATATGAAAAATTTCAAAATGGGAGTTTAAATATTATTTCAATTATAACCCTTTCACATTTTCAAAATAATAAAAACATCTCAATAATTTCTGAATTCACAGTTAAATATCGATTATATTTTCTTTCTGACAATGTAATTTAAATTTGTGTTCTAAATACAGGTAAACATGGTACTGGTAGTGTTGTGAGTAGCCTGGCCTGGGGTAAATCACCAGTGAGGAAGGATTGGGCCAAAATTAAAGTTTCAATTAGAGAGGAGGAGGTGGAAAAAGAGGAGGATTGATTGACATGTTTTTACATGCAAAACCAAATTTGCAATAATAAGAGACATATATTTATTACTGTGGATCCTATATTATTCATCAGAAACCAATTTTCATTAATGATATGGGTGTAGGTGAACCACAGTCAATGGAGTATAAATTTTTAAATAGGCTTGCTAAAAACTTGGCAAACCTGGGCAAAACCATGAAATCTAATCTCAACGAAAAATATAATTTTTCCATGAAATTCGTACCCACGATGATCGAATGAATCCACCGTAAATGGAGATGGTACTTGTCCAAAGGACTAGCATGTCGGCCATGATTATGTTGCCATTTTAAAAAAGAGGCAAATGTAATTAGTATTGCTTACTTAACAGTAACAGTTTAATCAAACATATTTTTAAATGAATCAATAAACATTGATAAATTTTAAAAAATTCATACTTTGAATATTTTTTACAATCAGCATTGATTTTTTTCTATTTTTAAATTAATTATTTATTTTTTATGCAAAGTCAAAATGACAGGAGACTGAAATTTCTGTAATTTTGAGAAAATATTAACAGTTTGACTCAAACATTGTCTGAAATATTAAAGAGAACACTTGCATATGAGGTGCATGAAAAGATATTCACAATGTTTTTATGAATAATTATATGTTTTTCTTATAATAATATTTTAAAAGTTTCTGACTTAGTTTTAATATAATATCTTACAGAATTGAATTGTACTATTAGTAATTTTCAGTGAGTTGGCCAAAATGAACTTTATTTTTATTATGAGTTTATTGGTTGTATTCCTTTTATTCAGAAGTGTGTCAATTCTATATTTGTAAAATCTAGAAATTATTTTAATATTAAATAACTAATAATGAAATAAATATTTGTATGGTCTTCATTATTACAATCCACAACAAGTAAAAACAAAATATGCAAAGTGCAGCTTTTTCAGAATTTTTTTAACCTGGTGCTTCTTGAAGAAAACCTGCTGTTCCTCACTTATTGTAAAATTTTGGTGGACAGGACCACAATTGTTTGATAATTATGTGCATGATACATATCACTTTTCCGATTTGTTTTGGGAATAAATTATTTAACAAGTTTATTGCAAACAACATACCCATGATATCAAGTATGAGAGTTGTACTGTGTGTGAGGTATTAACAAAGGGTTATTTAATCTAAGACTTGTATCTGTGAGCTTTGGCATCAGTTGGAGCTTTTCAAGATCTTATCAGAGCATGGGATAACCTCTGGAATATCATACCTGCCAACTTTCACGATTTAGGCGTGTACTACACGATTTTGACCCTTTGTCACGATTGCACGATCGTGTTCCTGAAAAACCCTCTAAAACACGATTTGGTGAAAATCTACACGAAAAATATTGTTGTTCCCGATTTTGAACTGTGTCCAATGGAGGAAAATCGTGTTCAGCCAATCAAATTGTGTGTTTCTCATGATCAAATTAATCAGCCAATCAAAAACGTTTTCTCTCAAGAATATTTTAACATGCTAGATATTGAACTTGTGTTGTTAAAAAAAAAATTGTTACTTCCCTTTGAATTATCCTGTTTTAAGTTATTTTGCTCTTAAAAGTGTAAATTGTAAAAAGACTATAAATGAATAATATTTTAATCAAATTATCATAAAAGGATGGTAATTAAATGAATTCAAATGTTTTGGGACAAATAAAAAAATATAAATTTATAAATTATTTTAGCAATCTAGACTTCTTTTCAAGGACTAGATTAAAGCTTATATTAGAAGTCTCTCTACAAGTTGTGTTGTTATTCATAACAATTACAATTTAGATTAGACTGAACATAATAAGGATAAAAAAAAAGTTCACACTGAACATAATAAAGATAAACAAAAAGTTTAAACTGCATAAATGTCCCATTAAGGTTTAAATCTAGTAAACACTGAGACTGAGAATTGTTTAAGTCAGAATATAAGATTTAATTAATTTAGTGAACAAAACATAGCAAAACATTTTACACTGTCTGAGTCTTTTTTTAAAGTTTTCTAGAAATATCATATGACTTTCATAAAGCTTAAAAACCTTGCAATACTGTTGTTAGTGTTTGTTATTTTTCTTATTAATTTATTTATCATGTTGCAAATATACATCATACATGTATAGCATATTTCTTTCTTATTTGTCTATACAGTTACCAATGATAAGGAGATGAAGACATGAATACATACCTATACAGATATAAAGATAAATAAATATAATGATTTATTTGCAAGCAGTGAATACTCATTTATCAAAAACAAAACCAAACAAGAAACAGATTCTTCTTTATAATATTTTATTTTCATTCAAATAGAAAGGCAATAAGGGTACTATAAACATATTACAATTTTTCTAGACTACAAAACAGCACGCGCAAAACAGTCGTCGCGAAGAATTGTAACCATTGAAATTGTTGTCGCGCGCTAAAACCCCCATGGGCATTTTTAAAAGTTGGCAGGTATGGAATATCCATGTTTGTTAATTTCTCTTTTTTGGGCTTATTATTTTGATGTATTAGCACAGGTGTTATATTTAGCAAATAGTAGATATGAGCTTTTGCCATCAATAGGTGTCTGTTTTATTCATGATTAACCTTTCAGAATAAACTCATCATAGATACCAGGACTAAATTTAGTATATACGCCAGACGCGCATTTCGTCTACAAAAGACTCATCAGTGACGCTCGAATCCAAAAAAATGGTAATTTTTGAAATCTCAAGAAGAGATTTTATATGAATTTATAGGGTTAAATATACTTACCATGAAATTACATTTATATTATATAGAATATGTTTGCTTTCACAACATGTTCTCATCGCAATTAACTAGGTGATTGAAAATTACATCCATGAGATGTACTCACCTACGTCATAGTTCACCTGTGTAACATACACTAGCTTTAGTTTTAATTTGTCGTTTAATTGAATAATTTCAATTCAGTGAACAAAAAACTGAATTTATTCCAGGGGTGGTGGGGGATTGTGGTAAGTATATTTAACCCTATAAATTCATATAAAATGTCTTCTTGAGATTTCAAAAATTACCATTTTATATGAATTTGGTTAAATATACTTACCATGAAATTACATTTATAATATATAGAATATTTACTGATTAACAAGCAGTATTTCATTTGGTGGAGGATAAATTCTCTCACACACATACAATTTCAACATATAAAAAATTATGTGAAATTTTTTAAAAAGTAACTCCATTAAATTTTGTAAATACGGATATTAGTAAAAACCGAAATTACTGAATTTATTATACAATGAAGCTATGCTGCATAACTATATGTATCAATGGCAAACTTTGCAGATTGTATAAATACAAGTATGCAAAATTAATAGACTTGATGTAGAGTTGTCTCAATGGCACTCACATGTATATATACCCCATCTTTCTATATCTGATGAATAAATAATCTGCAGGTTAGTATAGAAATAATTATATTAAAGCTCCTTCATTATGAGCTAAATGTGTTGTTATATTTATGCAACAGTAAATAAGCATTTATTTCTGAATAGGTTGTTCTTGTTGCTTGTACAAATCGACAAGAACTAATCCAACCTTAATTTCATTACTTTCCACTTTGAAACTTAAGTTTATTTGGAAACATTATTACCTTTCTTTAACTTTCCATTGTTTTCTCTATGTTAATATAATAACAGATAATATATGATTGCTGTCATCTTTTGATAACCTGATCAATATCACATCTTTGGAAATAAATTCTTTTCTACTTAATTAAAGAATTATAATCAATTAAAATATACTTTGTAAATAGGTGTCCTTAATACAATCAAAGTTTATTAAAGACTCAAACCAAAGTTGTTTCATGATTATGCTAAATCTGGATTAATCTTTAAACTTTTTTAAAGTTATAGTCCCTGAGAATTTGCTTCTCTGCTAGATATACTACTTTTAATATTTTATAGATTTAGAATAAAATATTTTCATCAAGAGAAGTCTTGTACTATTGTATAATGACAATTCTCTAAACTGACTAAATTAAAAAAATCTGATAAAATTTCTATGAGTGGTAGAACCTTTGAATACAATGTCTACCATTTCAACCATGACCCATATTTTTGTTTTGTATTGGACTACTCAAGTGTAAAAATACAGAAATGGACAAATCAGTGGAAAAGTTTCAGTATACATGTTTCCATTGATATACTGCTTCCACAGAACATTTGGATGTTGAGCTGAATTAAAGCCATGATTGTTGTCCTTATAAGTCCAAAAAGAATGCTAACAGATGATTTTCTCCAGCTATGAAAAATCTGTCTAAAATAAAATGTTTTGATATTTCTAATTAACATTTGACAACGGTTAACTTTCTAGAATATCTTCCCATGTACAGTTCCAAATTTAAAGAAAACAAAAATTTGACATAATGAACAACTCTTGTATGTTGCTCTTGATAATTGTTTATATTAATTTCAGAAATTATTTCGCTATCAGAAATACTAAAATGCAACTTGTCAAATATAGTTCTATAGTTGTATTTAAAGAAAAACACTTGTTTGGCAATATGGAAAACACTTGTACTAACTTGCAGTATCCTTAAGTGTTCTTAGTTATTTCAGAAATGGTTTCACTATCAAAAATGCTCATTTTATTTCTGTCTTGGTTCACCTCATCTGAATCCTATACATTCTGATATGATTCAATATATATCAACCAAACAGCTTTTGGTAGTATTTTGTGACTTCAACCCAGTCATTTGGTTAACTTAGTCACTCAGAAGAATTTTGCATTTGTCCCCAGATTTGGCAAAAACAAAATTAATGTGATTTAAATAATCACATCTTTCAAAACAAAATTGAATCAAAATTCAAAGTAATTGTTTAAAATAAACACATTTCAATTTTGTGTAGCATATTCTTGCATAAGATACTAACTCTATGCTATATATTTATATTATTTTGGCTGGTAATATGGAAATTGAAAAGTGAATAATTACCATCAATTCCGAGGTTAAAATCACATGCATTCGGAAAACCTTCCTGCATATAGATAATACACAACTTGACTTTGACCAGACTAGATTTTTGTAACTTTATGCTTATAATGAGCAAAAATAAAAAATAAACAGTGACATTTTAATATTTAGGTATAATATTAAGAAAATGTCTCGCATTTGATTTGATATAATCATGGAATTATCATACTATATTTTACTTCCATGTACTATTCTTAGACTATTGAAAGCTATTTGCTAACTATTAATCAGTCTTTTAAATAAATTGCTTTTCCTACATTTTGCTGTTAGATTAACTGCTTCTACACTGGTGCTAAAATTTGAGAACCAATTGAAATGTATATATATTATATGTTTATATTGGTACATCATGTGTTACTCAAAAAAAAAACTCTTCTTTTTTTCTGCATCTCGTAAAGACTGACTAAATAAAAGGTTTATATAAAGAGCTGTATAATAGATAGTTTCAAATCTTGAGAACTACTTCAATTTCCTAGACCATGTCTAGCATTTTAAATAAATCCTGCATCCACAATGCTTTAAATCTTATTTATTTATTTACCAATATTTTACTAATTTTTTTACAAGATCTAAATTAATGATAATCTTGTTTCTATAAATCAGCATATTTGAGTCCTCTATACTTCAGAATTCTGAATCAATATTTAACTCTAGGAAAAACAATGTGTAGCCATTGCATAAACTGTTGGGTTCTACCAATCTCACATTAAGAATAAAACAGACCCAATGAATGAATCCTTATAGCAGAAACTTGCCCATCTGTTGGCATTGCTTAGAAAACTTAAGATGTAAATTAAGGCATAATTTTCTATCTTAGAAAGAACATCCAAACTCCTTTTGCTTTCATGATTGGAAGATATATGTATAATTTGACAGTGATTCCCATATAGTGAGGGTAAGATAGTCTCTTGAGTCTTACGTTATCACCTCTTTTTTGTGTACTCAAAACAAAACAGAATTAGTACATATTATATTTAATAAATGCATTGGCAATGTACACTCTGAATTATGTAATCAATATATAAGCCATTACCTTGAATGAGTCTTTGTGAAATGCATCATGGCATCCCCTAAACTCTTTATTCAATAGACAATCTAATGTTTACATAAAAACATATAAAAGCCTTTGTTTCCTTACTGCCGACAAAAACAAACAATTGGTTATAGCAGTTCATACTTATAATATTCATGTTCTTCTTGTCATAAGTAAACTGACCATGAAATTTAATATTAGTAAAAAGAGTTGTCACAAGCTATCAACTGTATTTAGAACAGTGCTCCATTCTTACTGTCTCCATGTCTGTTAGAGCATTGGAGAATTATTTATCAGTAAAAAAATAATTAAATATTTACAGCAATTTGCTGTTCTGGAAAAATATTTCAGGCTTCTAGAATTACTGTCCTGATTTAAACTGGACATATTTAAAAGAAGTATGTATTGGTATGCTTAAACTACAATCACATTTGTATTGTACTAGATAACAATGTATCATTTTAGTGTCTTTAATATCTGTCTTGACTATTTCCAGACACTTGTTCAATATATTTTCAATATGAGCAAATATGTTAATTGACTAAACTGTTGGTTCATCACAAAAAACAATGTGCAACCAAATATTAGCTATGCTTGTGTTGTTTTAAAATATAATAAAAGTAGACATAATGTTCCCTGGGTGGAAGGATGTCTAGAAAAGTCAGATAGACCTGGACTTAAATTCACTAGTCTGATTCTAATTTATTTTATTTGCAACAATCATCCACGTGCAATTCTATGCTCCATAAATATCAATGTGCAATCAATAAATAGTTATGATTTAATTTTATGTAAGATATCAAATCTGTATTTTATTAGAATGAATGCAACTTATAGATTCTAAATCATGCATGTTGTTCTAGTTCCTATGTTTCCTGTATGAAACATGTCAACATTAATCAAATAGACTTGGGCAAAATCCCTATTCTATTTTAAGTCTATAGTGATCCATTGAGCACGTTTTATTTTCAATAAATATGGTTTATGTTCCCTGAATGGAAGATTAACCAAAAAAACATCATCAGTTGTGGGCAAAATCCCTATTCTGATTGTGATGTATTTATCAACTGTTAAAACAGTATCACTGTTGGTCTACGCTCCCTGTATGGAACGTTTTCCAAATAAAACAATCAGAAATGGGCAGATTCCCTTTTCTGATTGAAATTTATTGAACCAATTGAGGTTCTAGTCACAATAGTGGTATACGCTCCCATACGGACGTTATCCACATTAAAATAATCAGATCTGGTCAAAATACCTATTCTGATTTAATAGTTATGTGTTTACACAGTCTCGTGTACCAGGTGTACACGTAACAGACTGCAAATTGTAAACAATCGAACCAATTGAGGTTCTAGTGACAATAGTGGTATACGCTCCCATACGGACGTTTTCCACATGAAAAACAATCAGATCTGGTCAAAATACCAATTCTGATTTTAATATAGTGATGTGTTTACACAGTCTCGTGTACAGACTGCAAATTGTAAACAATCGACTTTATCCAAACTTTACACTCGACCCGTTTCGTAGCATTGCTCTAATGCAGTGAAAAATCCGGTCAGCTGAGCGTGAAAAAAAAAAATAAACATCCGTTTAAAAATATATCTTTTTAAAAACGTAGCACTCACGTAACATGTCCGATTTTGACAGCTAAATTCTGCCTTTCCTCGGACCTGATTTAATGTTTGAAAATGGCGGCTAAACAAAGGTCATTTTCTATGTCGTCGTATTTCCAGACTCGTAAGCTGTAAAAATGACGAAAACGTGCATATCAGAAACTTGGCAGAAGCGCTGTATTCTGATTCACATTAAATTAATCGTATACCGATATTCCGAAAACAAATAATGTCTTTTATAAAACATAAGGATTTTCAACAGTAAACTGTTAAAAATCCTTGTCGACGAGAAACATGCGTTCTCTTGAACGCAAAAATTAAAACTGAAGCTAGTGTATGTAACACAGGTGAACTATGACGTAGGTGAGTACATCTCATGGATGTAATTTTTAATCACCTAGTTAATTGCGATGAGAACATGTTGTGAAAGCAAACATATTCTATATAATATAAATGTAATTTCATGGTAAGTATATTTAACCAAATTCATATCAAAATTAAAAAGGCCAAATAAATTATGAAGTTGAAGAGCATTGAGGACCAAAATTCCTAAAAGTTTTGCCAAATACAGCTAAGGTAATCTATGCCTGAGGTAGAAAAGCCTCAGAAAGATGTAGTCCTCTGAAACTGGGACAAAGTCTACCTATGCTTATCCAATCTTAGGATCATCAGGGTTTTCTGCTTAAGGTCAGTGGTTCTCTACAGGCATTCCTGATTCTTCCACCAACAAAACCGAACAGCCAGGAAATACATGAAATAGTTGGCAGTTGTGTTCAACCCCTGAAACTGCTGAATGATCAATGGATTAGGACCAAGCTTGACCAAAATAATCATTGGGTAGTTCACTGGTAGCATTATTTAGATTAAAATTCATGACTAGAACAAGTATCTTAATTACAGTAAATGGAACAATGAGTTGTGTGTGTGTTTATGCCTTATATCTTATATACAGAAAACAATTACAGAAAAAACTGACAAAAATAATCATCTATTCAGAGAAACGAGACAACATATTTTGAGGTAATTGCTTCTGTTCGTGTGTAGTCATCATCATTTCATTTAACCTAAATGTTTGGAAAGTATATAATAGATGGACAAAAAGAAACTTTAAATTGCAAACATGATCAACTTTATATATGATCTAAGAAATAACTCAGCATAGTCAAATTTCAGTTGCCTTCAAATACCAATATTTTCACACTTTTTGCCCTAAAATTAAAAACTGCAATAGATAGAGAAACTTTGAACATTAAAAAGGTCACATAGGCATTACCTGACAAAATAAGACAACATAACAAGAATTTAAGACAAACCGATATAAAATTAAGATGTGACATTTCACCACCTTTGTATACACTTTATTTATCTACTAGAGAAAATATTAGTTTTATTATATATAAAGAGGCAATTTTATTTCTTGAATGTTTACACAATTTTGGTTTTTTATCTTTAATTTTTGCTAATGGGCTTTGTCTATATGATCTTTTGTGCTTCTTTGTAGCATATTAAACCTGGTTTTATAGCTAGCCAAACCTCTCACATGTAAGACTGTCGCGCAAAATTCCATTATATTGACAACAATGTGGGAATAAAACACACATAGGTAAAATTTGTCAAATAAAGTTACAGCAAAAGTCAACATTGTGTTATAATCGTAATCACTCTAAAAAAAAACCAACATATATGTCAACAAAGATATACACAAGGGCATATAGACAAAGCACTGAAGCATAAACAAAAGACAAGAATGCAAACAATTTACCATAGCACAATATCACAATGATTGGATGTACAAGTACAGAGCAACGTCAAATGGATATTCCCACGAAAAGACTAAACAGTAAAAGTAATAATTTAAAAACAAAATCCTATTTGACGTATAAATTTTCTGACGTCAGACACACGAAGTAGTGAATGTGTTTTTTATTTGATAGATGCTTTTGTGTTTTTTTGAAAAATGTAACACGGTTTTGACTGATGTACCCATATTTTGACTATTTTATTTATTATGTCTGTTTAGTTCACGCATTTTATTTTCCTCGGAGTTCAGTATTTTTGTGAATTTACTTTTTACAAAGACAAATATTAGCTAGAATACTATAACACGTTTTTAAGGAGATAAACAACATCAGTACCTAAAATCTATCGAGTATTACTTGTGGTGTTGATACGGAATATTTATCAACAAGGACTTGGTACATGTATCTTCCGATGAGCTTTTTATACGACCGCAAAATTTGAAAAATTTTTCGTCGTATATTGCTATCACGTCTGCGTCGTCGTCGTCGTCCGAATACTTTTAGTTTTCGCACTCTAACTTTAGTAAAAGTGAATGGAAGTCTATGAAATTTTAACACAAGGTTTATGACCACAAAAGGAAGGTTGGTATTGATTTTGGGAGTTTTGGTCCCAACATTTTAGGAATTAGGGGCCAAAAAGGGCCCAAATAAGCATTTTCTTGGTTTTCGCACTATAACTTTAGTTTAAGTTAATAGAAATCTATGAAATTTTGACACAAGGTTTATGACCACAAAAGAACGGTTGGGATTGATTTTGGGAGTTTT
Source organism: Mytilus edulis (assembly GCF_963676685.1). NCBI lineage: Eukaryota > Metazoa > Mollusca > Bivalvia > Mytilida > Mytilidae > Mytilus > Mytilus edulis. The sequence continues at coordinate 50,859,723 of NC_092355.1, read as the reverse complement.
GGTTTCAACAGTTTAGGAATTAGGGGCCAACAAAGGGCCCAAATAAGCATTATTCTTGGTTTTCGCACAATGACTTTAGTTTAAGTAAATAGAAATCAATGAAATTTAAACACAATGTTAATGACTACAAAAGGAAGGTTGGTATTGATTTTGGGAGTTTAGGTCCCAACAGTTTAGGAATAAGGGGCCAAAAAGGGACCCAAATAAGCATTTTTCTTGGTTTTCGCACCACAACGTTAGTATAAGTAAATAGAAATCTATGAAATTTAAACACAAGGTTTATGACCATAAAAGGAAGGTTGGTATTGATTTTGGGAGTTTTGGTCCCAACAGAATAAGGGGCCCAAAGGGTCCAAAATTAAACTTTGTTTGATTTCATCAAAATTGAATAATTGGGGTTCTTTGATATGCCGAATCTAACTGTCATGACTGTGTATGTAGATTCTTAACTTTTGGTCCCGTTTTCAAATTGATCTACATTAAGGTCCAAAGGGTCCAAAATTAAACTTAGTTTGATTTTGACAAAAAATGAATCAGTTAGGTTCTTTGATATGCTGAATCTAAAAATGTACTTAGATTCTTGATTATTGGCCCAGTTTTCAAGTTGGTCCAAATCGGGGTCCAAAATTAAACTTTGTTTGATTTCATCAAAAATTGAATAAAATGGGGTTCTTTGATATACCAAATCTAACTGTGTATGTAGATTCTTCATTTTTGGTCCTGTTTTCAAATTGGTCTAAACTAAAGTCCAAAGGGTCCAAAATTAAACTTAGTCTGATTTTAACAAAAATTGAAATCTTGGGGTTCTTTGATATGCTGAATCCAAAAATGTACTTAGATTTTTTATTATGGGCCCAGTTTTCAAGTTGGTCCAAATCAGGAATTTAAAATTATTATATTAAGTATTGTGCAATAGCAAGTCTTTTCAATTGCACAGTATTGCGCAATGGCAAGAAATATCTAATTGCACAATATTGTGAAATAGCAATTTTTTTTTAATTAGAGTTATCTTTCTTTGTCCAGAATAGTAAGCAAGAAATATCTAATTGCAAAATATTGTGCAATAGCAAGATTTTTTTTAATTGGAGTTATCTTTCTTTGTCCAGAATCAACTTAAATCTTTGTTATATACAATATACAATGTATATTCACTTTTTAATACCAACTGATAAATTAAAATAATCTTTACCATTCAGTGATAACAAGCAGTTTTTTTTTACATCTTAATATTTTATGATGTATTTAAATGAGTAGTTATTGTTGCAAACTCCATTAGAAATTTTAATTGAGATTAGTTTTGGAATAAGGGAAAGGGGGATGTGATTAAAAAAATTGGGTTCAATTTTTCTCATTTGAAATTTCATAAATAAAAAAGAAAATTTCTTCAAACATTTTTTTGAGAGGATTAATATTCAACAGCATAGTGAATTGCTCTAAGAGGAAACAATAATTTTAAGTTCATTAGAACACATTCATTCTGTGTCAGAAACCTATGCTGTGTCAACTATTTAATCACAATCCAAATTTAGAGCTGAATCCAGCTTGAATGTTGTGTCCATACTTGCCCCAACCGTTCAGGGTTCAACCTCTGCGGTCGAATAAAGCTACGCCCTGCGGAGCATCTGGTTTAGAAAAAGGACGAGACGTTCTCTTGTATACCTCTGGTTCATCAACTCTCTGGTCAGACATTGGTGACGTTTTAAAAAGTTTATGTAGCAACTGCAAGCTCTTGAATACGGAATGTTTATTTCATATGCAGGTGAAGCCGGTATATTACTACTTCGGTACAGGGAATTGATAATTCAGAAATTTAAAATCGTCTCGTTATCATAAATTCTGCTACTGAGATTACCGCTTATGTCTTAAAATTAGACAGAGGAAGCCGTGTCTGTTGTTTCTTTACTTTCAATTTGTGATTCTTCTTTTGGGAAAGAAATTTCACCTGTTGGCAATCATACAGGACATTTTCTCTAGTGCAACTGATAAAAAAAGTATTATTATATTAATTTGTATATAAAATAACTGTGCAAGTCTGATACATATATGCTTTCACTATTTTACTTTTCATTGTCATTTTTTACAAGTTCAACACATTTTTATGCCCCACCTACGATAGTAGAGGGGCATTATGTTTTCTGGTCTGTGCGTCCGTTCGTCCCGCTTCAGGTTAACGATTTTGGTCGAGGTAGTTTTTGATGAAGTTGAAGTCCAATCAACTTGAAACTCGATACACATGTGCCCTATGATCTTTCTAATTTGAATGCCAAATCATATTTTTTACCCCATTTTCACGGTTCACATAGAAACTGATAGTGCAAATTTCAGGTTAAAGTTTTTGGTCAACTAAGGTAGTTTTTTATGAAGTTGAAGTCCAATCAACTTGAAAATTAGTATACATGTTCCCTGTGATATGATCTTTCTAATTTGAATGCCAAATTAAAGTTTTTACCCCAATTGCACGGTCCACTAAACACAGAAAATGATAGTGCGAATGGGGCATCCGTGTTCTATGGACACATTCTTGTTGTTTTTTTTACCAAATTTCAATAGTAAAAATCATCCTTAAGATTCTAGAAGTTCCTAAAAAAAAACAGTCTTATTAATTGATACTCCTGATGCAGGTTTTGTTTACATCATAAAATTCCACGGCCTTTCATTCAAAACATTCGATAGGCAATTTAAAATATGAAAAGCATGGATATAAAAACTTAATATTCCCGTAAAGGCACCATAGGTATGCAGGAGAAAGAAAAAGACATGGTGTTTTAAAAAGCTTTATATTTTATGGTAGTTAGTTTAAAGAAAATGACTTTATCTTTGATATTTCAGGTCATCACTAATGTGCTGTCACTGTACTTTCGATAACTTTAGTGGTTTAATTGTTATTTGATACACCAGACGTGAGTTTCGTCTGTATAGGAATCGTCAGTAGAATTTTGGACATAGGGGCAACAAAGTATTCGGTTTCCTCAATTGCAATTATATATATGGACGGATACGGAAATGGTTGGAAGTTAAAAAAAAATGTGAAATTGACGAACATGGTTAAATGATTGTTTAATCTGCACGACGAAATGATTACATGTTGACACAATTAATCAAAAGAATACCGATACTTAGGTATTTATCACAGGCGCACAAACTTTTTTTAAATGATACGGTTGATATGTTTCGAAATTGATATACTTGCAACTGTTATATAATTTGACACGTATTATGAGGGGAAACATATCTGAAAGAGAATACATATATGAATATTATACACTCTCATATAATTAAATACCAATAAACCAATTAACACTTGGCAGCCTTTCATAATTTTTATATGACATACATGTATGTAAATAGTAACCTTTGGCATTCATGATGTTCAAATTATCATAAAATGTTATTGAACCGTTGATCTGGAAAATAATAGATCGTTTTATTAAAATTCTTTATTTATTAGAAAGTACCGAACGTTTGCATAAATTGTGGCGGAATCTTCGCGATTTTCCTTTTATCAACCAACATAAGTGAAAATAAACCAATATACGGTATTCTTTTCTTCTTTCTTTTATCTTTTACGCTCATTTAGTTTTTCATTTTACTTTCATGTATATCTGACCAGGCACGTGTTGAAGGATTCTAAATACTTTTAAATTTAAATACTCAGTATCCTTTTACGTTTGGCACTTTCTCATTTTTATGCCCCACCTACGAAAGTAGAGGGGCATTATGTTTTCTGGTCTGTGCGTCCGTCCGTTCGTCCGTCCGTCCGTCCGTTTGTCCGTCTGTCCCGCTCCAGGTTAAAGTTTTTGGTCAAGGTAGTTTTTGATGAAGTTGAAGTCCAATCGATTTCAAACTTAGTACACATTATCCCTATGATATGATCTTTCTAATTTTAATGCCAAATTAGAGTTTTTACCCCAATTTCACGGTCCACTGAACATGGAAAATGATAGTGCGAGTGGGGCATTCGTGTACTGAGGACACATTCTTGTTATTCTACAAAATTGATGTTTTAAGAAAATGAATTATCATTAAAACTATGAATTTCATTAGCATTTATTTATAAATCATATAGGTCACAAGTGTGCAATCTCTTAATCCAACCCTTAGAATTTGTTATTATACCTGGATTGACAATATCTCATTTTCTTATTGGTTTTTGCTGGGTTTTTTAATAACAAATGTCTTAACGGGAAATAAGAAGAACGTCTTACGTTTGATAATCTTGAGGATTGATAATACCATAAGCTAGAACAATACATTTAAAACACATTTACTGTCGTATACATGTGACAGCTCTAGCTACATATAACACCAGATTTAATCTACGATTTTTCTATATTTGGAAATGCCTGTACCAAGTCAGAAATATGACAGTTGTTATCCATTCGTTTGATGTGTTTGAGCTATAAGTTTTGCCTATTGATTACAGACTTTCCGTTTTGATTTTTTCAAAGTTAGGTATTTTTCTTATTTTACATTTTACAACGCCTATTTATCAACTCAGTTTCACCACGGTCGAATTGTCTAACATCAAGGCAAAATATCAATAACGGGAATGTGTATAATCCTCTGATGTTAAATTAGATGGTAGTTTAAATTAGTCAAACACCAACAGATGGTTCGGATTGGCTGATGATGATTTAGCTTCAAAAATATAACGTCGATAACAATATTTCTTTATATGTGTGGCTAAGCTCTTAACCAACTTACCAACTTATCAATTACCATAAGGAAGTTGTATACCTATATTAACACAATATCCAGGCTGTAAACCTTTTACTTAGAAGAAATATCTTTATTTTCTTTCTATGTTTGGTTAGGCCGTAAGCTTTTTCGTTTGAATTGTTTTACATTTGTCATTTCGGGGCCTTTTATAGCTGACTATGCGGTATGGGCCTTTGCTCATTGTTGAAGGCCATACGGTGACATATAAATATTATAGTTATGCTAAGACTATAATAAAGGATCCATAAAGCCGTATAATAAATCGTTATATGCACTGGTCCAACAGATGATTGAATTGCTTATAAACTACAACATTTTTAACCGCGGCTTTGGATTTTAGCGTTCAGAGTCTCAATCGAATTTTAGATGAGTAATCTTTATATTAATGTTTAAATTGCTTTATGTAATACGATGCATATATACATTAATAAAAGTACGTTAGCTCAAATCTTGGTAAAACAAAATATTCTGTGGTTCAAGATATTTCCCTCATGATTCATTGCTGATTTATATTTAATTCGGCTGTTGTGTTCCTTTGGCACAATTTGATGTGTCTCTTTCCATGTGGTTCGCGATGCCCGTTCTTGCAATTTGTTTTAAGATTTTGGTTTACATAACCAGTGTATAATTGAATCGTTATAAAGACAGGGTTTTCGTTACTATTAAAAGTAAAATCACAAAAATACTGAGCTCAAAAATTCAAAACGGAAAGTCCCTAATCAAATGGCAAAATCAAAAGCTCGATCACATCAAACGAATTGAAAAAAAACCGGTCATATTCCTGACTTGTGTAGAAAATGGTAGATTAAACCTGTACTGGTTTTAAAGCTAGCTCAACTACTTGATTCTTTTTTTTTATATATAATTTCATATATACCTGGTTGAAATATTTTTAGCTACTATTTTTAACAAATGTGATATGTTGGTAATAAGTTTTTAAATTAAGGTAATTTAAATAGCTGCATATAATTTTCTATAATGTTTTTGGCCTTATTAATATTGATCATATTTATATTCTAATGATTAAATACAATCACTAATCAAGTATTGTTATTCAGGTATTATCACTTATGGTCAGGTATCTCATGATAGTTATATTTAACATTTGATAAGCTCATCTTAACGCATTCTACTTAACATGAAGTAGATTAAGATCAAATCAGCGGAGGTGTACAGGTTGACATTATATTCTTGGAAAGCATGTTTTATTAATTAACTGGAATTTGATTTTGAAATTTTCAGAAACCAAAAATTTGTATTTAGCACAACGTTTTGGAATTGTTCGGTTAACAATGCTCTTCTACTTTATACTTGTTTGGCTTTTTAACTATTTTGATCTGAGCGTCACTGAAGAGTCTTGTGTAGACCGCTGGGTCGATGCCATTGCTGGTGGTCACAAGTGTATCAACAGCCCAGAAGTCAGCACTTCAGCGTTGACATGAATATCAATTGTATGATAATTCCTATTAATTTACTGTTTGCAAAAGTCTAATGATTCGAAATACTAAGGATTTTCTTATCCCAGGCATAGATTACATTAGACGTATTTGACACAACTTTTTGGAATTTTGGGTTCATAATGCTCTTCAACTTTATATTGTTTGGCTTTCTTACCATTTTGATTTGAGCGTCACTAAAGAGTCTTATGTAGACAAAACGCGCGTCCGTCGTATCAAATAAGAAGCCTGGTACATTTGATAATTTATTTTTTCAGACTATGCTTTGTGTTGCTTTTTTATTTCATGTTTTATTTGTTTTGTGCTATGAAGAAAACATCTGATTTTTTTCGGGAACCAATGAATGAATACTCTGGCCTGGTTAAACCTACAAATACATACCTTTACAATACAAAATAAAGAATATAATTGTTTTCAAAAGTAAAAGTACATTTTCGATTGGCGAAACTGACAAAAAATTTGATACACTTATATATACAATTTGTTATAAAGTTGTGTTGTTACACTAGTACCCAGCACTCTCGAACACATTAAAGCTTTTGTGTAAATACTAAGCAGCCAAGGATCCTATGATATAGTGGTATCGTTTGTTACTGATAGGTTATATAACTAGCAGGAATGGGATATCGCTTGATATCGACTATAGTTATTCAAAGGCTCGTTTATTAATACACACCGATTTGAATTAAATAACAAGAGTTGATATCAAGCGATATCCAATTTTCACAGGCTGTTAAACCTATTTATCTTATGGTCAACATTCTTAAAGTGTAAAATAAATTTAAAAAATTCGCGAAATGTTGATCTAATATTTTTTGGAATGTGTTGCGACTGTCATATCAGTGAGAGGTATAGCTAGTTATAGACCCAGGTTCAATCAACCATTTTTTCTGCATATGAAAATGCCTGTACCCTGCAGTCAGGAATATGACAGTTGATATCAATTCATTTGATGTGTTTTAGCTTTTGATTAAGGACTTTCCGTTTTGAATTTTCCACACTTTGAATTTTGATGGGACACCAACTATGAATTAATTCTCTTATTTCGTCACTGGGCTTCCAAAATTTCGTATATGACTTTTTTTGCTAAAACTTCTATTGGGCACAAATCGTATTGGCGGGTGGAAATCTTTGATATTTCAAAATAGCATACAGTTAGACCAATCAAATTTTTGAAATAAGACATGTTACAAAATTTCCAATCTCAGTTGTTTGTAAAGTTTACTTCCAAAATGTTGTATGAAAACTGGAAAATCGCTGTATAATTACTTTGAGAATCAAATTCTTGAATGTACATTTCCTTATTTCTTTGAAAATAAATAAAGTTTTTGGGTAATCCAGAAATGTCAAAGTTTTCACTGCCATTTACAAAAATGTTCAGGTTCACATACGACATTTTGGAAGCATGCATTTCGACCACATTTTCAAAGCCTGTTTGCGATATAATTTTTTTTTCTTTTTATTTATAACATTTGGGAAGCCCAGCGAAGATTTTCTCCTCATTGTATATATTTTTCAAAATCTTTCAAGATAATATACTGAACAAGTGTTGGTATTTTAGACATTTTTATTGTCTAAAATTGTACATACAGACAGATTGAAAGTTTATAGATTGAAAAATATTTATTAATTTCTATATTAATAAATTTTTTCTGTATCGTTGAACAACTCTTAAAACTTGGTATATATAGATAAATACAAGTAATGTGTTGATTTAAATGAATACGTGATCTATTCTCAGATAATCAATTAATTGTTCTAAAGAGAATGCTGATTTTATTTTCTACTTTAATATACACATGCGGTGAGTGAATAGTGTTTGTCGGTGAACTATAATGACATATATATTATGTATACACAATTAGTTATGAAGAAAAAAAACACTGACCTACAATTGTCACATTTGCTACTAATGTATACAATGCATAAAAGTTAAATACGAATATTAAACAATAAATAGCGTAGTGTTGTAAGATAGACGAACTCTGAAACTAAAATTTTGTTGCATTTTCTTTATTTCAATATATGTTAAACTGTTAAGACTAGTAATGGTACATTAATATTTTGATTACCAAAATAAAAAGATGTGACACAACTGCCATTGAGACAAATATCCATGAAAGATCATAGTAATGTGAACAATTATACTTAATTGTAAGGCCTTCAACAATAAGCTAACCAATTCCATAAAGTTAGCTATAACAAATATGATCAGAACATGCAACAATTTAAGAGAAAAAATATTGTATTGTATTTCATCAATGAATGAAAAATTCATATGATACAAAGTATAGTTTATAACACATTTTAGCCTGACATGGTGATGTTATAACACTAGGAATAGGAACAATCAACACATATCATTTTAAAAGCACTGAATACATCAAATAGATACTTATTACCAAACAAAAAACAATGAGACAAAAGACACAAAAGCAACAACGCGTCGATTTAAGAGACCACACATTTACCCAAAAATCATACAAAGCCCAATTTCAACTTATTAATAATGGAGTCATAATTCTTAGACTAGACACACTAATACACTCAACGAAGAGAATTAAACGCACTTCGGTATAGCCGTAACAGAAAATGGTATGTCAAGACAGTATGGCAAACTGAAACACGTGCAGCAAAAATTCATCATGAAAGATAAGAGCAAAACAAAACTCCAAGAAGCAATAGATATAACATGGATTAGACGAAATAATGATAAACGCAATAGATAGTTTTTGGAACTCTCAATATTATGTACAGACGAGATATGTATAAATAACATAAGTTTTACTGTACATTCAAAACAATAACACGAATAAATTATGAAAATGCCCGTTAAGTGGCTTTTCCCAATAACAATTATTAAAACAATATGTACATGATTCGGCAAAAGTTTAAAAATTGCTATATTTACATTAAATTAACTAACAGAACAACTGTAAAATGGTTGGCATACCCCTGACTCATTGGACAACTGCAAGTCAAATTTAGTACGCTGCACCAAAAACCTTATGCAAAGGTCATTCATTAACAATTTTAACACGAATATATACAAAATGTACACCATAAATAAAGAGAAGAACAATTGCAATTGCACAGAAACATTAACATTAACATAATGCACTTAAGATGACCCAATCTAACTGACTTTGGACCTGTCCTCGAACTAAATGTTTAAATTTGAAGTCGAATATTTTGATTTAGGTGCACTGTTGAGGTATCCAAAGTTCCATCTATCTTTTGGTACTGAATGATGTGTTCCGGTTTTTTGACGGAACCATTTTTCTGTTTTGTTTTATCAGATAAAAAGAACGATACATCGATCCCTTGTTCTATCAGATGTAGAGGTATCCTGTTTGGCTTTTGTTCCAAAACGGCAACCTGAAAGACAAAAAATCAATGCTATCAGTTTTATAACTGAGCCAATGACTTTGGAAACTTAAGCATGTAATGCAATTAATTCATGTTTTGAAACTAACTATGATAATAATATAAAAATGATTTCATTAAACACAAATACGGGTACTTAAATATTGTTGCATGTTAATTGCCTATATATTGTCAGGGTCTTAATAATTTGAATCCTTCATTTACCTTGTTCCTAAATATGACCAGCACTTCAAATGTGTGTAACTGTAAATTCTAATGCAATTAGTTTGTAACGATAATTTTCATTGGACATTGACTAATATTTTGAAGGGTTAGATTCCACGTTCTACCAGCCCGCAACTAAGAAGCCACAATTTTAAATTCCAAATATTTCTCAAAACATAAACATGAAAGTCACATTTTGTGCCTCAGTCGGCAATTCTTTTACCAAGATTATATGTCAAATAAACAAGTGTCATGCAATTATGTCCATGTTGAATGTATAATAAACAATAAAGCTTACGACATGTTTTTTTTCTATTATTTAAGGTCGTATGGGTGACATGAAATAGTTTATATCTTTTTTCCATCACTCTTGATGAATATACTTGTCTCATTGGCAATTATACCACATCTCATTCTTTTTATATACATATCACGCCCAAAAGAAGAAAGAAAAGGAAAGAAGACAATACAGACAAACTCATTATCATCACTTGACTTGAATTATAAATTAAAATTTAAATATACGTGAGGGCGGATATACTTGTCAACTTGATGCTCCATAAAGGAAATAAAACGTATGTCTTTTAAAAATAGATCGTTCATCAAAGTCTTGTTAACAATTATGTCAGTGTACTTTAAAACCTCACTATTAGATAAGCAAGTACATGGCCTATCAATATATTGTTATATAAAAAATATGAATTTGATTACCATATTAATGAAAATACGAACACATGACAGCTCAATTATGAAATAGAAATTCAAACAGAATATTATTTTAAGTTTGGACTTAAAAATCGCTGAGTCAAAGCATTATAATATTATAAACATTTAAAAGAAAAAACTATTCATATCCAAAAGTCTGTCAAGGGAAGTCAATAAAACAAAATTATGTTTTAATTAAACAATTCATTTCCGTTTTGCATTCCGAAGTGCGATTAGATATACATTTAAGCTATCATTTTGTGACGTTAACTATTAAATGATAAACAGTCATTCATTTTCAATAAAACATATTTTCTTTCTGGTGCCGGGTTAAATATCTTGAAATGCCATTTTCAGCAATTGAATAATCGTTAATATGAATACCCAATAGTGTGCCGTTAGCACGTTAACACAATAATTATTGCACCTGAAGACAATCTGAAAACTTAATTAATAGTTTGCCGTCAGAACGTTAACGCAATAATTAGCGTACCTGGAGACAATCTGAAATCTTTGAGGTCTTCCGCGACATTTGAGTTCTGCTTTCATCCCCGTACAGGAAGTATTCTTGTCGTCCGTTGCTAGGTTCCACAGTCATATCAACATGTTTGTACAATGGAATATCGTCGACTAATACTAATACATTTGAAAGAAATGGGCGATTTTGAGCAGAAGGAACATCAAAATAACAGCTGACCATAAATGGAACGTCTTTTGAGTTGTCTAACAGCTTCCCGAGAACTTCTGGTGATTCAATTTGTATAATAACTTTACTTTCTGCACATTTTTCTTTCCTTTGCATGTACTCTTCAGCATCTGATTCTTCAAGAAACTTCATCTTAACAATTGCTTGATATTGATGACTTGGAATCTGGAGATTTGTTATATAATCACAGAAGACTGTATTTCCCGTCATATTTCCTGCTGCCATAAAACTATGTAAAACAGGCTCATCTGTAATCTTCAAGAAAACAAAAAAAATCTTGGTTTTTATACTCTTAGCGTCAACGAAATGTTAGGCTTTCGAAAATGTTGGTCTTTAACCCTACATGCAAGTTAGGAACACGTATTGAATAAGAAAGTTCTTTTTATTTTTTAGTGCTGAAAATCTAGCTTAATAAAAGCAATCAGCAATCAATAGTTTATATGTGGGAACAAGCAGATATTAACATGTCATGTTCTAAATAAAAGAAGTAACAAAAACAATGTCATGTCATAGGTGCAAAAGAAAGTTTTCATACTGTGTCGCTATTATTAGGACTTGATTAAAAAATTTGGATAGTTATGGATGCTTTTAAAAAAATCTGCGTATAATGTGTAAAAAAGCTCTAAATTAGCGAAAGTCCACAATAAAAAAAAAACAACCTACGATCAGTGACCACAAATGATAACAATATGAATAAATTCAGCCCCATCCCTGATGACAACAAAACAAAAAACAATAGACAAAAAAATTGAAATAGAGAAAAACAAGTAACTTTTGTTCATTAAAATAAGAAATTTCCCTTAATAAAACAGAAAACAATTCACTTAATATGCAAATTTACATGACATATTTCATACGGTTAACCGACCGACCTAATTATAACACGAAACATTTGTCAAATATTTGATTGTAAATGCTAGTTGTCAGTTACATATACTAGTATATACATTAAATGATGTTCAATAATCAGCACATTATCTACACCTTCAATGTTTGACATCGAAATCTTGGAACCACATTGTTTATTGATATTTCGAATTGCATGTCCTCATGATTTTGTATTTAAATCTTCACGTATTTGTGAAAAATTATCTTTTATCAGTGGTACAGTGTTCCTGTTGTTTGTTTGTTTTGTTTTTATAGTTGATATGTGTTTCCGTCGGTTTTAGTTTGTAACCCGGGGTTGTTTTCTTTTAATCGATTTATGACTCTACTACTGTTGCCTTAATTGTAGGTTTTAGGCGATGCCATGAAAATAACGCTCCTATATATATGCATTTTGATGCTGTTTGTGAACTTGTAGATGTCTTCTAAAATTAGTTTCAGTGATTTTGTGTTATAAGCGTATTTGACAATATGTGTTATAAAAAGGTAAAACTGCAAAGCTACCAGACTCCAAGAAATTTCATAAGGTAGGTCTTTTGTCAAACGGCAAAATCAACAGTTCTTACGCATCAAACGAATAAAAAAGTCATGACTTGGAACATGCAAATACTCATGTAGAAAATTGTTGATAAGGGCTTGTTTTAGAGCTAACGAAACGTCTCACTGATATGACATTCGCATATATTCAATTGTACCAACAAACATATGTGAGTAAAACAAACAAGAAAAATACGATTGCACGAGATTCTGTTATGATTAAATAAATTGGAAGACTACTTTTGCTACAAATATACCATACCTTGCCTATAGAATCCAGTACTATCTGTCGGAATGTTGATGCAAACATGTCTGTGTTGTTATTGTAGACTAACCAGGGACTCAAAACAATATGTATGGAGGCTTCTAGACCACCACTTCCTTTAAGCTGGAATATCAGAAATATATTTATAAATTTTTGTCTGAATCATATACTTTAAAATACATTTAAGAATGAGACTAACATTTGATCCTTTAACTTTAGAATACGCATTAATGAGGTAGCAAAAAAATGGCGTCTCTAATTTATCCAAATCATATAAAATGTTACATAGATATAAGAAGATGCGGTATGGTTACCAATGAGACAATCTCTCAATCCAAGTCACAATATGTAGAAGTAAAACCATTATATATACATATATACTTACACCAAGATTTTCTTTCAGAATGTCAAGCATGACTGGGTAACTGTCTTTGTCGATCACTGTGTGGAATACCGTCAACGGTACTCTGTTGTTATGTTCTGTTTTGTTGGTAAATGTCATTCGATGAAATATTTCACTGTTAAGCTTATTACATAGTCCAACGTCATCATTAATTGTGTTTCTGGTTTTGAAATTCACTACAAACGGATTCTTGACCAAATCTGGACCAATTTGTTTCAAAAACTCCATTGCAGTTTTGTTCTGTAAAGATATAATTTGTTGTTATCCATTCGTTTGATGTGTTCGAGGTTTGATTTTGCTATTTGACTAAGGACCCTCCGTTTTTAAATTCCTCGAAGTTCGGTTTTTTAGTTAAATAACGTTTGAATATTTTAAATATACATCTACATTAACTTAATAGTATTTAATCATAAAACTTACTGCTATTTTTTGGAGAAAAAAAAACATTATTTCAAAGGCATGTTACAAATTGCATTGTGTTCGAGGCGCAACATTTCCTATTATGAGATAATAGCTATGTGTTTAAATGGCACAGTTATAACATGAATTATATATAGGGACAAAAGTTGTACCAGTTTGCTTTAAAAACATCAACTAAATATATCAATTAATATCTGTTAAAGTTTTGGCATTTGTCCTATTTGAAAGACCTGACAAATATATATTTATCTTTATACTTTTTTTTTGAACTAGCAGTCCGATTAAGAAGACCTGACACCTATTTATTTAGCTTTATACTTATTTTTTTTTTTTAGATCTAGTAGTATTCATTAATATCTTTTTTGTTGTTCATATGATTTGGGCTATATGGAGCCGTAAATGTAAACAAATGACCCATTTTTGTTGGTATTTCCATTAATTTGAACATAATATTACTAAGTATGTTAGTATGCAAAAAAGAAAAGCGGTCTTTAAATGCATGATTTTATGTGCATTTATATAGATTGACAACTAAACTTTATGAGCAAAAAATGTAACATTTTAATGATTAATAATACATGGTAATATGAATTGAACCTGCCATTGCTTTTATATTTAAGTATCAATGGGAATATTGCTAGCTTTACCTTTCGGATTTTTTCAGCAGATTTTCCTTCGATGTATTTCTTGATGAACAATTTAACACTCTCCAGTGCTATTCCAGTTGGCAGTGGTTTGACGGGGAAGCAGACAAAGTTATCGTCCTCCTTGGCGAGCGTAAGCCATTTACAAAACATAATTTTAGCACCTAACAAACAATGTTCTAAGATTCGTCCATATCCATATTTATGTAATCCAATTACCTGCAAAGGCATCAATGATGTAATGAGTTAAAAGATACCAGGATTTAAATTTCGTATTGTGCAAGACACGCATTTCGTCTACAAAAGACTTTGAGTGAAGCTTGAATAAAAAATAGTTAAAAAGGCCAAAGTAAGTACGAAGTTGAAGAGCATTGATGACCAACAATTCCTAGAAGTTTTACCAAATACAGCTAAGGAAATCTATTCCTGAGGTAGAAAAGCCTTAGTTTACAAAACTTAGAAGTATTTTTATAAACAGTTAATTTATAATTATGACCGTATCAATGATTATTCATGTAAACATCTGATGCTGAATAGCTATCATCACATTTATAAACACAATCTAATATTATATATGGAAATGAAATTTCCTCTGTTTCTATAAAAAAAAAAAAGAAGATAAACATAATACTAATCGCATAATCACACCTGTTAGAGCTACTTACATTGATAAGCAATAAAAATTAAAAAGCCCCTTTAGTTTAATTTTTAACCAGAGAATGATTTCTAGACTACATAGCATATCAGTTTTTAGGCTCGTATAATTAAACTCACCATAGTTACCAGGTTTACAATGTTGTATGCCATACGCCAAATAAAGTATGACATTGATATAGTTTAGTCATTTAATACACGATATGATAATGTAGTTATTAAGAAACAAAGAACGAATGGAACTCTACCTCATTATATTCACTTTATTTCCCAAACAGAACTGTTATATCAATATATTCTAGTCTTTGATATCTTCCCCTTTATAGTTCTTAAAAATAGAGAAATTCTTACCTTATGTGTCATTAGAGCTCCAACTGCAGCAGCGCTTTGTCTTGATCCTTCTAAGGTAAACATGCCTGTGCTCTCATCATTCCCTGAATCTGTATATGATGTTTTCAACATATTGAAATGTTTCATTAGTCCATTTCTATAACAAATGACACTTGTTGGCAGGGGGGTAAAGCCACATTTTTGTGGATCGACCGTAATGGTATCAGCTTGTTTCAAAAAAGAGTACTGCTTTTTGGCATAATCACTCAGAAGAGAATGAGCACAGTAATCATCAGACCGAAGCTTGTTGGGCAGATTTTCGCCATCTTCTCTGAGCATGGAGGCAAAATATCCACCAAAGGCAGCGTCTGCGTGAATAGAAAAGTAGAGACCCTACAACAAAACCAAATACGCATATATAATTCTATGAAATGTCACAATATACAACAGAAACGCAGAAGTATAAACACACTGTTCATTTATATCTTTACAGATGAAAGTATTAATGGCAATACTGTGTGTATGATGAGAGGAAATACCATTTATATATACATAAAGAGTTGATATAAGAAGAAAAACGCATTAACATTTCTAACTTAAATAGATCAAATTTACAGGCTCTTTAAAATATATATAGCATGATGGGATATACTGGAAGAAGATACGCAATATTAAAAGAAAGTAATCTTGATATATACCTTTTCCATATACTTATTTCTTAGGTTAACGATTTCTTCGAGTGGATCGATAGCTCCGAATTCTGTTGAGCCATGATTAGCCATTACTGTGATGATAGGGATTTGTCGTTGTAGACAATCGTGAAGAACTTTATCTAACTCTGAAATATTTATCAAATATAAAGTAACACTACAGGGAGATAACTCTGTAAAGTCAGCTAAACGTTTTAATTACGTTGTGTTGTAAAGGGAATATTAAGCTTCTTAATGATAAAAATTGGTGTTTGTCAAACTGCTCTATAACCAGTGTAATTTTTCTGACAAAACGGTTGGTTCAAAATTTTTGAAATTTTTATATTTTTGTTAAAGGGTCAAAGTAAATACTTTGTCAAAATTTTATTAAGATTAAACGAGCCAAATTAATTTTAGTGAAAGTGTTAGGTTCCACCTTAAACAGATGGAATCAAGATTGAGAAAAACAAGACATAAAAAATATATTGATAACATTAAATTCAAATATGAAGTTGAAGCAAATGGAATGGAAACTATACTCAAAACAATGATGTTTAAGTGTCTTCTGTTAATAAGGTTCATATCTTGTTTGGTTAAATGTAAAAAAAGAAAGGTACAAACCTTGCATATCTATGCGGGCATTTCTATCAGTCTTTATTCGAAGTATGTTGTCTCTACCTAAACCAAGCAACGAAGCAGCTTTAGGCAACGAATAGTGGCAAGCAGCAGACCCTATTATCACTGGTTCGTTAAGTCCGTGCGTTTTCAAAAATCTGTTCCATCCAAGATATGAAACTTTGTGTTTTTCTATAAGTTTAATGTATTTATCACTTCTTATACTCGACGCCATATTGACGATGCTATCAACATCAAGGTTTGCAGCATTCCAAGTAGACATATCCTGAATATTTTGATACGATGTCTTTTCCGGAAAATTAACCTGTGTAATAAATAATAAAAGTGAGTACAGTTAAATTAAGACAACGGTAGTTTCTCGTAATTCGATTAAAAATAGAAAAAAAAAAACCAAAGGTCAAATCAAAACCTAAATAAAGCGCATAAATTATAAATTCAAAACGAAAGACCATCATCAAATGGCAATATGAAATGGTATTTAAACCTCAAATGCATTGAAAATGTCATATTCCTGATAAATGGTAAATGTATTTTAATGTAAACATAGTGAATCAAGCCTAGTTTTATAGCTAGTCAAACTCATCACTTGTATGACAGTGGCATATCATTTCATTATATTAACAACAATGTTGAAACATAATAATGAGACCAAATTATAGGTAAACATCAAAAAGTGGGGAACAACAATCAACATTGTGTGTTAACCTTATTCACTTTATATAAACAAACGATTTGTCAACAAATAAAAGCAAAAAACGGCATAAAGACACACTTTAGACAATCAAATACGCAATAATGAAAATAAGAATATAATACATTACAACAATTGCACGATGTAAAATCAACCTTACCATAATGAGTGTATTTTACCATTCAAACTATTATGTTACTATTATGTTATGTGTTCTTTATGTCGTAAATACAATCGACTTCCCTTTTCACTACGAATGTGACTTACCGAATAAGACTATTTACGGGGTTTGTAATAACATGAGCAACACGACGGGTGTCATATGTGGAGCAGGAACTGCTTACCCCTTCCGCAGCACCTGATCACCCCACGTTTTTGGTGGGGTTCGTGTTGCTTAGTTTTCAGTTTTCTATTTTGTGTACTTCGTACTATTATTTGTCTGTTTGTCTTTTTGTTTTCTAGCCATAGCGTTGTCAGTTAATTTTCGAAATTTGAGTTTGACTGTTCCTCTGGTATCTTTCACCCCTCTTTGGCAGTCCATTAAAGCTTCAAATAAAATTCCATCGACAAAAACAGTTCTCAATGAATTGTATTTATTTTTTCCTGAAACTCAAGATAGACATGCCAATCAACGTACAAAGCTAATGGTAAAAATGAAAGATTCATTTGTTTACCTTGGTTTCAAACATGATGTCAGCTATCTCAGGACATTCCTTCATTGCCTTTTGTACAGCCAGTGGATAAAATTTAAGATTCTGTGCTGCCCAGAATGCTTCTATATTAGAGATACTGCCACAACTGGTGACGTGTCCCCAAGGTTTTGGATGACTCTTTAAGTCGTATCCCAACATTTCACAAAGTTGTTCTCCGACTTCAATCTCCATCGGCGTGACAGCTGGACTATGACTGCTGATGATATTATTTGGAGTGTACAACAATGCTGCTAAATAGCCCACAACGCCTGGCAGAGTTCGATCCCCTTGAGGCAGTCCCTATTATTTAAATATTAATAGCAACAATTAAAATATTTGAGAGACTAAGGTCAATTCTATAGTAGTTCGTATACATATATATTATACATGAATTTAGAAAACTAAATGACCGTTGGAGATAATATTTGCAGCGTAGTTGGTGTTAAATAACGGTGAACCCGCAAAACCTTTGCAGAGATAGGTCAACTTATGTCAATGTCAAGATTTAAAATTTCAGTGGCAAAAGTTAACGAAAAAGACACATCAGTGCTGCTAAATGAATATCCACAAAAGGTTCTCACATAAAAAAGGGAAACAATACCAACAAGACAACATACACAAATGTTTAAAGAACTTTCTACTTTTTTTGATTGATAATATATTAGTATACGTCTTTTCCCCAAGAACAATGAGTTTATATGGGTCATTTTAAATTTGCTATTTCTTTAAACAATATTAACGTTAAAATAAGGTGATGCTTTTTCCTTTGTTATGATACAGCCAAACTACTAATTTAAAGCAAATATTTACATCTATGGATGCATAGTAGAGGTTTTGAGTCATTTGTGGCAACGAAATCCCTGACTTAATCATTATTGTATTATACTGTATTATAGTAGGTTTTCCTTTTTTACCTAAGGAATGACTTCTTATGTAGACGAAAACGCGTCTGGCGTATTAAATTATAATCATAGTACCTTTGATAACTTTTAGTAAAAACATATTGTATTGGCTTAAATATGCAAAATGGATGAGACACAAGTTAATCAAACTTATAAAGTCTTCTCTGATAAATATTTACACCACTGGGTCGATGCCACTGGACGTTTCATCCCCGAGGGTATCACCGGCCCAGTTATCAGCACTTCGGTGTTGACATGAATATGAATTATATGGTCATTTTTATAAATTTCCTGTTCACAAAACTTTGAATTTCGAAAAACTAAGGATTTTGCTTTATCCCAGGCATAGATTACCTTAGTCGTATTTGGTACAATCATTTAACATTTTGGGTTCTTCAACTTTGTACTATTTTGGCTTAATAACTTTTTCGATATGAGCGTCACTGATGAGTCTTATGTAGACGAACGCGCGTCTGGCCTATTAAATCATAATCCTGGTACCTTTGATAACTATATTCAACTTTTTTTCTGTCTATGTTGCGATATCATTAACAATTGGATGCATACTAAAATTAAGAAATAATTCTTTCATGCCATGCTCTATGCTCATTTTAACATGGGTAGGCATTATATTTGTTAATATCTTAATACCGAGCGTTAGCGAAACAGTTACGAAATAGAAAACTACTTGATGAAATTGAAACAAAATGTTGACACATTAGGTCATGTTAATTAAACACGTCTTACAATAAAGAGGTTGTATTGATTCTAATAGGAATATTTTGATCTTTTGTACTTCGAAGTGGACCTATAGTAGACGCTCGAAATGTCGCCATTTTGATTTGATGAACAAAAACTTTATAGAAAAATCAACAGTTCATCAATAAAAAAAGAACAGAAACATTTAAACTTACTTTAAGTATGTTTTTATTTAATTTCATAGCGAGCAACACCAACAAAAATGTCCAATTTGATCTCTGGCGTTGTTCAAAATTCATCCGACGTTGCAATTTCAATTGTGACGTCAATCACGTGCAGCCCATGTTCTATTCGAATTAGAACATGGCTTTGTACCCAACGCTAAAGAAGAACGTCATATTAGAATAACATGCTGATCATTTAATTTTAAATTCGATTTTTAAGGGGTTTATCATGAAAAACGTTGATGACGTCACGGTCACAGGACAAAATTATGTCTATGAGCTGATAGACAAAAACTTTTATCAAATCAAAAGACGTGTATCATTTAAAGTTAAATGATCATTTAGTAAACATTATGTACAGAACATACTGTATAATGTTTATAATCTGACAAAAAGGAGTCAAGTACTATTTAAACAAATTATCAAAAGGAACGTTAAAGTAAAAAAAAAAAAGAACACTTTATATTTAAAATAATGTTGGTTTTTTTTTTGCTCTACAAACTGCATTTTCTGACTATATATATAATAAACAATGAAGTGTCAACTTATCAGACACACAAAAGGACAAGCGAAAAGGAAACAAATACATGGTTAACCACATTGTGTTACCGCCATGAATTACATCAATTTGTCATCTGAATTGCTTACTGTTAGTATTTCAGTAATACACGTCATTTCAGATGTTACGAAATAGAAAACTAATTGATGAAATTGAAACAAAATGTTGACACATTAGGTCATGTTAATTAAACACGTCTTACAATAAAGAGGTTGTATCCATGTATGTATGTAAAATGTTATGATAGATTCATGTATACATTAAGTACGTTTATTTAAAATCACATTATAATTTTATTTGTAACGTTAATCTATGATTAAAAGCTCCAGGTGGATATCTCTGAATCGCTGAATTTATATGTCCTTATTCAAATGCATTGATTGTCCAAAAAAGGGGGGTTCCAACCCCCGGAACCCTCCCCCTGGATCCGCCACTGAGTGTTTCAAGTAGAGAAATAACTGCTGATCCGTATGTTGATGGATTTCTTTTTCCTTTACTTTTAGTTATTAATGTGTGCTTAAATTAGAAGATACACGACCACAAGATAGTACATAAAAATCCCCATATTTTGTTGAGTTTTTGTTCGTAAACTTTTAGTACTAACTATATAATAAACAATAAAGTGTCAACTAATTAGAGGAACAAACAGACAAGCGAAAAGGAAATAAATACATGGTTAACCACATTGTATTACCGCTATTAAATAAATCTTTTTGTCATCTAAAGCGCTTACTGTTTGTATTTCAGTAATATACATCATTTTAGATGTTACGAAATAGAAAACTAATTGATGAAATTGAAAAAGACGTCCCTTGTGGACGTGTATCGCCTGATTTCAAAAAACATTTAAGGACTTTCCGTTTTGAATTTACCTTTGAGTTCAGAATTTTTGTGATTTTACTTTTTAGAACATTGAGATATTCGTTTAATATTTAGATTTTAATATGTCTAAAGCTGACTCTTTTGTCGCTGTTTTATCAATGATTCATTTTGTTTATTAGAACACTCTATCAATCATATTGAATTTATATAAAGAAAGAAATTTTTGTTTAGTTGCTGTCTCATTGTTGTGTTTCCCAAAATTCCTTGTTTACCGTCGTTCAATTTAAGGAATAAAGCCAGTAATCCCAAATAAACGGCACTGAACAGAGATTTGTTTTAAACTTTATTTATTTTTTCCTAATCTAATGTGTATTTATTTCTAAATATATTATTTTAGAAAATGTAATTAAAAAGTTGGATATCTGCTTCAAACATTACAAACATATTAGTCTTAAATAGGACAAGGTTTCATATATATATATAAGTCCTTTTTCTAGAAATTTGTCACCCTTTTCGACCCTTTTTGATAGTTCTTATGTGGTGACACCCCTAGACAATTCAAATTTCTTGCTTCAAAAATAATGGTTATAGTATATAAAAAATATTTGTATGTGAGTAGAACTAGTTGCACAAACCTTTATGTTTCGGAAAATATTGCCAAACTAAGCAAATCATAATTTTTTTCCACGGATATCATCTACATGTACATGTATGATAGTACACCAATAATGACGCAATTAGTGAAAATCTTCTATAACTGAAACAATTGTTTTCCTCATTTACACATTACTGCAGTTTCAATTTTCATATCTTTAAGGCCAAAATAGACAACCATATAAAATAAAAGGATGTGTTATAATTGCCAATGAGACAGTTCCACCAGAGACCAAAATGACATGGAAGTTAGCAACTGTACAATGAACAAATAAAGGCAACAGTAGTATACCGCTGTTCAAACTCATAAATCCATGGACAAAAATCAAAATCGGGGTAACAAACTAAAACTGACGGAAACGCATAAATATAAGAGGATTACAACGACACAACACTACAATGTAACTAACACACACAGAAACGGACCAAGCATCAGACAAAATCCCACGAGAATAACAAATATAACATCAAAACCAAATACATGAATTTGGGATAGACAAGTACCGTGACACGTCTTATCGCAATGTCAATTTACACTCAAAACTTTTAAATGTACATACATTTCTTGTACTTGCAAAGTTGTGTGATTTCTTTAGATCCTTGCATACTACTGCCAATTCTTTCTGTAACTGTTCAATATAATACGAGTAGGTTTCACTCCGTTTGGTCTCGCTGGTAATACATTCGAGATCTTCAGCATGTCTGCACTGTCGAAAATTAGCAGCTTCAGAAAACGCAGATTCGCACAATTTTTGTAGGATGTCAAGGTTTTCTAACTTTGGACCAAGGAACCATGATCCTAAGGATTCTTTGCCTTGTACTCCAGTAGTGTTATTCGCCATGTGTACAAGCCTGCCTTTCTTTAAGACTACCTTTTTTCAAAATGAAATGATTTCAGCTGTAGACTCTGCTTCGCTAGACTGGAAAGGAAGATCAAATACTACTGACAAATTTGTCCTTCAGTTGAATATATAACGAGATTGTAAATGTAATTTATTACAAGATAACCTGTCATGTTCATTCATTCGATAATTAAGTTTTTTTGTACTTTTAAAACATAGTACATGTAATGATACATTCGTGTAATGTTAAGATTGAGTATTTTATGTAAAAAAAAATATGCATTTATTATATCTATTTATTCGTTGTAATCATCGTAAATAATTTTTAATATGTATAAGACTATAATTTTTTTTTACAAAACAGGAAATTGTAATGATACATTCATGTAAAAAATAAATGTTAAGGATGAAATTTGAAAAAAATAGGCAGGACAGGAATTCTGAATTCTGAATAAAAAAAAAAGGCAGGATGAGACACTTGCAAAAAAAAAAGTCAGGATGACAATTTAGGTAAAAAAAGTCAGGATAAACTAAAAAAAAAAAAGAAGACAGGACCGATTAGAGTGAAAAATAAAAAGGCAGGACAGAGATTACAACTAAAAAATTCAGGACAAAATTTTTCATCCTAGCCCCCCCCCATAAAAATCAAATAGTAGCTCCCTTTTATGTTTCCACAGTAGTGAAAACTAGTCTTGATATAGCATTTCAATATACAAATTATAAATATATGTTGTAAAAGGGAAAGGGGAACTGGTTAACTTTAAGTGCCGATTTAAAAATAATTTGGATAAATTCAGGTAAAATTGGGCTAAATACCCGTATTTTTTAAGGAGGAAAGCGGCAGTACCCATTCAACAATTGAAGAGATGAAAAATAAAATGATACAAAAGCATACACCAAAAAAGAAAACAGTTGCAATGTTTTGGCTTTACTGTTAGAGTTGCAGAAACTAAAACAAAAGTGTACCTTAGAATATCAACAGTAAAGCTGCTACGTGTACTCCAGAAATCTAAAACGTAACAAATTCACTGGATCTATTAGAGCGTAGTCTATTGAATGAGAAAGACTGAAGATTTCACAAACTAACTTAGAAGTATATATATCCATTGATATCCTTGAAAACCACATTTTTAAATGACAAGTGATTAACACTGTTTGACAGTGACCTTTGAATAATTTAATAATACATTAGACTAGATATCTGTGGTTCTAAATTTCAGAAACATTGCACAATACCTTGTTTTTTATCAACTTTGACGAGATATAAATACACGTTATAGCATTTCCTCCTGACACGCAATTAATACGTTTCTTTTTTTCCTTATTATCATGTTAAATAAATCTTTCAGTTAACCAACTTTTCAGGATTTGGTTATTTATCATGATGTTTTCCCTGAAAACATTTGTTAGAAATATACTTAGCAACCATACAGCTGTGTTAGATCACACACGAGAATGCATGTGCATTAAAAAGGGGATAATAAATATAAACAATGTACGTGATAATTGTGGAAAATTATGCATTTTTCTAATTTAAGAATTCAACTGCGCAATAATTTGCATGGGTGTTTCCTTGTTTTTTTTTCTGTCCTTAATTTTTAAAACAAATGACATTTTCTATTTCTTGGAAACGAATTACACATGAATTCGATTGACCTTCAACTTTGAAAGTCATTAGAATTAATGATATTTTGTTTTTGTCATTTTAATTTTTTTTAATTTTTGGCTAAATGTCTAAAAAAATAATTGAGAAACGGTCTTCATATAAATCCGCTTGACTCTAAAGTAATAACTTTTGAAAATCATTTAAATTTACATGACATAGAAAAAACAAAACTAAATATTTTTTTTTAATAAATTTGACATTGTTAAATACAAAATGAAAGTACAAAACAAAATGTAACATTGTCATAATTTTACGATTATTCTTTAACATCATAATATAATTTAATTTTGGATGTAACGCGTCTTCTGATTGGCTGACGTTATTTTGTTATGAGCCCATAGACATAATTTAGTCATGTGACCGCGACGTCATCAACGTTTTTTCATGGTTTTCTACGGTGTAAAATGGAATTTAGAATTAAATTATAAGAAATGACTGTAATATTTTTTCTGTCTATTCGAAATAACATAAAAAATGTGGTGCACACTGTTAGATAACCCGCTACGCGCGTTATTCAGTGTGCACCAAATTTGTTATGTTATTTCTTCATAGACAGAAAAAATATTACAGTCATTCCTTAAATAAAAATAAAATATCATTCGATGGGTTGGTGTCCTATGCCTGATGTTCTTATATTTCGATTATTTACCTATATATTTCTAAAGTAGATGTTGCCGTCTTCTCTTTCGACTCAATATATCATAGGAAGATGTGGCATGAGTGCCAATGAGACAACTCTCCATCCAAATAACAATTTATAAAAGTAAACCGTTATAAGTCAAGGTACGGCCGTCAACATCAAACTCATTTGACTTTTTATAGTGTGTCTTTTTATGTTGTAATGTTACCCTTCTATCTCATGTTAGGGTGAAGGTTTCAAACTAATCTGACATTTTATAGTGTGTATTTTTATGTTTTAATGTTACGCTTCTATCTCATGTTAGGGTGAAGGTTGGCGCCAGTTCAAATGTTTAAACCCGTTGCGTTTTTTGGTGATTCATATAAGTGTTCTCGTGTTTTATATACATGTATATTAGACAGTTGGTTTTCCTGTCTTAATGGTTTTATACTTGTCATTCTGAGGACCTTCATAGCTTGCTACATTCGGTGTAAGCAGAATTCCATGTGGAAGCCGTACTTTGACCTGTAATTGTTAACTTTTTATTTACTGTGACTTGGATGGAGAGTTGTCTCATTGGAACCCATACCACATCATCTTATCTATAAGTAAAGATAAGTTCATATCCAATTTTTTCAATACAGCCTTTATGTTTTGAAAAGGATGTAATTGCATTTGATTTATTATTCTCCTTGTAGAGGACACAATATAATAGTAGTCTACGTGACCTAACGGATGTTCTATCCTTTATTTTTGTTTTAAAACCAAGATGTTTACAAACTGTTTTAAATTGATAGTATATAAATAACGGAACTAAAAGGAAGCAAAAATAATGAAGGATCCGTGTTCCTGTTTTTGAGATATGCAAGACATTATTAATTTGGTCGTAAATGATTCTTTCTAGATTTTTCATACTATTGAAATTGGCACATTTTTTTTCTTTCAAAAACTACAAAAAAATAACAAGGATTTCACAAGATTTTCATATGGCTTTTTAAATTATAAGTTATAAAATTATGAAAAGAAAAGAAAAGAGGGGCTTAGTTGGCAAAATGTTTAATAGTACTCAACTTCGGACTTTATTTGGTCTTTTAACTATTTTGGATTCGAGCGTCACTGATGAGTCTTTTGTAGACAAAACGCGCGTCTGGCGTAATTACAAAATTTAATCCTGGTATCTATGATGAGTTTATGTGTATAAGGATAAAACCAGAGTACTACAATTATCTGACAAAAATTATAAAACAAGAGAATCTAACATCCTTAAGTATATATAAGTATTTTAACATAGACACATGGTTTGGGTGTTTTTCTGGCAAATAAACTCATCGTAGATATCAGGACTAAATTCAGTATATACACCAAAGATGCACTGCGACGTAAAACAAAGTAGATGTACAACTAGTAAAATTTACTTTCACTGAACAATTCCCCCGCCCAATGAAAAGTCCATAATTTGCTCAATAAAACAACAGCGATGATTCTAATAAAAAATGAAACATTTAAAGATACACAATATCATTGAAATGTGAAAAAAGTGTAAGAAACAAAATAGGGGTTGCAAATGAACATCCCTTGAGTAAGATGGCACTTGTTACAAATCATTTGATTTATATAATTGCCTAGATTCAAAAAACTTATGGCTTGGATGAAAACAATGTCGTGCATTTTTTTTTAGGTTGTAATCTCTGTCCTGCATTTTTTCACTCTATTCGGACCTGCTTTTTTTTTTTAATTTATCTTGACTTATTTTTTTTTTACATGAATTGTCATCCTGCCTTTTTTGTCATGTCCTGCAGGCTCTGAACTTAGCAGGACGGGGTTGGGGCTAAGATAAGTCCAACATATCCGTGAGCATCTGTTTTCTAAAAGTAGAAAATTAAACATACGTACACAACATATCAAATTAATTAATACCCTTGATAAATACTTGATACACCAGAGCGCAGTACGTCCACAAAAGGCTCACCAGGGACGCTCGAATCAAAATAGTAAAAAATGACAAATGAATGTTGTAGTTGAAGAGGATCAGAGGTAGGGTCAATTTTCTCTATTATGATATCTCTTTCACTCATATTGTCAAATTCTAAAATGTGTCAAATGTTACAGGAAATTGAATATCAAAGAGTCTTTTATATTCTTAAGTAGTGTTTGATATTTTCAATATTTATAAATAATATTCAGAACTATATATATGTATACGGTTGCTGTGGAGGGTATTTTGATTCAACTTTTCATGTTTATGTCAAATTGTGCAGCGAAAGACGCCGCGACCAAAAACCTTGAAATAAATTTGTATCAGAAAATTAAATTTCGGTTTTGGTTATTTATTTATTTCTGGTACATGCTAAAATTACTTTAAATTTGACAAGGTATGTCAAAATTGCGGTTTAATACTTTTTCTGGCATATTGTTTTGTGGTTTGAATAGGAAAGTCATACTATTAATAAAACCTTAACAGACACATATTGATACTGTAAATGTATGTAAAGATTGAAATACTTTTTGAAAATTTCCAGTGCTAAATAAATTGAAGGTAAATTAGCCCAACCTCTTTGTTTTTTCCTATGAATATATCTGAATACAATAAGGTGTATTTGTTTGAAATGGTAAGATATCATGTCTAAAAAAACAAAGGAAGGTGATACCATAGGGACAATCAAAACCAAAATCCGAAAAATAACATAAACCACTATGTACAAAAAAACACCACACGAATAAAAGACAAAGAACAGACTACAAAACACACACAGAAAACTAAAAACTGACCCATTCGAACCCCAACAAACCCGGTGATAAGTCTCAGTTTCTCCGAAAGAATAGTAAGTAGATCTTGCTCATTTAACAAACAAAAGAACCCCCAAAAAACATTCATCTTCTTTTTAAGGGGGTAGACCTTGGTTCAGGGAGATAACTCTTTAAATCAGTTAAGCGTTTGTAAAAGTCAAGTTCATCAATGTTTTTTAAGCATTTACCTGAAACAGATAAAAAATAATCTATGTAACCTAGAAGCTTAGAATATATTTTTGAAAATGGTTGACACAAACGTACTGATGATTTTAAGAGTTATTTCCCTTAACCTAGGTCTACCTCCTTAAGGGAATTAAAATTAAAAAATCGTTCATCATTCGCATTCACCATGTTCACAACTGAGAACAAAAGGACAACGACTGCAATAATTTAAATTAATCCGTGGTCAGCTGTGACACAGATATTTCATAAAATGTCAACCAAATCATGATGCCCACCATAACTTCTGTAATAGATCTTCACTGACTTAGCAATGATAATTAAACCATGTGGGTTTCCCCAAATTTAACAATTATAAACCATGTGGGTTTCCACCAATTTAACAATTATAAACCATCTGGGTTTCCCCCAATACAAAAATTATAAACCAAGTTGGTTTCCCCCAATATATCATTTATAAACCATGTGGGTTTCCCCAAATTTAACAATTATAAACCATGTGGGTTTCCACCAATTTAACAATTATAAACCATATGGGTTATCCCAATTTAACAATTATAAACCATGTGTGTTTCCCCCAATTTAACAATTATAAACCATGTGGGTTTCCCCCAATATAACAATTATAAAACATGTGTGTTTCCCCCAATATAACAATTATAAACCATGTGTGTTTCCCCAAATATAACAATTATAAACCATGTGGGTTTCCCCCAATTTAACAATTATAAACTATGTGTGTTTTCCCCAAATATAACAATTATAAACCATGTGAGTTTCCCTCAATATAAAAATTATAAACCAAGTGGGTTTCAGTCACGTCTCAGTCATTACAGCTGAACGGACGTGCTGGGCCAGCTCTCCTTTACCCGCTATCTTCGATGAGGGTTTACAGTTAAATGAACAACGACATACTACTTAAGATGACAGAAACCAAGCCGTACAGATAGACGTAGTAGTTGGCGTACCCGCGTTAACATGCACTCCAAAACCATTGTATCATGGGGAGTGTTATGCCGATTAATGTCCGAGGGCTGTATCCTAGGCTGTTGGGTGATACGACCTTCATTTCACTGCCTCACGGCCTTGGTCCTGATAACGCTTCCTGTCATCTTTAGAACTACGTCCACCATTCATCTACCAGTACTCGCTCATCGAGGTTAGCGGGCTGCCAAGCTGACCAAACTGGCCCTGAAAGCAGCCATTGTCAAGAAGTAAAATCCAAAATAGTAAACAAACCAAAATCAACTCACCAAAACCAAGATGGCGGCCTCCATTCGGCGTCCTTACTACCTGTTCCTGACCCACGGCAGAAATTATTCAAACGCTTATCAATCGCCTTCGGGCACCGAGCCGACCGTGCGAGGGCTGTATAGCCAATCAAGGTCGTTAAACACTTCCATTTGTTTGTTGTTTCAACCAATATATCATTTATAAACCATGTTGGTTTCCCCTAATTTTACATTAATGACAAAAATAGCTCTCAAATTGTAAAATAGTGTATACATATATTCAATACTTTCATAATTAATAATTAATATTCGATATTTTATATGCTGTCATGTGATACAATTTTAAAATTAACGAGTCGTTGAACACTAGTACTTTATCTGTCTACAATTGCTAGACGGAAGTTCTTACCTCGATGATATGTTTGTTGTTGTCCCTGCAGAATAAGTCCAAAACAATTGTCACAATTCAAACATTTACACAGGGGCCTCGGTGGCCGGGTGGTCGAAGTAATGTAATCACTAAACAGTCAACACAGAGGTTGTGAGCTCGAAACCTGCTCGTGTGGGTGCACTCGACTCATATCTTAAAATTAATTGGTAATTCATGATTTTAGAATTATTAAAATTTAAAATAGAATATTTTTAAACAAGTTTGAATTAAAAGTTTTCATTAATGAAGTTTTATCAAAATATTTATTGTTTTCCTCTAGTAGGGAAATACTTGAAAATATTTGTTTTACTTTATTGTTGTTTGTACATGCAACTGTAATGTCTTTACATCGGCAACAATGCCATAAATCCAATCCAAGGCATTGTTCACAGCTAGTTCTCTCCCTCCTTCCAACATGAAAAATCAAATCAAGATCAGCTCTCACGGAAGCAGTTCTTCTGTTGAGAGTCTGTAGAGTAACAACACGAACAAGACATATCATATATCACCTACCTGGATTGTAACATCCGATGTTTCTTATTATAATATAAGTGTTCAAACACAGAACTCAACATGTTAATACTTTGCTGAGTTTGTTCCACAAAACCAACATTTCAATCAGCAGCGTACGTCAGACGGGGTTTAGTGTTATTTTCAAACTACCTAGTACACTAACATAACTAAATGGCGTTGTAAATTAGATGTGGATGAGGCAAATTTTCTAAGAAATGTCATAAATGTAGAGAGCAATCAATTTAAGTTAATTTTCTCAGGTAATATTATGGAGCGAAAAAAAAACACTTTAACACAAGATTTTACTATCAAATTGATTGAGAAAATTGTGTATGTATATATATATATATATATAAAAAGACATTCGTAGATACAAGACTAACATCTGGCTTTAAATAAGTTACAAGCAATCACAAAAGAAAACAAGCAAACAATTAGAAAATGAAATAAGACAAAAAAAGTAAAAAGACCTTTCTCAAAGGAAAACCCAAACATAATTACCTAAAACATGTTCCATAATTTATCACATTATACTCAATAATGAATACAGGTTTAGTATTTTTTTTCTCTTCCCAATGATCAAACATTTTTATTTTACATATCTATTAAATAATTGTGCAATTCATCACGTAAGTCTACATGCTTCTGTCTTACTAATATATATATACATGTATATATATATTACAATAAATTACCAAAAAGGTCATTTGCGATTACCAGCCTTATAAATAATACAAAAGCCACTCAATTCACTATCAATAATAGAAAATACGAAACAATTAATTTAAATATAACACTAGCTCATCAATGGAGTCCGACCCGCCACATCCTTAACGTGCCTGTTCAAACTCGTTGGTTTCAGTCTGTAGTTGTTGTTGTTGTTTTTGTTTATTGTTATAATATAAACAGGCCGTATGTTTTCTTTTTGAACTGATGCTCTCTTTGCCATAGTTTATTATACGGTTTGGGTGTTGCTAATGATTGACGATCGTAGATATCGGTCTTAATTTAATATTA
This sequence comes from Mytilus edulis, assembly GCF_963676685.1. NCBI lineage: Eukaryota > Metazoa > Mollusca > Bivalvia > Mytilida > Mytilidae > Mytilus > Mytilus edulis. The sequence continues at coordinate 50,828,550 of NC_092355.1, read as the reverse complement.
TTTTCTCATATCCATTAAAGTGTTTGGACTGTTAAGCATGCATTTCAAAGGACTTAAACCAAACTGTTAATCTTAGAGTAAAAAAGATTGAAAATAATTGATAAGAATGATTAAATACAAGTAACCAGTAAACGGTATTATAGTGAAATTTAATTTTCTAAGGTTTAGCGAATGCTGTTTATTTATTCTCATTTAAACATTTTAAAATTTCTGAAAGTACTTTCGAATTACTTCAAATTTTGGATGATACACGCCTTCTGATTGGATGCAAATTTTTTCTTGTCTATCAGGTCATAGACATAATTTTGTCATGTAACCGTGACGTCATTAACGTTGTTTTTTTGTGATTTACTCCTAGAAAAAAAAACGTGACTGTAATTCTTTTCCTGTCTATTCGAATAAACTCAAAATGTGGTGCACACTTTTAAATAACACACTACAAAATACCAAGTAATTCTTTAATTGATTGAAAATGAATTGAATCCAACGTTAGATCTTATAAGAAACTTGTATGTTACGTTTAAATGTAACGAAATGGAAGCGGATAATATACAATTACTTTCTGAAAAAAAAAATAAAGAAATGCAGTATTCAAAATTTTAATAAAAACTAAAAAGTTTTCTTCATGCGATTTTAAAAGATAAATTTTCTTTTCAATAGAGGACCTATTATAGGCATAGATAGTACATTGATTTTTGTATAGCAAACAATTGCAATTGACAATACACAAGAAAAGAAAAAAAGAAAAACAACTGAAAAAATATGAAATATAAATTAAGTTAATAATACATGTAGTCACTTAAACCAGTATGTTTAGTGTTTTTTTACCATGCATCAAATGCAGCATCACATCTATTATAATTACCAAATATGCAGGAGTCACCAAGGGCACGTGCTTAAATGACACTCAAGTCAAATTTGAATACACAGAAGTCTGAATATCTAAACTCTTTACAACATAAGCATAAACTAATGCTCGAAAAGGATTACGATATTTATAGTCCTCCTCATGTCTTATGTACATAAATAAGATTAATATGTAGTTATCCAAATGCTGGAGCCATCAAAAGCAGGTGCTTAAAGAACATAGTAATATATAAATTTAAGTGTTATGTTATAAAAACGAATTTTTATATCAGGTTATGTTTAACCCCGCCACATTATTTATGTATGTGCCTGTCCCAAGTCAGGAGCCTGTAATTCAGTGGTTGTCGTTTGTTTATGTGTTACATATTTGTATTTCGTTCATTTTTTTACATAAATAAGGCCGTTAGTTTTCTCGTTTGAATTGTTTTACATTATCTTATCGGGGCCTATTATGGCTGACTATGCGATATGGGCTTTGCTCATTATCGAAGGCCGTACGGTGACCTATAGTTGTTAATGTCTGTATCATTTTGGTCTTTTGTGGATAGTTGTCTCATTGGCAATCATACCACATCTTCTTTTTTTATATATATATAGAACAGAAAAAAAAAAATTATATAAAATGATAAATGTTATCTTATATTCGTTCGGAAAGAAATAATTAAAAACTTGTTTAAAAACAGAAAAGTAATGTATATATATGCACGGCACATGTTACCGTTTTAATTTAATAGTATATAATAATTATGCAACTTCTATTTATAAAACTACTACAATGCCATAATTAACGATGCAATTTCACTACGGGCACTTCTTTCATTCTGAAAACAGGCAATAACTCTCTTAACATACGAAACTGTCGCCCGCTATATTTGTAATCTTAATGTCTGTCATCTGTGAAAACCTCTGCATCTTTATCGTGTACGAATTAATCATTCGTACAATTTTCGTAAAAGTAATCAAATGTTCCAGACTTGTATTACAACATGGAGTAAAACGAAATGGTCAATTTTTTTCTGAATTTTGGTTTCAGGGCAATTATTTTGTCTTTAAAATTTTATGCTGAATTGTAATATCTATTCTGATTTAGGATCTCTAAACAGGAAAGTGGAAGATTTTATATGTACTGGAAGAGATGCAGACTATAAAAATCAGCACACAAAATGTAGAAAAAATAGTTTTTACTTCAAGATTTCATAACTTTTTATTCTTCGTGACATGAGTCAATTAATGTTCCCCCATGAAATCACACAGGTTTACATTACAACATACATGATATGTATTTTTCTCTTTTTATAAAGCCTTTAAAAAAAATCAAAATCACGGGTTTTTGTCATATTAGCCCATGGAGCAGTCAATAACCAGACTTCAACCTAGTTCAATATATAAATAAAGAGATGAGGTATAAAATTGAGAAAGGAAATGGGGAATGTGTCAAAGCGACAACAACCCGACCATAGAACAGACAATAGCCGAAGGCCACCAATGGGTCTTCAATGTAGCGAGAATTCCCGCACCCGTAGGTGTCCTTCAGCTGGCCCCTAAAAATATGTATACTAGTACAGTGATAATGGACGTCATACTAAACTCCGAATTATACACAAGAAACTAAAATAAAAAATCATACAAGACTAACAAAGGCCAGAGGCTCCTGACTTGGGATAGGCGCAAAATTGCGGCGGGGTTAAACATGTTTATGAGATCTCAACCCACCCCCTATACCTCTAGCCATTGTAGAAAAGTAAACGCATAACAATACATTAAAATTCAGTTCAAGAGAAGTCCGAGTCCGATGTCAAAAGATGTAACAAAAGAAAATAAATAAAATGACAAAATACATAAATAACAACAGACTACTAGCAGTTAAATGACATGCCAACTCCAGACCTCAATTAAACTGCTTATGAGGATAATATCTACCGGAAACGAAAAGACATGAATGTAAGCAAGGTTGTCATGGAATAAAACAAATTATAGTTCCAAAGGGAAGACATTATAACAAACACATACTAATTGTACTAAATTGTATCACAGTCATTCGGTATAGATTATCTTAAAAGAATAAGAAAAGGTTGTCAAGTATTGCGATTTGGTCGTGAAAGATCTGGTGTAGGATAGTGAAAGATCGGGTACTGCATTTTGATGATCGTGAAATATTCGCGAGAAATAATCCCGAAAAAATCAAAACTTTCTTTAGACAAATGATAAATCTTTATATTTGTAATTGGTTTATATACATTGTACCAAGAGATTGGATTTCCATGACTTATTCCGCTTCATTTTTGTTAGTGAGGATGGTTTATTGTCATTCGGTATGATTATTTGATATAATAACACACTGACTAGTTTTCTTATAGTTATACAAGTCTGTTTTATGCCGCTTAAAAGTAATGAATCTTTATGCACAGTCATGGCCAGAAAACGTCTTTGTGTTATTAGGCATGAAGATGGAATTGATTGTAGATTAGCTAAATAATCTGTCATAATGGATCTTGAGAAAATAATTACTTGCTAAGAACGTTTAAAGAAGTGACAACTCTGCGATAGATCCATCCATTGGATCACCAGTGAAAGTGTACACGTTATTATAAAGGAAGTTGAATCATTTCGAGAGACAGAAATGTATCTCCTTTCCCCAATTTGTTCCTACTTAAAAAAAAAAAAGGGCAGAATTTTCATTATAGGAGATATATCTCTTTACCCCGATTTTTTTATACTTTTGAAAAGGAACAGAATTTTCACAGACTTATAATTGCATTCACGATCATGCATATGTATACCAGATATTTCACGATCCGTCACCAATGATTGAGCACCGTTTTAAAACAACTAGTTATTTTTTCACGATCATTTGTTTCCTCATATGTAATGCACCGATGTCCATACTGTTAAGGTCGTGTACAGTCGGATGGCGGTCGGGTGGAAGTCGTAAACAGGTCCGATCAAGAATTCGGTTGGAGCTTGTTCGTGGAAATTTGGACAATCGGGATGATCGAGTTGATCTGATCGGCAGTGTGACCCTAGCTTTTAGCAACAGTATGCCGATCGTTTAATTTATAAAATCAATGCAACAATGATTGTCTCTCATTAAGAAAAATTGTTTAGATTTTAAGTATGTCGTTTGTGTATATAGATATAGGAAGATGTGGTATGATTGGCAATGAGACAACTCTCAATCCAAGTAACAATTTATCATGTGTACATGAATTTTAATAATAATATTCTTACAGTTGTGGTCAGACTCATTTATTATTATTTCTTATAAAAACCCACTGTCATTCCCTTATAATTTAGCACTTGTTTGTTTGATTGTTTGTAATTAATCAAGCAAAAATATTTAATGAAAAAGTTTTTGTGCAAATAAATAGTATCTATTGTCTATTGTGCATTTTTAAATTAATTGATTTCTTTTCAAATTTATTTTAACAATTTTGTGTTGTTTACAAATATCAAGGTTACACTTATGCGCCGTAAAGTTTAAGAAAAAAATTCGAGTTTTGAAATTTGATTTAGATTGATAATAGAGGTATAATTGTTGCAAATAAACTTATCAAAGTTTCATTTGATAGCCTCTTCTTCCCTGTGGCAAATATGGCAGTCCTATTTGGCCATATAAATACAACACATGCTAGTTATCATAAATGTAGAGAAAGCAAAATAAGTTGACCAGGATGACGGGTGAAACATTTTGACTGCTGTTGTAAATGATTAGTAAATTGCACGTTTAAAATGACTACCTCATGAACTAAATCGAAATGTTTCAATGATTCTATAAAATTTAGATGATATGGCACATTCCGTACTCGATGCACGCCCCTCTCAAAATTGTTGAAATGCCAGACTTGAGAAAACTCGGTACATGTATCTACATTGTAAGTAAGCCCCTGAGCTTAGGTTCCCAACGTCTTGGTTATCATTAGGGGCCAACTGACGACCGCCTTCTAGCCGTTGAACTGACCATACCTGTGAGGGTTGTAGAACATCACTGCAGTTAGGGCATCTCACTGGTCACCATTCAATGTTATTATTATCGTTGATAAAGTAACAGTGCTGTGGTGAGAATTTTTTAATATATATAGATATGATATTCTTTTGACTTAATTATATTTAAGACAAAGAGTTCTTAAAACTGTTCTATAGATAGAACTGAATAAATCTATTCTAGCCGTAGAACTGACCAAATCAGTTTTTCTCGTACGTGTATAACTTTTCTAGTCGTAGAACTGACCAAAGATTATGTCAGTTCTAGGTGGAACTGTCTTAAACTGTTCTAGGGTAGAACTGTCAGGATCAGTTCTAGGTAGAATTGTCTTAAACTGTTCTAGGGTAGAACTGTCAGGATCAGTTCTAGGTAGAACTGAATAAAACTGTTCTACAAATGTAGAATAGAACTGTCAGGGTCAGTTCTTGGTAGAACAAATGTAGGATAGAACTGCCAGGATCAGTTCTTGGAAGAACAAATGTAGGATAGAGCTGCCAGGATCAGTTCTTGGTAGAACAAATGTAGGATAGAACTGTCAGGATCAGTTCTTGGTAGAACAAATGTAGGATAGAACTGCAAGGAACAGTTCTTGGTAAAACAAATGTAGGATAGAACTGCAAGGATCAGTTCTTGGTAGAACTGTCTAAAACTGTTCTACAAATGAAGGATAGAACTGTCAGGATCAGTTCTTGGTAGAACTGTCTAAAACTGTTCTACAAATTTAAGATACATGTAGAACTACCAGGATCAGTTCTTGGTAGAACAAATGTAGGAGAGAACTGTCAGGATCAGTTCTAGGTAGAACAAATGATGGATAGAACTGTCAGGATCGGTTCTTGGTAAAACAATTGTAGGATAGAACTGCCAGGATCAGTTCTTGGTAGAACAAATGTAGGATAGAACTGTCAGGATTAGTTCATGGTAGAACAAATGTAGGATAGAACTGTCAGGATCAGTTCTTGGTAGAACAAATGTAGGATAGAACTGTTAGGATCAGTTCTTTATAGAACAAATGTAGGATAAAACTGCCAGGATCAGTTCTTGGTAGAACAAATGTAGGATAGAACTGCCAGGATCAGTTCTTGGTAGAACTGTCTAAAACTGTTCTACAAATTTAAGATAGAACTGCCACGATCAGTTCTTGGTATAACACATGTAGGATATAACTGTCAGGATCAGTTCTTGGTAGAACAAATGTAGGATAGAACTGCCAGGATCAGTTCTTGGTAGAACACATGTAGGATAGAAATGTCAGGATCAGTTCTTGGTAGAACACATGTAGGATAGAACTGTCAGGATCAGTTCTTGGTAGAACTGTCTTAAACTGTTCTACAAATTTAGGATAGAACTGCCAGGATAAGTTCTTGGTAGAACAAATGTAGGATAGAACTGCCAGGATCAGTTCTTGGTAGAACAAATGTAGGATAGAACTGCCAGCTTTGTGCCAGATTAAAGCTACTTGTCAATATCATTGATGTCTAGATTCTATAGAAAATAGAGTCATAACAATTGAAACTTTCATTCTGTTAATTTAAAAGACAATGGGTTTATCAAATTTGGATCAATAGACTCCTAACTTAGGTATAACATTAGCAATACGACGGGTGCCACATGTGGAACAGGATCTGTTTAACCTTCCAGAGAACCTGCGATCACCCCTAGTTTTTGGTGGGGTTTGCCTATTATTCAATTTTCTACGTTGTGTCATGTGTACTACTGTTTGTCTCTTTCATTTTTAGCCATGGCGTTGTCAGTTTATTGTCGATTTATGAGTTTAACTGCCTCTCTAGTATCTTTCGCCCCTCTTTAAGGTAGAAAAATACCACTCACAAACATACTAAATCCCGTCATATTCTTTAACTGACTTCCCAGTTTGAAATCCAGACTTTAGTTGCTGTCGTTGATGTTCGTCATTGTTTTAGAATAGATAACATTGTTTATTCTCTCTGTTGAATTCTTGCATGTTTTATTATCACCTTTTTACTCTTACTTTGTGATATGGGTTTTGCTAAATTTTGAACTTCGTACAGTGAACTGTAATTGTTTGCACCATTTGACATTTGATCTTGTCACATTTGGGATGCATGTCACATCTTCTTATCATTATACCAACAAGTACAATGTGGATCTGTTATAATTCATTGTTTATATGTTGACTTTCAATACTAGCTTAACCTTTTAAAATATTACAATAACAACTTTTTATTTCCCCTCGATAACATAATTAGTATGATGTTTATATTTCTTTTTTTTTTTTATCAAAATTATACGTTTTTTTTAACTTCTCAGTCTTGAGCTCATATACTTTAAGCTGCAGTAGAAACCTATGAAAGATGAATTGTGAATTGAGTTCATTTTAGGGTGAAAAAGACACAAAAGAATGAGAAATGAATATAAAGGGATTGTTCGTTAAAGAATCAGTATGGGTTGTCTCGATATACCGGATTAGCAAATTAAAGACATCAGTATATAATTGAAAATCGAAATGATTATATTAAGATTAAAGTAAGTCATCATAGTTAGTCAGCACCGAAGCAAAACGTAAAATCACAAAATACTGATTTCCGAGGAAAATACAATAAGGAAAATCCCTAATCAAATGGCAAAATTGAAAGCTCAAACACATCAAATGAATGGATACAAACTGTTATATTTCTGACTTGGTACAGGCATTTTCTTGTGCACAAAGTCGAATTAATAATGGCCAGGTTCAAATTATACAGACAAGATATGTGATTTGGTAATGTTCTAAAAGTAAAATAACAACAACCAAAAGAAAAAAAAACGATCGAACTCCGAGGAAAATTCTAAAAGGAAAGTCCCTCAGTAAATGACAAATCCAAAAGCTCAAACATATTTAACGAATGTATTACGTCTGTCATATTCCTGACATGGTATAGGCATTTTCGTGTGTCCAACACTGAAAATCTAAATTAGTCACGATGACTATTCAGTTAGTCAAATATCAGCCAAAAGGTAGTCAAAAGCATATATGACTACCCATCAAGTCATTATGATTACCTGCATGGTCAATTGACTATGTTAGTGGTCACAGCACCACGTGGTGTAGAGAATTGGTTTTCACGCGCACTCTTTCGCGTTCCCTTTGTTCCATAGATTGTGTAGATGTAAACAAACCAGAAGGCACGAAAACTGTTATTTTGTCAAATAAACCAATTGTTTAAAGTAAGTATGATGTATATTTGTTTTAATTCTAACTTACAAAAATTGAATTTAAGAAAAAGAAGTGTATAAATGAAAGTAATATCGGCACATGTTGACGTAACGACAATAAAAAAGGGGGGATATGTATACGGGATATCAATTTTGATACACATACAACGTATTGTCGATTGAAAAGAGTATTTAGCGATATCTTTTTTTAACCTGAGCAAAAACTGTTAAAAATAAACACTGCTACCGATATTCACAACAATGAATTAAAAACTCAGGGTGGCTGTCAAGATCCTGGTGCTTACATTACAATGCTGTGATATAGGATGGGTGGCTGTCAAGATCCTGGTGCTTACATTACAATGGTGTGTTATAAGATGGGTGGCTGTCAAGATCCTGGTACTTATATTACAATGTTGTGTTATAAGATGGGTGGCTGTCAAGATCTCGGTGCTTATATCACAATGTTGTGGTATAAGATGGGTGGCCGGCAAGATCCCGGTGCTTACATTACGATGTTGTGGTATAAGATGGGTGGCTGGCAAGATCCCGCTTTTTACATTACGATGTTGTGGTATAAGATGGGTGGCTGGCAAGATCCCGGTTCTTACATTACAATGCTGTGGTATAAGATGGATGGATGTCAAGATTCTTGTGCTTACATTAAAATGTTGTGGTATAAGATGGGTGGCTGTCAAGATCCTGGTGCTTACATTACAATGTTACAATGTTGTGATATAGGATGGGTGGCTGTTAAGATCCGGGTGCTTACATTACAAATTAATGGTATAAGATGAGTGATTAAATCACTAGATCAAAGATTTTAAAATTTGTTTTTTCTTTAAACTTTTAACATGACTGATATGCTTGTTTATTGTTATATTTTAGCTTCTCATGCTAAGAAATTGCCTCCGTTGAAATTCTGCAAATATCCCATAGAGCAAATTACATGGATGATTAATATTGACCATTTGGTATATGGTCGTGTTCTTAGCGAGACGTACATAAAGGTCATAAATTAATTTGTTGAATGAAATTAAATCTGTATCTACTAATGGGTGCCGTAGGAGGTCCACCGGAATTTTTAGCTAGGATTTCTTGGCATGTAAATGATACAATTATATTTTTCAGCAAATGAAGACATTGCTATTTGTATGAACACAGATGAGAGATTTTTTAACCATAGAGAATACCACACTGACACATGCAGAGTTGATACCGACAAAATATCTGAAATAAACACTTCAAATTAACAATGAGTTTATAATAAATTTATTTTCTTTATTTGATTTTTAGACTTTAATATATGTCACTGAGTAATGGTTACACCTGGAAACTTAAGATAAAGGAAGGTTTTGAACATTGAGCACTTTGTGGTCCTATACTATTGTCATTGTTAGTATTGCTGCTGTGGGATTTTTAATGATATTTTATTCCAGATGTATTTGTCAATCCTATGGAAGGGAAACAACAAAAAGTAGAATAACAGAAGAAATGAACCATAACAGCACGAAACGGAATGAAACGCACACAAATTAAATGGTAGAACAAAAAACACAACACAAATTAAAATAACAGTCTAACAGTCATGACTATTCACAGTAATCATGTTGACTAACCAACATGGTCATTTCCGACTATTTCAATTAGTCATATGGACTGCATTCAATTGTCAAACTGACAAATGTGCATAGTCAATTGAACAATCCAATTCGTCATAACGAGTATGACATATAGTCATTTTGACTTCCTAACATAGTCATAATGACCACCCTACTCAGTCAAATGTGACTAACCATCTAGTCAAACGACTAAGAACATAGTCAAAATGATTAAAGTGCATTGTAATCTAGAGGACAGTCAAAATGACTAATTAAATTGGTCAAATTGACCAATTTAGATTTTCAGTGAAGATGGTGGATTTAACCTGGTTAATAGCTAGCTGAACCTCTCACTTGTATGACAGTTGCAAAAATTCCATTATGTTGACACCCTATACAGACAAAATTTGTGTTATGGTAAGGTTCAATTTATACAGACAAATGTGTGAAATGAAAATAGAATCTGGCACTAAAAGATATCACGAAGAACCAATAAGAATCCTTTAATTTCTCTTCTTGCGGGAATATGTATGGTTCTGGATGAGGTGTAAAGAACAGAGAATAGAAGGCAAAAAGGTTTGGAATAATGGCTATACAATATAAATAATCGAGAAAAATAAAGCTAAAATATAAAGGTTATAGAATACTGGGGTGCTAAAATATCAGCAAAGAAAATATGGGAATTCAATGATAAAGAGTAAAGAAACATTGCTTGAAGCGGTAAATACAAAAAGGGAGGACACCCATCCAAACAAATATGGGTCATTATAAAAAAAAAAGTGCAAATTTCGACGAGGTAATATTTTGAAAATGATGTCATTGTTTAAAACTTTTAAATGTGTCCCGCTATTCTATAGTATGGTAGCAACGATATTCAGAAATATGCAATGGGAAAAAATGAAGAGTTTCTTCAATTTTAACAATTTTAGGTCATCCTTTGAAAGAATCGTGTCAATGGTGTTACCAATTTAAAGCATGCATTTAGGTACTAAATATTATTGTTTAACATAAAAAAAAACTGTGCCAATTTGTTGTTTAGGTTTAAATTACGACTTATTGACATTATTCATATAGCTGTGCATTCTATTTAAACATAAATTTCAGAATACATTGTCGTAAAAAAGTTGGCTGTCCTAATTATGGCCGTTGTAAATACTAAAAATACACTTAAACTGAACATATGTGAATTGTATAAGATTAAATGATAATAATATACCTAATCCTACGTACACGACCTAAAAACACTTTCATTTATGAATAAAGATAAAAAAAAAAAACTAAAAAAAACGCATTTTAGTAACACAACTGACCCTTCAGCAACTCCAATGACACAAAAGTATCACCAATGACATCACATTTCAAATTTTACCTTTATCAAGTACTGAACATGAAGTCAAGATCACCGAGCAGAAGAAAAAGATGAAAAAATAATTCTTAGGCTAAAAAATCTCAAATTATATAACATAACATCCATTACTACAAATGGCAATAGTGTTACTAAATAGTGTCATTGGTGTTACCAGCATACATTTGCACATCCGTTTGTGAAAACTGTGTATATGTAATACATGATATTGTTAAAACATTGTTAAATAAGTATTGTTTTTCATAAATAATATATTGTTTAGCTTGTTAAACATGAAAGAAACACAAAACAATGCTGATTGTCATGATATATTCAAAATGGCATTGACAGTAACACCAATGATTTAATGTGTATTTTAAGATTCAGTTACGAAATAAGTGCTCCATTTCCCTCCAATGATTTAATGTGTATTTTAAGATTCAGTTACGAAATAAGTGCTCCATTTCCCTATTCTATATGTTTTTACTGGTGCATGTTTCTATAATCAATATGTTTCAATATTCAAAGTTAAGGAAATGTTTTCAAAAAATGATTTTTATAAAGGGTACACCATGGACACTATTTCCAATTACGATATAACCTTTACTTACTTTTACGATTTTTTCACTAAATCTTCAACATAATTGTTTGTTTTCTTTTGAATAACAGGCTTACAGGTAACATTGCTAAGGGAGAAACTGTTGTAAATGCCCAAATCTTGCGAAAGATAACTCTTATCCTACTAATTTGTCCTTTGGTAACACCATTGACTTAAAAAATGTAACGTTTCCTTTTGGTGAATATTTTTATTATAAAACCAACATACACCTCCAAAATCATTAAAAAATGTTTGTATGTATCAAAATGCAATAAAAATTGACAAATCATAATAACAAATGATATGATAGTCCTATTTCAAGTCTGAAAGGATTTATAGTGAAAAATAACAGTTAATTCTGTCCATCTTCAAGGGTTTAAGAAAACATTAAGGATGTTTTTATAACTGTTACATTTCATACTGTAAACAGTATATTGTGTATCACAAAACATTCATATCTAACATATGCAAGTGTTATTTTGATATATTTTCATGTCTGTGACTTAAAAAGACCCAATAACATAGTTTTGCCTGTTTTTTTTTTATAATGACCAATATATATGCAAGCGTTTTTTACATAAATATTCTCGCATTTATACTTGATAGCTCTCTGATATAATGTACATGTATATAGGGTCAGGGTTTTGATGTGAAAACTACAAAAAGAAGCAAACAAGGTTTTTTTTTGATATTTTGTATCCTTTATAATAAGATATAATAAGAAGTGGTTTAATATCCAAAAGTTTCATGAATCCTGTTCAATCTAGTGTGAACAAAATATAATAAAACGGGGAAATGTTAAATAATTACGTGATGTAAGAAATGTGTCCATTATTTTGATTCTATGTAATTAGAAATGATAATGAGTCCTTGAAATACCCAAAGTTTCCTAAAGCTTGTAAAGTCCAGTATGAAAAAAGTATAATGATAGTCCAGTCGAAATGTGAAACAATTGCTCAGATTGTGGTAAAAGCATCAAACTTTGCAGAGTGTTAGTTGAGGTCATAACTAACATTTATAGCTATGGACCCAATTCAGAAAATCAAAATGGCGGTTCTGGGCGGCCATTTTGAAATCATGTCCAAAAAATCAATATTTTTTTTAGAAAAGATATGAAAAATATGTTACTAAACTAATTTTGATAAACTTTCGTATTTCTTATGACAAAGAATATAAACTGATGACTATTGAAGTATTTAGTGGCCATCTTGAATGGTGGCCATTTTGGAAACGCAAATTTGCAATATATTATTATTGGCTATCCTAAATTGTTTTTTTTTTTTAATTAATACTAAGTTTTATATGCATTTACAACTAGTTTTGCTAATCATTTATTTATGACTGTTGCTTTTCATATAAGATATATTCACCAAGTGCTCAAATAAGGTATGCATATGTTAACAAATAAATGTAATTAAAGAAATACGTAAATTCTTTTAATTGCAGTTTAGCATGTAGGGTTTAGGTACTTTTTTACCATAAAAAAAATGCGTATATACAATATGAGCACTGTATGTTGAACAGGAAAAATACGTAGGTATCAAAATCACTAGAGCTGAAAAAATCTAATAAATAGATAGACTGGAAAGAATTCCGTAACGAGAAGAGAGGACACGTGATGATTTACAATGCCAAACAAATACAAAAAGAGCAGACATAGACATTTGAGCAGGTACATTTTGTAATCAGTTATTTTTTGTAAGCATACAACTGTTCTACGTTGATGAAGGCCATGCAATGGGAGAATCACAAGACAAAAGGTACTAATCCTGTCAAAGCAAATCTTAATATATATAGTCAGGAAAAAACACAATGAGTCACGGATTGAAAAAAAAACCAGTAGAATAACCAGCTACAGTTGTGATGAATCAACAAGAACAATGATTGCAGATATTTCTTTCTTTCTTTGTGATGAGGTATCTGACTATCATCATGAAGCATCAACAATTGTGATCGACAATAGAGTATGTGACTGTCACTTGACCTACTAACCATTGTTCTTTTAGCCAGACTCAGTGCTGAAGATTACAAGATCTACAATATTTCAGGAGCCAATCTCATGCTAAATGTTTGTTAAAACTGCACGACAAGGCAATTAGACAGAATTCGAGACACAGAAAGAAAGTCAAGAATCTGTTATTTATTGCAACGGGGCTTGCCAAAATAATAGAAAACTGTGACGGCTCACAGTCTGGAACAGATATTGTTTTAATATTTGAAATTGATGATATGGAAAAATGGTACAGTAAACGTCCTTAGTGAATATTAGTTGTCATGGAAGGAATGATTAATACAACATTTATGAAAAATTAAATAATAGCTATCATAGATGATATGCAAGCACACATGAAAGGTTGCGTCTTTCTCTGGATTCTCAATGACTATGTTAGGGAAGTTCTGAAACAGGCCATGTCTTTTACAAATTGTTAACATCGTGATGGGGAAGGCCTCTTCATAGTCAAAGTCACTAGAATAGTTTGAAGAGTTCGGCTTGCTACTATAGAAAGGTTTACATGGACATTCATTGTAGGCTTTCAAAATGAATCCGTTCCACAATCTTTTAGACATCTTACTCTTTATCGGAGGACTGAAAAGTTGCAGTTGTATCCTCTCGATGACGAGTTGCACAATTGCACTATTATACTGAGAAATGGTGAGTGTTGTCTTCCACTCATCGATATTACTGGATTGTGTCTCGATGTTTAGCCATCCTGTATCATTCATACTAAGGAAACTTATGTCTGGTGAACTGATTCGTGTTAATAGCTGTTGTTGAGTGTCCCTGTAACGCTTTTCTAAGTATCAAGCATATATAGTTTGCCTGCTATGGCTATGGTGATACCCTTTAATTATCAGGTATGTTTCAGAGCTTCAAGAATACCTTTGTTGAAAATCAAGAGAACTAATTTATCTTGCTTGTATGCTTGCAGATATCCTTTGTTAGCTACATTCCTATTTTGTAAGATGCGTTGTATCAGTCCTTCCTTTCATGATAACTACAAGTTGTTTCAGGCGTTTATTGTACAATTTAGCGTGATCTGCAAGCTTGGAGATTGGTACAATACTTCTACCAGACCGTGTGCCGTCAATCTATTTTATTATTTTGGCAAGCACAACTCCAAGGATAAAAGATTCTTGGCTTTCTTTCTGTGTCTTTTATTCTGCCTATTTGCTATGTTGTCAAGTTTTATCAATCATCAAGCAGGATACTGGTAATTTGACATCTCCAGCTCTAACTTTGGCTAAGGATAAATGTCTTGTAGTACAGGCGCACAGTCATGTCCCATTTTTGTCGATTTTTAAATTTCGAAGTATCATGGAGATCTTCAGATACATCACCACAGAAAAAAATACATTGCAGTCATTGTTTGTGTTGATTCAGTATTACTTAACAGTGTCTAGTTACTTCTTGTTTTCTTTCAACTGGCAATTTATCTTCAACATCAGAAGTATGTTTTCCCTTTTACTGATGAAATATTTTGAGGTCTGAAAATTTGTTTGACAGGATTTGTGCGGTCTGGAGTGCTTCTGCAGTTCCATAACCCTCATTTAACTGTTTCAAATTGAGCTAAAGGAAAACCAATTCAAGAACCAACATCGTTGTATGCCTGCATCAAAAAGAGTGATTGTCAGCTCAAATGTCTATGTCTGTTCTGTTTAGATCTGCTTGGCATTGCATGCAAACCCTCACATGTCCTCTCTTGCCGTTTCACACATTCCTTCTAGTCTAAACGCCCATTATGTTCTTCTGATATCTAGCTCCAGTGTTTTAGAAATCTACAATTTTGATCTTTTCCAACAACAACGTTCGGTCATAAATTATATCATATATACGTAATTTCTGTTTTACAAAGTTACTTAGGCAAACGTGTAAGTAACAGTTAGAAATTCTTATACTGATATCTTTATTTTGTAAACATGTGCATGCCTTATCTGACCATTTTATAAATATCCAATGCATATTAGTAAAA
Source organism: Mytilus edulis (assembly GCF_963676685.1). Lineage (NCBI taxonomy): Eukaryota > Metazoa > Mollusca > Bivalvia > Mytilida > Mytilidae > Mytilus > Mytilus edulis. Next base: position 50,813,012 of record NC_092355.1, on the reverse strand, counting down.
AAAAGTGTGAATGCAAACAGTGTGAATAAATAAGATTAGCGTATAATGTTATATTGTATTCATGTTTTCAAAATAGCCATCATTCAAAATGGCTACCAAAAAATCAATACATATGAAGTCCTCAGATGACAGTCCTTATCATCTGTGATGAATATACCATATGACTTTATAATAACTTCCTGCAGCAAGCGCTTAACTGATAAGTCAAAGTGAGCACGGTTACTAAGGAAATGCAAATGTGTAAAGGCAGTATTAAGTTGTACTACTCTATGTAAATGTGGAGGACAATGTGATAGAACATGAAAGACAGCGTGAGGTTTGACAAATCATGTACATTTCATTTTTGTTAGATATTATTAACGTCAATTGAGAACATTTGAGCAGTTGATGTTCCTATAACATTAATTACAAGTATGATATGAAATTCATTATGTCTGCAATCAAGGTTTTTGAAAGTTGTTTCAAATGAACAATATCAACAAAGCGAATTATCCTGTAATCAGCCAACTATTATAAATGACAGGTATAAAAATATTTTCTTGCTTTATTTATACTTGTAAAATAAAATTATCCTGTTATTCTATGTTGAACAAGCGGTGGCACGAATATTGCTTTTAGAGTAACAGTTCATTTTATGATCTTCTTCGTGGTCGCGTTTTAACTATGTCGATTACTTTTGAACATTAGAGACATGTACATTGTCGGAAAATATAAAGTAATTTTTACCCTCCACGAAACAGAAGAATAACTCGGGGGGAGGGGTTCATAGGCTCTCTTTTCGTCCTGTTTATATAGCTCAAACAAATACATTTGTATATCGTCGACATTGTTTTTTTTTAATTTTCATCGAATAATGACCACCTTTTTTGGCTTAAAAAAAACAAAGATTTTCAAAATGGCCGCCATTCAATATGGGTAATATTTCAAAAAACTTTGTTCAACAAGACAATTGGAATCAGCACTGTTATTCTGTTACCCAGGTTCAGGTCAATATCTTCTCTCATATTATTTTCATAATTTTTTTTAATAATCTATAGAGATCAAACGGCCGCCATTTTAAAATGGCCGCCTCTTCCGCAAATTTCGACTTTCAGAGTGGGTCCATAGCTTAAAATGTTGTCCATGACATATACTACCACTATTCCAAATTTCATGCTTTTACCACAATCTGAGCAATTTTGTCAAAAATCTGCACAACTCGACTGGACTATGAAAGAGGGGAACTTTTAAACAATTAAGTGATGTAAGAAATGTGTCCATTTTGGGATTCTACATGTATGTAATTAGAAATAATAATGAGTCATTAAAATACCCCAAAGTTTCCAAAATCTTTTTAAATCCAGTATGAAAAAATATAATAAAAGGAGGGTATTTTAAATAATAACGTGATGCAAGAAATATTTCCTAAATCTTGTTAAGTCCAGTATGAAAAAAGTATAAAAAAAGGGGGAACTCAGTTTAAAAAAAATTAAGCGATGTAAGAAATGTGTCCATTTTTGGAATTTATATAATAAGAAATAATAATGAGTGACTGTCATTAAAATACCCAAAAGTTTCCAAACTCTTGTTAAGTCCAGTATGAACAAAATATAATAAAAGGGGGTAATTTTAAAACGGTTACGTGATGTAAGAAGTGTGACCACTATGTCCTAGGCTGTTCAGTGTAATCAAAATATCCAAAAGTTTCCCAAATATTGTCAAGTCCAGTATGAAAACATATAACAAAAAGGGGGAACTTCTAAACCAGTACTACGTGATATATAAGAAGTGTGACCATGTCGTTTGCGGTTCGGTGTCATTAATATACCCTAAAGCTTCCTAAATCTTTTTATGTCCTGTATGAAACCATATAATAAAAGGGTGAAATTTTAAAACAGTTACGTGATGTAAGAACTGTGACCACTATGTCCTAGGCGATTCAGTGTCATCAAAATATCCAAAAGTTTCCAAAATCTTTTTAAGTCCAGTATGAAAAAATATAAGATATAAAACTGCTAGAGGGGGGAATTTTAAACAATTACGTGATGTAGGAAGTGTGACCAATATGTCGTAGGCGGTTCAGTGTCAAATGTGGTTACATGTACACGCACATGCGCAAGGACAAGGAAGTCTGTTTTATAAAGACGTCTCTGTTACATCCTTAGGTACATATGTTTTAAAGTTCAAATCAGTATTTTAGGGAATCTCCCGTTAAATAACTAAACTAACAAGCTCTCATACACGTTTATAAATTACATAATTAGTTGAAACAGTGCACTTATATCCAATGTTAAAGTAATGTATTTAGATTGAGTATTAAGTTACACGTAATGCATTCAAATATGAGTGTTTAGGAATCTGACGAAGTTTTAAAATACGAAATTATAAACTTAAAATTCCGCGCAATCAGCTGTCAAGTTTGGTAAGAAATTACTGAGAAGGGAGAAAGACTAAATCATAAAATTATGTCTATATTGAAGTCATTATAGCAAGAAAATGAACGAAGTAATGGATAGCAGATCATTTCAAAAGTATTCTGAGGGTAAACAGGGGAAATTAATACCACTTCTCTAACCCCAACCCAACGTCCCCTTGACTCCCTCTACACGAAAATAGTTCCTTCCCGCAGAATATCCCTATTTTTACCCACTTATTTCCACGGTTCAAGCGCCCTGACTCCTGCTTCCCTTGCCAGACTCCATCTTCCCGTCCCCTCATTCTCATATCACGTTTCGATACCCCTGGCATCCCTCTCAGTATTTTACGTTTAAAATGCATGATATAATGAAAGTTATGGTCATTATTAAATATTTAATCCGAATAGTTGTAGAAAAGAGAAAAAAAGGAATAAAAGGCACACCGAGGGCTGAAATAGAGAATATATATAGGGTAAACGTATATGAGTAATAAAAAAACAGTTTCAAAGGATTTAGAATAAAGAATTCATGAACCTCTCATCCAGAACCTTCTTGGTGTGCCTATTTTTTATGTGGGTTTTACTTATTTTTTCGATTCTATGATTATTCGGCATTAAGAGCAAAGACGGATCGGCTCGGAGTAAGAATAAAACGTCCAGGTAAGGTATCATATGTCTTCCTGCGGAATGTTACCTTGCGAATTAGGACGTTAAATTAAAAATATGACTCACCATGTCGTTCTTGTATAAAGCAGAGTTTATATCATATTACATGAACATTATCTAGTCCTGAATATGCATTTAAGGGGTACCCAGAATAGATTTGGTTCGTTTAATCATAAAAAAAATTCTTCTTCTTCTTCTTCTTCTTCTTCTTCTTCTTCTTCTTCTTCTTCTTCTTCTTCTTCTATAGCAGTTTCTTCTTCTTCTTCTTCTTCTTCTTCTTCTTCTTCTTCTTCTTCTTCTTCTTCTTCTTCTTCTTCTTCTTCTTCTTCTTCTTCTTCTTCTTCTTCTTCTTCTTCTTCTTCTTCTTCTTCTTCTTCTTCTTCTTCTTCTTCTTCTTCTTCTTCTTCTTCTTCTTCTTCTTCTTCTTCTTCTTCTTCTTCTTCTTCTTCTTCTTCTTCTATAGCAGTTTGACAAACTCTTATTTTGATTATTTATCAGCTTAATTACTACTTACTAAAAGTATGGTATTTTAAACTTTCTGTTAATTGTAACCTCTCAATTTGCTACTGGGCGTTTAATATCCATCCATCATCATCATGTAAGATATTTATAGCCTTGGCCTTGGTCTCTGACCAACAAATGTCTCATTTATAATCATACCATATTCTTAAATGACCCCTTAAATGAAGTTAAACCATCAAGGTTAAAGCAATTTAAAATTTTAATTCAAAACATACTTTTCAATTATACAAATACCGGTGCACTTACTAAGGAGTTAATATTATTTATGTTCTTCATCTGTATCAGTGGCCGTGCGCAAGTGTAGCGCGAGCCGCTTATCACGCCGGCGCTCCTGAGTTTACAGTCATTTCTTTGTTTGGATAGTAGTTTCTATTATAATTGTTTTGTGGACTGTTTCTCTGTTCGCCTTTTTAATTTGATACAATATTATAGGTACAATGTATGTGCTGCTACAATGTATCTGTTTACTATTATAGAATACAACAGACGGTTGGTTTTCTCTTTCGAATTATTGCACATGTTGTCAAGTCAAAGTCTTTTTTTACAGCTTATCATATTACGGTGTGGGTTTTACTTATTTTTTCGATTCTATGATTATTCGGCATTAAGAAGTAAGAGCAAAGACGGATCGGCTCGGAGTAAAAATAAAACTTCCTGGTAAGGTATCATATGTCTTCCTACGGAATGTTTCCTTGTGAATTAGGACGTTAATTTAAAAATCCTACTCACCATGTCGTTCTTGTACAAAGCAGAGTTTATATCATATTACATGAACATATTCTAGTCCTGAATATGCGTTTAAGGGGTACCCAACACTTTGACTAGAATAGATTTGGTTCGTTTAATTATCATAAAATTTTGACAAAATTATTACTTTGACCTGTTGATAAAAACTTGAAAAAAAGATAAAAATTAAACCACATAATTTAGGGATAATGTCAATGGAAATATATAGCAGTTTGACAAACTCTTATTTTGATTATTTATCAGCTTAATTACTACTTACTAAAATTATGGTATTTTAAACGTTCTGTTAATTGTTGCAGGGTGAACTCGCTTGTGTGTACTGTAACCTCTCGATCTGCTACTGGGCGTTTAATATCCATCCATCATCATCATCGTGTAAGATATTTATAGTCTTGGCCTTGGTCTCTGACCAACAAATGTCTCATTTATAATCATACCATAATTCTTAAATGACCCCTTAAATGAAGTTAAACCATCAAGGTTAAAGCAATTTAAAATTTTAATTCAAAACATACTTTTGAATTATACAAGTACCGGTGCACTTACTAAGGAGTTAATATTATTTATGTTCTTCATCTGTATCAGTGGCCGTGTGCAAGTGTAGCGCGAGTCGCTTATCACGCCGGCGCCCCTGAGTGTACAGTCATTCCTTTGTTTGGATAGTAGTTTCTATTATTATTGTTTTGTGGACTGTTTCTCTGTTCGCCTTTTTAATTTTATAGAGCTTTTTGTGTTTTTCTAAATGTGTGTTTGTCTTGAGATTGTAACACAGTGATGACTGCTGTAACCATATTTTGACTATTTTACCGATTGTGTCTGTTTTGTTCACACATTGTTGTTAAAATAACGGAATTTGATGCGACTGTCATAAAAGTGAGAGGTTTAGCGCTATAAAACCAGGTTCAATCCACCATTTTCTACATTTGAAAATGCCTGCACCAAGTCAGGAATATGAGAGTTGCCCATTCGTTTGATGTGTTTTATCCTTTGATTTTGCCATTTGATAAAGGACTTTCCGTTGCATTTTCCTCGGAGTTCAGTATATTTGTGACTTTACATTTTTCTTTCTTGTATGTGTTTTTGTCTTTTTGTGACTTATGATTTTTTCCTCATCCGTGTCTTTCTTCCCTTTTTAGGAGGGCCTACTCAGTTATAAATAGTGCCTTACATTCTTGAAAAAAATCACCAATTGAGAGCAACAAACGGTACAGACAGCTTGACTAAGAGCTTGTACGCAAACAACAAAAAGCAACACATGGTACAGAAAGCTTGACTAGGGGCTTGTACGCAAACAACAAAGAGCAACAAATGGTACAGAAAGCTTGACTAGGGGCTTGTACGCAAACAACAAAGAGCAACAAATGGTACAGAAAGCTTGAATTGGGGCTTATACGTAAACAACAAAGAGCAACAAATGGTACAAAAAGCTTGACTAGGGGCTTGTACTCAAACAACAAAGAGCAACAAATGGTACAGAAATCTTGACTAGGGGCTTGTACGCAAACAACAAAGAGCAACGAATGGTACAGAAAGCTTGATTAGGGACTTGTACGCAAACAACAAAGAGCAACAAATGGTACAGAAAGCTTGACAAGGGGCTTGTACGCAAACAACAAAGAGCAACAAATGGTACAGAAAGCTTGACTAGGGGCTTCTAAGCAAACAACAAAGAGCAACAAATGGTACAGAAAGCTTGACTAGGGGCTTGTACGCTAACAACAAAGAGCAACAAATGGTACAGAAAGCTTGACTAGGGGCTTGTACGCAAACAACAAAGAGCAACAAATGGTACAGAAAGCATGATTAGGGGCTTGTACCAAAACAGCTAAGAGCAACAAATGGTACAGAAAGCTTGACTAAGGGCTGGTACGCAAACAACAAAGAGCAACAAATGGTACAAAAAGCTTAACTAGGGGCTTGTACGCAAACAACAAAGAGCGACAAATGGTACAGAAAGCTTGACTAGGAGCTTGTACGCAAACAACAAAGAGCAACAAATGGTACAGAAAGCTTGATTAGGGGCTGGTACGCAAACAACAAAGAGCAACAAATGGTACAAAAAGCTTGATTAGGGGCTTGTACGCAAACAACAAAGAGCAACAAATGGTACAAAAAGCTTGACTAGGAGCTTCTACGTAAACAACAAAGAGCAACAAATGGTACAGAAAGCTTGACTAAGGGCTTGTACGCAAACAACAAAGAGCAACAAATGGTACAGAAAGCTTGACTAAGGGCTTGTACGTAAACAACAAAGAGCAACAAATGGTACAGAAAGCTTGACTAGGGGCTTGTACGCAAATAACAAAGAGCAACAAATGGTACAAAAAGCTTGACTAAGGGCTTGTACGTAAACAACAAAGAGCAACAAATGGTACAAAAAACTTGACTAGGGGCTTGTAAGCAAACAACAAAGAGCAACAAATGGTACAAAAAGCTTGACTAGGGGCTTCTAAGCAAACAACACAGCAACAAATGGTACAGAAAGCTTGACTAGGGATTTGTACGCAAACAACAAAGAGCAACAAATGGTACAGAAAGCTTGACTAGGGGCTTGTACGCTAACAACAAAGAGCAACAAATGGTACAGAAAGCTTGACTAGGGGCTTGTACGCAAACAACAAAGAGCAACAAATGGTACAGAAAGCATGATTAGGGGCTTGTACCAAAACAGCTAAGAGCAACAAATGGTACAGAAAGCTTGACTAAGGGCTGGTACGCAAACAACAAAGAGCAACAAATGGTACAAAAAGCTTGAATAGGGGCTTGTACGCAAACAACAAAGAGCGACAAATGGTACAGAAAGCTTGACTAGGAGCTTGTACGCAAACAACAAAGAGCAACAAATGGTACAGAAAGCTTGATTAGGGGCTGGTACGCAAACAACAAAGAGCAACAAATGGTACAAAAAGTTTGACTAGGAGCTTGTACGTAAACAACAAAGAGCAACAAATGGTACAAAAAGCTTGATTAGGGGCTTGTACGCAAACAACAAAGAGCAACAAATGGTACAAAAAGCTTGACTAAGGGCTTGTACGTAAACAACAAAGAGCAACAAATGGTACAGAAAGCTTGACTAAGGGCTAGTACGCAAATAACAAAGAGCAACAAATGGTACAAAAAGCTTGACTAAGGGCTTGTACGTAAACAACAAAGAGCAACAAATGGTACAAAAACCTTGACTAGGGGCTTGTAAGCAAACAACAAAGAGCAACAAATGGTACAAAAAGCTTGACTAGGGGCTTGTACGCAAACAACAAAGAGCAACAAATGGTACAGACAGCTTGACTAGGGGCTTGTAAGCAAACAACAAAGAGCAACAAATAGTACAGAAAGCTTGACTAAGGGCTTGTACGCAAACAACAAAGAGCAACAAATGGTACAAAAAGCTTGACTAAGGGCTTGTACGTAAACAACAAAGAGCAACAAATGGTACAAAAACCTTGACTAGGGGCTTGTAAGCAAACGACAAAGAGCAACAAATGGTACAAAAAGCTTGACTAGGGGCTTGTACGCAAACAACAAAGAGCAACAAATGGTACAGACAGCTTGACTGGGGGCTTGTAAGCAAACAACAAAGAGCAACAAATAGTACAGAAAGCTTGACTAGGGGCTTGTACACAAACAACAAAGAGCAACAAATTGTACAGCAAGCTTGATTAGGGACTTGTACGCAAACAACAAAGAGCAACAAATGGTACAGAAAGCTTGATTAGGGGCTTGTAAGCAAACAACAAATAGCAACAAAGGGTACAGAAAGCTTGACTAGGAGCTTGTACGCAAACAACAAAGAGCAACAAATGGTACAAAAAGCTTGACTAAGGGCTTGTACGCAAATAACAAAGAGCAAAAAATGGTACAAAAAGCTTGACTAAGGGCTTGTACGTAAACAACAAAGAGCAACAAATGGTACAAAAAGCTTAACTAGGGGCTTGTAAGCAAACAACAAAGAGCAACAAATGGTACAAAAAGCTTGACTAGGGGCTTGTACGCAAACAACAAAGAGCAACAAATGGTACAAAAAGCTTGACTAGGGGCTTGTAGGCAAACAACAAAGAGCAACAAATGGTACAGAAAGCTTGACTAGGGGCTTGTAAGCAAACAACAAAGAGCAACAAATGGTACAGAAAGCTTGACTAGGAGCTTGTACGCAAACAACAAAGAGCAACAAATGGTACAAAAAGCTTGACTAGGGGCTTGTACGCAAACAACAAAGAGCAACAAATGGTACAGAAAGCTTGATTAGGGGCTTGTAAGCAAACAACAAATAGCAACAAAGGGTACAGAAAGCTTGACTAGGAGCTTGTACGCAAACAACAAAGAGCAACAAATTGTACAAAAATCTTGACTAGGGGCTTGTAAGCAAACAACAAATAGCAACAAAGGGTACAGAAAGCTTGACTAGGAGCTTGTACGCAAACAACAAAGAGCAACAAATGGTACAGAAAGCTTGACTAGGGGCTTGTAAGCAAACAACAAAGAGCAACAAATGGTACAAAAAGCTTGAATTGGGGCTTGTAAGCAAACAACAAATAGCAACAAATGGTACAGAAAGCTTGACTAGGGGCTTGTACGCAAACAACAAAGAGCAACAAATGGTACAAAAAGCTTGACTAGGGGCTTGTACGCAAAAAACAAAGAGCAACAAATGGTACAGAAAGCTTGACTAGGGGCTTGTACGCAAACAACAAAGAGCAACAAATGGTACAGAAAGCTTGACTAGGGGCTTGTACGCAAACAACAAAGAGCAACAAATGGTACAGAAAGCTTGATTAGGGGTTTGTACGTAAACAACAAAGAGCAACAAATGGTACAGAAAGCTTGAGTAGGGGCTTGTACGCAAACAACAAAGAGCAACAAATGGTACAAAAAGCTTGACTAAGGGCTTGTACGCAAATAACAAAGAGCAAAAAATGGTACAAAAAGCTTGACTAAGGGCTTGTACGTAAACAACAAAGAGCAACAAATGGTACAAAAAGCTTAACTAGGGGCTTGTAAGCAAACAACAAAGAGCAACAAATGGTACAAAAAGCTTGACTAGGGGCTTGTAGGCAAACAACAAAGAGCAACAAATGGTACAGAAAGCTTGACTAGGGGCTTGTAAGCAAACAACAAAGAGCAACAAATGGTACAGACAGCTTGACTAGGGGCTTGTAAGCAAACAACAAAGAGCAACAAATGGTACAGAAAGCTTGACTAGGAGCTTGTACGCAAACAACAAAGAGCAAAAAATGGTACAAAAAGCTTGATTAGGGGCTTGTGCGCAAACAACAAAGAGCAACAAATGGTACAAAAAGCTTGACTAGGGGCTTGTAAGCAAACAACAAATAGCAACAAAGGGTACAGAAAGCTTGACTAGGGGCTTGTACGCAAACAACAAAGAGCAACAAATGGTACAGAAGGCTTGACTAGGGGCTTGTACGCAAACAACAAAGAGCAACAAATGGTACAAAAAGCTTGAATTGGGGCTTGTAAGCAAACAACAAATAGCAACAAATGGTACAGAAAGCTTGACTAGGGGCTTGTACGTAAACAACAAAGAGCGACAAATGGTACAGAAAGCTTGACTAGGGGCTTGTTCGCAAACAACAAAGAGCAACAAATGGTACAGAAAGCTTGACTAGGGGCTTGTACGCAAACAACAAAGAGTAACAAATGGTACAGAAAGCTTGATTAGGGGCTTGTACGTAAACAACAAAGAGCAACAAATGGTACAGAAAGCTTGAGTAGGGCTTGTACGCAAACAACAAAGAGCAACAAATGGTACAAAAAGCTTGACTAAGGGCTTGTACGTAAACAACAAAGAGCAACAAATGGTACAGAAAGCTTGACTAAGGGCTTGTACGCAAATAACAAAGAGCAACAAATGGTAGAAAAAGCTTGACTAGGGGCTTGTACGCAAACAACAAAGAGCAACAAATGGTACAGAAGGCTTGACTAGGGGCTTGTACGCAAACAACAAAGAGCAACAAATGGTACAAAAAGCTTGAATTGGGGCTTGTAAGCAAACAACAAATAGCAACAAATGGTACAGAAAGCTTGACTAGGGGCTTGTACGTAAACAACAAAGAGCGACAAATGGTACAGAAAGCTTGACTAGGGGCTTGTTCGCAAACAACAAAGAGCAACAAATGGTACAGAAAGCTTGACTAGGGGCTTGTACGCAAACAACAAAGAGTAACAAATGGTACAGAAAGCTTGATTAGGGGCTTGTACGTAAACAACAAAGAGCAACAAATGGTACAGAAAGCTTGAGTAGGGCTTGTACGCAAACAACAAAGAGCAACAAATGGTACAAAAAGCTTGACTAAGGGCTTGTACGTAAACAACAAAGAGCAACAAATGGTACAGAAAGCTTGACTAAGGGCTTGTACGCAAATAACAAAGAGCAACAAATGGTACAAAAAGCTTGACTAAGGGCTTGCACGTAAACAACAAAGAGCAACAAATGGTACAAAAAGCTTAACTAGGGGCTTGTAAGCAAACAACAAAGAGCAAAAAATGGTACAAAAAGCTTGACTAGGGGCTTGTACGCAAACAACAAAGAGCAACAAATGATACAGACAACTTGACTAGGGGCTTGTAAGCAAACAACAAAGAGCAACAAATAGTACAGAAAGCTTAACTAGGGGCTTGTACACAAACAACAAAGAGCAACAAATTGTACAGAAAGCTGGATTTGGGGCTTGTACGCAAACAACAAAGAGCAACAAATGGTACAGAAAGCTTGAATTGGGGCTTGTACACAAACAACAAAGAGCAACAAATTGTACAGAAAGCTTGATTTGGGGCTTGTACGCAAACAACAAAGAGCAACAAATGGTACAGAAAGCTTGAATTGGGGCTTGTACGCAAACAACAAAGAGCAACAAATTGTACAGAAAGCTTGATTAGGGGCGTGTACGCAAACAACAAAGAGCAACAAATGGTACAGAAAGCTTGATTAGGGGCTTGTACGCAAACAACAAAGAGCAACAAATGGTACAGAAAGCTTGATTTGGGGCTTGTACGCAAACAACAAAGAGCAACAAATGGTACAAAAAGCTTGATTAGGGGCTTGTACGCAAACAACAAAGAGCAACAAATGGTACAGAAAGCTTGACTAGGGGTTTGTACGCAAACAACAAAGAGCAACAAATGGTACAGAAAGCTTGATTAGGGGCTTGTACGCAAACAACAAAGAGCAACAAATGGTACAGAAAGCTTGATTAGGGGCTTGTACGCAAACAACAAAGAGCAACAAATGGTACAGAAAGCTTGACTAGGGGCTTGTAAGCAAACAACAAAGAGCAACAAATGGTACAGAAAGCTTGATTAGGGGCTTGTACGCAAACAACAAAGAGCAACAAATGGTACAGAAAGCTTGATTAGGGGCTTGTACGCAAACAACAAAGAGAAACAAATGGTACAGAAAGCTTGATTAGGGGCTTGTACGCAAACAACAAAGAGAAACAAATGGTACAGAAAGCTTGATTAGGGGCTTGTACGCAAACAACAAAGAGCAACAAATGGTACAGAAAGCTTGACTAGGGGCTTGTACGCAAACAACAAAGAGAAACAAATGGTACAGAAAGCTTGATTAGGGGCTTGTACGCAAACAACAAAGAGCAACGAATGGTACAGAAAGCTTGATTAGGGGCTTGTACGCAAACAACAAAGAGCAACAAATGGAACAGAAAGCTTGAGTAGGGCTTGTACGCAAACACCAAAGAGCAACAAATGGTACAAAAAGTTTGACTAGGAGCTTGTACGTAAACAACAAAGAGCAACAAATGGTACAGAAAGCTTGAGTAGGGGCTTGTACGCAAACAACAAAGAGCAACAAATGGTACAAAAAGCTTGACTAAGGGCTTGTACGTAAACAACAAAGAGCAACAAATGGTACAAAAACCTTGACTAGGGGCTTGTACGCAAATAACAAAGAGCAACAAATGGTACAAAAAGCTTGACTAAGGGCTTGTACGTAAACAACAAAGAGCAACAAATGGTACAAAAACCTTGACTAGGGGCTTGTAAGCAAACAACAAAGAGCAACAAATGGTACAAAAAGCTTGACTAGGGGCTTGTACACAAACAACAGAGAGCAACAAATTGTACAGCAAGCTTGATTAGGGACTTGTACGCAAACAACAAAAAGCAACAAATGGTACAGAAAGCTTGACTAGGGTTTGTAGGCAAAAAACAAAGAGCAACAAATGGTACAGAAAGCTTGAATTGGGGCTTGTACGCAAACAACAAAGAGCAACAAATGGTACAAAAAGCTTGACTAGGGGCTTGTAAGCAAACAACAAAGAGCAACAAATGGTACAGAAAGCTTGACTAGGAGCTTGTACGCAAACAACAAAGAGCAACAAATGGTACAAAAAGCTTGATTAGGGGCTTGTACGCAAACAACAAAGAGCAACGAATGGTACAGAAAGCTTGATTAGGGGCTTGTACGCAAACAACAAAGAGCAACAAATGGTACAGAAAGCTTGACTAGGGGCTTGTACGCAAACAACAAAGAGCAACAAATGATACAGACAACTTGACTAGGGGCTTGTCAGCAAACAACAAAGAGCAACAAATAGTACAGAAAGCTTAACTAGGGGCTTGTACACAAACAACAAAGAGCAACAAATTGTACAGAAAGCTGGATTTGGGGCTTGTACGCAAACAACAAAGAGCAACAAATGGTACAGAAAGCTTGAATTGGGGCTTGTACACAAACAACAAAGAGCAACAAATTGTACAGAAAGCTTGATTTGGGGCTTGTACGCAAACAACAAAGAGCAACAAATGGTACAGAAAGCTTGAATTGGGGCTTGTACGCAAACAACAAAGAGCAACAAATTGTACAGAAAGCTTGATTAGGGGCGTGTACGCAAACAACAAAGAGCAACAAATGGTACAGAAAGCTTGATTAGGGGCTTGTACGCAAACAACAAAGAGCAACAAATGGTACAGAAAGCTTGATTAGGGGCTTGTACGCAAACAACAAAGAGCAACAAATGGTACAAAAAGCTTGATTAGGGGCTTGTACGCAAACAACAAAGAGCAACAAATGGTACAGAAAGCTTGACTAGGGGTTTGTACGCAAACAACAAAGAGCAACAAATGGTACAGAAAGCTTGATTAGGGGCTTGTACGCAAACAACAAAGAGCAACAAATGGTACAGAAAGCTTGATTAGGGGCTTGTACGCAAACAACAAAGAGCAACAAATGGTACAGAAAGCTTGACTAGGGGCTTGTAAGCAAACAACAAAGAGCAACAAATGGTACAGAAAGCTTGATTAGGGGCTTGTACGCAAACAACAAAGAGCAACAAATGGTACAGAAAGCTTGATTAGGGGCTTGTACGCAAACAACAAAGAGAAACAAATGGTACAGAAAGATTGATTAGGGGCTTGTACGCAAACAACAAAGAGAAACAAATGGTACAGAAAGCTTGATTAGGGGCTTGTACGCAAACAACAAAGAGCAACAAATGGTACAGAAAGCTTGACTAGGGGCTTGTACGCAAACAACAAAGAGAAACAAATGGTACAGAAAGCTTGATTAGGGGCTTGTACGCAAACAACAAAGAGCAACGAATGGTACAGAAAGCTTGATTAGGGGCTTGTACGCAAACAACAAAGAGCAACAAATGGAACAGAAAGCTTGAGTAGGGCTTGTACGCAAACACCAAAGAGCAACAAATGGTACAAAAAGTTTGACTAGGAGCTTGTACGTAAACAACAAAGAGCAACAAATGGTACAGAAAGCTTGAGTAGGGGCTTGTACGCAAACAACAAAGAGCAACAAATGGTACAAAAAGCTTGACTAAGGGCTTGTACGTAAACAACAAAGAGCAACAAATGGTACAGAAAGCTTGACTAAGGGCTTGTACGCAAATAACAAAGAGCAACAAATGGTACAAAAAGCTTGACTAAGGGCTTGTACGTAAACAACAAAGAGCAACAAATGGTACAAAAACCTTGACTAGGGGCTTGTAAGCAAACAACAAAGAGCAACAAATGGTACAAAAAGCTTGACTAGGGGCTTGTACGCAAACAACAAAGAGCAACAAATGGTACAGACAGCTTGACTAGGGGCTTGTAAGCAAACAACAAAGAGCAACAAATAGTACAGAAAGCTTGACTAGGGGCTTGTACACAAACAACAAAGAGCAACAAATTGTACAGCAAGCTTGACTAGGGGCTTGGACGCAAACAACAAAGAGCAACAAATGGTACAAAAAGCTTGACTAGGGGCTTGTACGCAAAAAACAAAGAGCGACAAATGGTACAGAAAGCTTGACTAGGGACTTGTACGCAAACAACAAAGAGCAACAAATGGTACAGAAAGCTTGACTAGGGGCTTGTACGCAAACAACAAAGAGCAACAAATGGTACAGAAAGCTTGTTTAGGGGTTTGTACGTAAACAACAAAGAGCAACAAATGGTACAGAAAGCTTGAGTAGGGGCTTGTACGCAAACAACAAAGAGCAACAAATGGTACAAAAAGCTTGACTAAGGGCTTGTACGCAAATAACAAAGAGCAAAAAATGGTACAAAAAGCTTGACTAAGGGCTTGTACGTAAACAACAAAGAGCAACAAATGGTACAAAAAGCTTAACTAGGGGCTTGTAAGCAAACAACAAAGAGCAACAAATGGTACAAAAAGCTTGACTAGGGGCTTGTACGCAAACAACAAAGAGCAACAAATGGTACAAAAAGCTTGACTAGGGGCTTGTAGGCAAACAACAAAGAGCAACAAATGGTACAGAAAGCTTGACTAGGGGCTTGTAAGCAAACAACAAAGAGCAACAAATGGTACAGAAAGCTTGACTAGGAGCTTG
Source organism: Mytilus edulis (assembly GCF_963676685.1). Classification (NCBI taxonomy): domain Eukaryota; kingdom Metazoa; phylum Mollusca; class Bivalvia; order Mytilida; family Mytilidae; genus Mytilus; species Mytilus edulis. The sequence goes on along the minus strand of NC_092355.1, from coordinate 50,797,865 downwards.
TACGCAAACAACAAAGAGCAACAAATGGTACAAAAAGCTTGACTAGGGGCTTGTGCGCAAACAACAAAGAGCAACAAATGGTACAAAAAGCTTGACTAAGGGCTTGTACGTAAACAACAAAGAGCAACAAATGGTACAAAAACCTTGACTAGGGGCTTGTAAGCAAACAAAAAAGAGCAACAAATGGTACAAAAAGCTTGACTAGGGGCTTGTAAGCAAACAACAAAGAGCAACAAATAGTACAGAAAGCTTGACTAGGGGCTTGTACACAAACAACAGAGAGCAACAAATTGTACAGCAAGCTTGATTAGGGACTTGTACGCAAACAACAAAAAGCAACAAATGGTACAGAAAGCTTGACTAGGGTTTGTAGGCAAAAAACAAAGAGCAACAAATGGTACAGAAAGCTTGAATTGGGGCTTGTACGCAAACAACAAAGAGCAACAAATGGTACAAAAAGCTTGACTAGGGGCTTGTAAGCAAACAACAAAGAGCAACAAATGGTACAGAAAGCTTGACTAGGAGCTTGTACGCAAACAACAAAGAGCAACAAATGGTACAAAAAGCTTGACTAGGGGCTTGTACGCAAACAACAAAGAGCAACAAATGGTACAAAAAGCTTGACTAGGGGCTTGTACGCAAAAAACAAAGAGCGACAAATGGTACAGAAAGCTTGACTAGGGGCTTGTACGCAAACAACAAAGAGCAACAAATGGTACAGAAAGCTTGACTAGGGGCTTGTACGCAAACAACAAAGAGCAACAAATGGTACAGAAAGCTTGTTTAGGGGTTTGTACGTAAACAACAAAGAGCAACAAATGGTACAGAAAGCTTGAGTAGGGGCTTGTACGCAAACAACAAAGAGCAACAAATGGTACAAAAAGCTTGACTAAGGGCTTGTACGCAAATAACAAAGAGCAAAAAATGGTACAAAAAGCTTGACTAAGGGCTTGTACGTAAACAACAAAGAGCAACAAATGGTACAAAAAGCTTAACTAGGGGCTTGTAAGCAAACAACAAAGAGCAACAAATGGTACAAAAAGCTTGACTAGGGGCTTGTACGCAAACAACAAAGAGCAACAAATGGTACAAAAAGCTTGACTAGGGGCTTGTAGGCAAACAACAAAGAGCAACAAATGGTACAGAAAGCTTGACTAGGGGCTTGTAAGCAAACAACAAAGAGCAACAAATGGTACAGAAAGCTTGACTAGGAGCTTGTACGCAAACAACAAAGAGCAACAAATGGTACAAAAAGCTTGACTAGGGGCTTGTGCGCAAACAACAAAGAGCAACAAATGGTACAAAAAGCTTGACTAAGGGCTTGTACGTAAACAACAAAGAGCAACAAATGGTACAAAAACCTTGACTAGGGGTTTGTAAGCAAACAAAAAAGAGCAACAAATGGTACAAAAAGCTTGACTAGGGGCTTGTACGCAAACAACAAAGAGCAACAAATGGTACAGACAGCTTGACTAGGGGCTTGTAAGCAAACAACAAAGAGCAACAAATAGTACAGAAAGCTTGACTTGGGGCTTGTACACAAACAACAGAGAGCAACAAATTGTACAGCAAGCTTGATTAGGGACTTGTACGCAAACAACAAAAAGCAACAAATGGTACAGAAAGCTTGACTAGGGTTTGTAGGCAAAAAACAAAGAGCAACAAATGGTACAGAAAGCTTGAATTGGGGCTTGTACGCAAACAACAAAGAGCAACAAATGGTACAAAAAGCTTGACTAGGGGCTTGTAAGCAAACAACAAAGAGCAACAAATGGTACAGAAAGCTTGACTAGGAGCTTGTACGCAAACAACAAAGAGCAACAAATGGTACAAAAAGCTTGATTAGGGGCTTGTACGCAAACAACAAAGAGCAACGAATGGTACAGAAAGCTTGATTAGGGGCTTGTACGCAAACAACAAAGAGCAACAAATGGTACAGAAAGCTTGACTAGGGGCTTGTACGTAAACAACAAAGAGCAACAAATGGTACAGAAAGCTTGACTAGGGGCTTGTACGTAAACAACAAAAAGCAACAAATGGTACAGAAAGCTTGATTAGGGGCTGGTACGCAAACAACAAAAAGCAACAAATGGTACAGAAAGCTTGATTAGGGGCTTGTACGCAAACAACAAAAAGCAACAAATGGTACAGAAAGCTTGATTAGGGGCTTGTACGCAAACAACAAATAGCAACAAACGGTACATGCCTACTGATTTAGTCATAATCATTTCTTCTATCCAAGTTATATAAGCTAATTCTAAAAAATGTAATTTTATCTAAAAATAAAGAGTTCATCGGATGAACAATTATTATACACCAAACGTTTAACCCCCTTTAATCATATCATAATGTTATGTACGTATTTGAATGTTTTGGTGAACGGAAATAGAATAGTAAAATTAATTGAAATTGTCGCACGGAGTTTAATATTTCCGTTTCAAATCTAGTAAAACACGGAACACAATTTATGAATTATACTATTATTGAGGTGGTCACCTTTTATTTCATCATGTCATTTTAAATCATGAGAATAATTATAAATAAACAAAACATCATTTGCATCAATAAACGTAGAACGTCAAAGATAAGTGGGCGTGAATAAAACTAGACGTCACCTGCAGTAATATAACCTGTATTGGACAGGTAAAAAGTGGTTTCTGTCTGTCTTAATCCATGGACCGAAAACTCAAATATCAAAAGAACAACGTCCTACGTATTTGTTTAACTAAATAATGGCTGATGTGATAATAACTAGCACATTACATAGTTGGTCTTTAAAGCGCTATATATTAATGTTAATGTCCGAAGTCTTTAATTCCCTTGCAAATAAACTGGTATCTGAGACACACTCGTTAGAGCCAAACAGACCAAGAACAAGAAACCAGTTACGCCTCGAGTTGTATCGAGTTGTGTTGTACTTAGGGAACGACTTTTTACCTTTAAAAAGGGGGAGGGGTATTCCCCCCCTCAAAAGATATTCCGTTCAAGTAGAGTAAATTTTGAACAAAATAATTTGATTGATAGCGTTGTAAAACTAAATAAAAAAGGATACCCCCTCCCATGCCCTTTAAGTGAAATGGTTGCTACGTACATACACTAACATGATTTAGTGTTTCTGACTGATCTTTGATATAAATTCCTAAATGTATGTCCAAACTTTCTAGAGATTATATTAATAACATAAAATTGATAGCGTTTTACGTTTCCGGAAATGGCATTACTTTCCCGTAAAAAAAGATGACATTTCCGGGGAAAGAAGTCAACAAACCGGAAATCAATATCTTACTTTTCTTGTAAAATAGTAACGATTCCGGAAATAATTATAAATTACTACTTTTCTGGTAAAATAATTAATGAATGCATGTTGAACGGAAGCAAAGCCATTCTAAAATGTGTAGCGAACACAGGTTATAGTAGTATATTCACACCGTTTACAATTTTTGTGTTTTTAATTGACGGTCAGTCAACACAGAAGAGCATATTCTCCTTTTCATATCTTCGAACGGGTAGAATAGATAAAGTTCTCATCTTTACAATGATGTTGTTTGCAGTTTTAATAGCACATCAACCAAGACAAAAAAATCAGTTAGGATGGCTAGTATAAAGCTACTCGTTTAAGTGGGTGTAAAAAAATCCCAACTCGGCACCATTGGTTGGCGGAAATTTTGAATTAACATCTATATAAACTTCCAATATGTTCATGTAATCTGCAAACTTCAGGTGTCATCAGATGGAGCATTTGCTCCGTATTAATTCTACAAAGCATTCTTCAATCTTATTGTTTGCCGGCAAGTAAGCCTAGCCAAAGAAATTTGTTAGCCATTGTAGATACAAGATCAGATCCTTTTTTGTATAAAAATATAAAAAATAAAAAAATAAAATTATGTAACATAATTATTTTCATAATTTGCTACGAGGTAAAAATCCCGAAAAGTAATAAATACAAATTCTGGCATCGTATCCTTTAAGTTTTCAGAAATGAGAATCGGAACTTTGAAAAATTAGCGGAAACTCAATACGCCCAAAATTGAGAACGGAAATCGGGAATGTGTAACAATCTGACCACAAAGCAGATAATAGCTGAATACCACTGATATGGGTCTATTAACCTCTTATAGTACTAACTGCGTTATAGGTGTAATATCACCAAATCATGGTACGTCACATCCGGTTGTATACGAAAGTAGGTCTAAAACAATATTCCCTTGAATTTGACAGTTGTAGGTAATTAATCCTACATTTTATTGCAGTAAAAACATTTCTGTGTCATAAACACATGTCTTGGGTATTTCAAAACACCCTTATTTTTTATTTGGAATTTCTATAGAAAATTTTGTAATGGTGACTAAACCTTGTACACAGATAAAATAAGGGGAGACATTTGATTGGTTAACTTCCAATGATGGTTATTTTCTTATATGCAATGAAATGTTATGTGATTTTTTTTTTATAGTACGGGACAGGATAAAACTTTACTCATGCCAAGTATTTCTTTATTTGAAACAAAGAAAAATTCTGCACATTTTTTTGAAAAGTGCAAATTTAACAAAGACTAATTATAGGGGAAAATCAATGGTGGTATTACACCTAATAGCGCTTACACACATTATATATAAACACACTTCAAATGTTTCATAAAAAATATAATATTATGATTATTCACAAATGATTCTGTCTCTACGCCCATGAATCATAGACATGTATTCATATCTTGAACAGATGTTTTAAATGACTTTTTCTTTAGATGCAATATGCAAAATATTAATTTTTTGAAAGTGATTATGGTACATCAAACAATTAAATGTTGTAATTTTGAAATGATTGATTTAAAATTAAACTTGTCGTTGTTTGCTGTCTGTCATATTTGATTTTCGTTTATTGTTTTGTCATCAATCAGGTGTTTTTTCATTCGATATGTTTTACATTAAATTTTACATGTCTGGACCTTTTTATTGCTGACTATTCGATATGAGTTTTGCTAATTGATGAAGGTCGTACCATGCTTATCCTCACACCATTTGGACTTTGTTGTACAATTGTCTCATTAGCAATCATACCGCATTTATAGAAATAATTAGATATGGTTAAGTGCCAATGGTACAACTCTCAATCCAAAAAACAATTTGTAAAAAATTAATCATTATAGGCCTCATCTATTTTTTTTATTAATATTTATGCTACCATGGACTGATTTATTTATTGTGCTTTTTGTCACTTTTATAAATGTATTTCATTTTTTATTTCAAGCATTTTCGTCTTCCATTGCTAATCTCCACTGTACAGAATTCCGAGCCAAGTTTAAGCACCTGAATTGGATGGTACATGAAAGCAAACACATGCTTTATCGTTCTTGTCATTGACCCGATACCACATAATGTATAACTGTACATACGGGTTACGTTTACCTATTTACCAATATAATCATTATACTTTACCTGCTATGCTTTATCGTTTTCTCATTAGAAAGTTAATCATAAGAAACGATTCAAACAAAATGGTGATAGGAATGAAATTCTTTTCTGTAGGGGTAAGTTGTTTAAGCAAATTACTATACTAATTGTATACTCAACGTCTTTTTTAAATGCCGATTAGGGAACGGCCGCTTAACTTTAAAAAAATGGAGGGATAGTTTTTATCCTAATAAAGTATTTTGACCCCGAATTTGATAAATACAAATATTGTGGTGAAGCAGATGGTGACCAAAATATTCTGCATCCAGATTTTCCCTAACACCCTAATTGTATTGTGTTAAATTTTGGAGAAAAACCCCATATAATTGATTATATATATGTTCCGGACTATATGAGTAGTTGGACCATACGCGTATATGGTCATGACCATATGGGTATATACTCATATGGTCCGACCATTTGGGTATATACTCATATGGTCCGACCATATGAGTATAGTACGCATCTGGTCATGACAATACGCGTATGGTCCAAATACTCATATGGTCCGAAACATATATATAGCGTCGAAAAACTATATAAAAAAAATAATGTTTGCGCATAAATTATAATGACTCAGAAGTTTAATGTTTGCCCTTTACATTTTAATATTTTTTCTGATGCTTCGTCGGGACCATGAACAATATTGAAAATTGTTTTCTGCACATTTTCGTATCATCTTATATATAAACCATCGAAATACGGGTATTGAAATTTGTTGCTTCAAAATCTTGGAAATAGTTTTTAGTTTAGAAATGTATCGCCCTCGTAGAGCTGATTCCATGTCCGACTATGGCTACACGTTTTGTCCATTTGCCTTTAAAGATCTTCGTTTTGTTATAAGTTTGGGATATTTTGACCTCAGGCATTACTGAAGAGACAAATACTGAAGTTGTCGAAAAGCTCATCTGATGATAAAAATGGAACAGTTAATGTTATTACAAGTTTTTTAAATTGTAAACGAGTCAAATCCTTAGAAACATTTGGAGGTATGCCAATGAGACAAAACAAAAAGTTAAGCAATTCTAGATACTTTTCTGACGATAAGGGACCCAAAAAATGCCAATGCTTAATATAAGGTAAAATATACTAGACAGCCTTTACCTGCTATTAAAAAAATCAAATGTCTCAAAATATGTTTTGATTATAATGATTATGTTTCACCAAAGTACAAATGTACACCCTTAATACAAAGTTATACAACAAAAATAAATGAAATATCTTTTCTATAGTTTCAAAAATGTATTTTATATCATGCTATTTTCACCAATATGTCAAAAATTGTCGTTCAAAGATTTGTTTAAAGCTACATACAGACTGCGCATAATTGTCTGATTTTGTAAGAATTATGCACGGAGAAACTAAAAAATGAGAAGAACGATGTTATATATAAAATGCTTTCTAAAAATGAGTTTTCATAAAATAAAACGTAAACTTTTGTTCACCGTACTCGTTTTCTTGCGTGTTCAATGTAAACTTACTGTTTTATTCATTGAATATGAAAAACATATGAGTTATCTTTCATGATATATGTATAACAAACAGTGTTTAACAATACCATAATATTTTTATTCTCTCGTTCAAATAAAAACTTTAAAACCTTAATTATGTTTCTTGTCAACAGACTCCGAATGATAAGATGAGAAACTATTTTTAATCGTAGAAACAGAAACCTTCAACGATCAAAATTATCTTAATTTCATTTCTGGACAGTTACGTGCAAAAAGGTCACTTAAAAGTAATTTTGACGTCATAAACCAAGTTTTTCGCCCAAATATTTATAATAACCAACAATTTTAACCAAAACGATATTATGTACGCATTAATCTTACCAAAGTGTTTTTTAGCAAAATATTTGTCGGGTAAAGCACGTACTTTATATATAAAGGCAACAGTAGTATACCGCTGTTCAAAACTCGTAAATCTATCGACAAAAAACAAAATCGGGGTAACAAACTAAAACTGAGGGAAACGCATTAAATATAAAAGGAGAACAACGACACAACATTAAAATGTAACACACACAGAAACGGACTAAGCATTAGACAAAATCCGATGAGAATAGCAAATATAACATCAAAACCAAATACATGAATTTGGGATAGAAAAGTACCGTGACACGTCTTATAGTAATGTGAATTCACACTCAAATATAAGAGAAAACAAACGACACAACGGAAACACAACGTTTAAATGTTACACATACATAAATGAACTATGATATAACAATGGCCATTTTCCTGACCGTTGGTGCAGGACATTCTTAAAGAAAAAAAATGGTGGGTTGAACCTGGTTTTGTGGCATGCTAAACCTCGCACTTTAATGGCAATGTTAAATATAACATTAAAATGACAACATCTTATTACAGGACTACAATACAAATAAATAGGAGAACGTATTAGACAAAGAAACACATGAATAATAGGTAACAAAAGGCATCAGGTTGAAAATGCAATACGCCAAAAACGCGCCTCGTCCACACAAGACATACCAGTGACGCCCAGATATAACAGTTTGAAAGTCACAAGAAGTACAAAGTTGTACAGCACTGAGGATCAAAAGTTGACAAATATCTAAGAGTATCGAAATATTGATGACAAGATATCAGAATAAATAAAAAAAAAAAAAGAAGATGTGGTATGATTGCCAATGAGACAACTATCCACAAAAGACCAAAATGACACAGACATTAACGACTATAGGTCACCGTACGGTCTTCAACAATGAGCAAAGCCCATACCGCATAGTCAGCTATAAAAGGCCCCGATAAGACAATGTAAAACAATTCAAACGAGAAAACTAACGGCCTTATTTATGTAAAAAAAAAATGAACGAAAAAGGTTATTAGGTAGATATAGGTAGATGAAGTATGAGTGCCAATGAGACAACTCTCCATCCAAGTCACAATTGTAGGTCAAGGTATGGTTTTCAAAACGGATCATAGGCTTACACCGAACATCAAGCTATAAAGGACGCCAAAATTTACTAGTGTAAAACCATTCAAACGGGAAAACCAACGGTATAATCTATATAAAAAACGAGAAAGAGAAACACTTATAACCACATAAATAGACGACAACTACTGAACATCAGATTCCTGACTAAGGACTGGTGTAAACAATTGCAGCGGGATTAAACGTTTTAATGGTATCAAACCTTATCCGTTTTTTGAAACAGTATTATAACATCAAAACGGAGCATAGGCGTACACCGAACAGCAAGCTATAAAGGGCGCCAAAATTTACTAGTGTAAAACCATTCAAACGGGAAAACCAACGGTATAATCTATATAAAAAACGAGAAAGAGAAACACTTATAACCAAATAAATAGACGACAACTACTGAACATCAGATTCCTGTCTAAGGACTGGTGCAAACAATTGCAGCGGGATTAAACGTTTTAATGGTACCAAACCTTATCCGTTTTTTTGAAACAGTATTATAACATCACAACATAGAAAGACGCACTATAAAATATCAATTGGAAATTCAATGACTTAACTCAATCAAAAAACGAAGTGACACAAATAAACTCACAATGAACGAATAAAATTGATCTGCTTTGATGGCATATTTTATTAGCTGATTGCACTTAAAGTTAGCAATGAGAAGCCCTAGTGCTAATCTATTTAACAAAATTTAAAAATATGAATACTGATGCCATACTTTAAATTTAAGGGCCATTAACGGTGGCGTTATCGTACTTTCTTCTTTGAAAATTTCTGTAAAAAAACAAGACTTATCATTTGAAACTATTTGCGTTCAAAAGTGAATTTAGATCCGCGATTTTAAGAAAATAGGCAAGATCCATTAAATGTTTATTCTGGAACCATGATATCTTTATTCATACGTTTTATTTTGATTTTCTTTATAACTATTTTTCTCTACTCTTTAATTTTTTTTGCCCTTTTATTCTGCACTTGTTGCCTATTATTCTCTATTCTGTTGATCCATTCAAGACCCTCATTATATACAATAGAACATGCATGATACCAGGACGAAATCACGTGATGTGATTTGAATATTAATTTAATTGGGTAACATAATAACAAAAGAAAGAACCTTCGTTAGAAAAGGTAAATATACAAATAAAATGATCAAATCGAAAATATATACAGGGCATGTGTCAAACAAACAACAACCCGACCAAAGAGCAAACAGCCCTAGGCCACAAATGAAGCTTCCACAAGCGATAAAATCTCGCACTCAGAAGCAGGCTTCAGCTGGTTCCTAAACAAACATGTATACTAGTTCCGCAAAAATGGACGTCACACTATAACTAAACACATAATTGAATAAAAAAAAAAATACAAGACTTACAAAGGCCAATTGTTCCTGACCTTGGATAGGCGCAAACATGCGGAGGTGTTAAACATGTTTTGTAAGAACTCATTCCTCCGTTTATAGCTCTGTCCAATGTAGAATACGTCAAGCATTCAGCAATACACAACATGAATTAAAGCTTACTTAGAAGCATGGAATGCATAAATATGTTCACCATTTTTTTAATTGTTTTTGTTGTAGTATATTAAGGGATAAATTCAGCAAATAAAGATACGTCATCAGGGACCGCCCATTTGGGGGAGAGCTTTCTGTAAAAATACTAAAACATGTGCTCTTCTGATTGGTAGATAATGTTTTTGTAATAAATATATTTTGAAAGATGGATCAAAACTAGAGTTGAAAAAAATTAAAAAATTAAATGCTGAATGTACTATTTTTGACTACAGAGTTGATAAGTTATGGGGGTCAGTAAAGGAATTAGGTGCAAATCTACAATGTGTGTAAACAAGGCCATGTACGTTTGAATGTTCAAAAATGCCGCACGGCTCTATGTTTTTATTGTTGCAAAAGATAGGGCTATACATTGTGTATTTATACTTTCATGAATGATATATGAAAGATTCTAATTTCTAAAGGTAAGTCATGTATAAATTTAATTCAAGTCATATATTAAATAGCATTAAAGTCATGGAAGATTTGTTTAACTGAATTTACCCCTTAAGCTCTTAGAATACCAGTCATTCGGTCTGTGACCTCAGTACGTACTCAATACGTATCACTGCAAAGTATATCATTGTTGTAAGTCAATGGATCGTGCTTCTGGTACAAGAAAACATCATTAAATATCAATGTTAAGTTCATTGACGAAGTTTAGTTCATTAATTTCTTTTTTGCTGCTTAATTGCACCTTTTTCAGGTGTGAATAGTTTGAGATGCTCTAACTGAGATGATAGAAAACTAATTTATTTACCATTGAACACAACTTTTAAAGATAGAAGCTAAAACGAAATTTGCTTACAAAATATTTCTTTGTAGAACTTGATATATGATTGATGCGTGAAATTTACTTGATTATATTTAATTTCATTCTCTAAAGATGAAAGACGAGTAAAACGTGTATTAATTGAAATGTGATACAATAATATGAAAAAGCATATGTGGAAAACATTCATATGAAGTCGAAACAATTACCACAGAAAACGAATAACAACAAAATCAACAAAAACAGTATTCAATAAATCTTACCGTTTCGTAATTATGGAATAATAATTTACAAGACATCCATCAAAATCAGCAACAAAATCATTGAAGCTCTAATCGAGACAATTACATGCGAAATGTCTGGCACAGTACATACCAATTGTACAGCTTTATACAAGTTTAATTTGTACCAAAGCGTCCTCTTTGGACAACACAATATAAGTCGATAATAAACAAATATAGCCTGTGTATGAAGTCGATACTATAGTGTTATTTATTAACCAACTAAGTACATTATTGCCAAAAATGACTGGTTATTAAAAATAACATATTTTCTGTAATGGCCCTGTTTTTCTGTAATGGCCCTGTTATTTCTGTAATGGCCCTGTTTTTCTGTAATGGCCCTGTATTCATGCCAAACTTGTCTGTATTAAGCCTAGTTAGGGTTTTTAATAAAGTTAATAAAATTAATAAAATTAAGCTGTAAAGAGTATAATACCTTTTTGTATTTTATTAAATTTAGTAACCAGCAGCAAACATTAAAGAACGATATAAATGGATCACTGTTCAACCTGTTTTTCAACACATAACTTCTTTCAACTTAATATCTTGGATATTTGGTATATTTAAAGCTTGATCATGGTGAAGTACAAATTATTTTTTTTCAAACTAAACTGTCATTAAAAGAGTAAGAGAGTATATCAAGTTGGCAGCAATGCATACACTTTTTTCAGTTGGTTAATAAATGTATTAAGAAATGGGTGTTTTTATAATGGCCCTGTTATATGTCCTTGGTCAGTAATAATGGCCTTTGATGTCGCTAATGGCCCTCGGCATTGCCTCTGGCCATTACAGACTTCCTCGACCATTATTACAGACCTTGGACATATAACAGGGCCATTATAAAAATACCCATTCATTAATACTATATGACTGGCTGTTTCTGTATTGGCACTGGTATAGATTCGAGGTTAGCTGTATTGGACCCGAGACTCGAAGAGTCGGTTTTTAGATATTCTAAAAATAACCGTGCACTATGTTTTTTGCTATCCGCCGTTTTCTATCCACCTTCGAAAATATATTTTAACACGTCGTGACTATCCCGTAACGAAATTAAATTAGTTAAAAATGTACGAATTAATAACATTAATATTCAATGCAACACTATACGAAGGATAAGTGTATACTGTTCCGTGGCAAATATCTCATTCATATTCAGAAAAAAATATTCATGTTCTGGGAATTATGCATTAATACATTACCTTGTAAGTGTCATACAAGTGAGAGGTTTAGCTTGCTATAAAACCAGATTTAACCCACCATTATCTACATTAGAGCATGCTTGTATCGGTTTAGTCACGTTTCTCCAACATTTGATAATTAGACTAAAACAACATAAGGGATTAGGGGGTCCTCATAAGGACTGGCATCGTGATAATTACCTGTAATTCAACTATATCAGGTTTTAACTAAAATATTGTAAATAGGGAAATTGTTTAAAAATATTTATATCAAAGCATTAACAAACCATATATTTTTGGTCGAGTATAACAAGAAACGGTTACGTAAGTATTTTCATCCGCCGTATTTGATTTACAAAATTGAAAAGGTTATTCAAAAATCCTTAAATAAACAAGGGAAATTCTAATCAAACTGAAAATTTCATAAAAAATTATGAAGAAATAATCTCGAAATTTTTTTTTTTAAAAGATTTTTTTTATTAAAAGTAACATGAAAAATCGAAATGTTCACCTACTGTACCTCATTTTAGTAATGTATTCTATTACTTGATATATTTTTGTATTTGTGTTACATGTAGATGTTAAAATCTAAACCGATGCAAAACAGCCAAGTTTTATTTATGTAAAAAGTCACCAAAAGCGATTGTCTTCTAGTGCGAAGAACCATATATCTACCTAGTCGTTCTGTCTGTATATCAGTAGAGCCGAACCCAGTTTTGTCGTTCTGTCTGTATATCAGTAGAGCCGAACCCAGTTTTCGTGGTATGCTGTCTCAGCAGATGAAATAGTCAGTCGTATATCTGTCCACTTTTTCTACGAAAACGGAGCTGATACAAATTGGGTTCATCACGTCACGTCGTGATCTATATAGTGTTTAACTGTGGGAACTGGCTTGGTGAATATTGTGCACTACTAGTATTTTCGATTTGTTACTCGAGTTTTGGACAATTAATGCAAGTTGACTAAGAATTTTGAATAAAGTCTCAAGATAAGGGGGAGTGTTGGAGCCTGTAATTCGGTGGTTGTCGTTGCTGTGTTATATATTCGTTTTTCGTTCATTATATTGTACATAAAATAGGCCGTTAGTTTTCTCGTTTGAATTGTTTCAAACATTTGTTTTCTCGGGTCCTTTAAAGGCTGACTATGCGGTATGCCTTTGATCATTGTTGAAGGCCGTACGGTGATCTATATTTGTTAATGTCTGTGTCATTTGGTCTCTTGTGAATAGTTGTCTCATTGGCAATCATACCACATCTTCTTTTTTATGTATAATTGTTAACTTCTGTTTCATTTTGTCTCTTGTAGAGAGTTGTCTCATTGTCTATCATACCATGCACATCTTTTTTTTTAATATAAAATAAAAAATTACATCACTGTGTTAGACTATATGGACTTTTACAATTTTGGAAGACTTTTAAAAAATATATATATATCTTTAAAACATAGGTTTCAAAAAAAATATATACCTTTTTAAGAATATTTTGGTCAAGAACAGGTGAATTACAGGTAGATATCAAGATTCAGTCCTTATGAGGACCCCATAATCCCTAATGTTGTTTTAGTCTAATTACCAAATGTTGGAGAAACGTGACCACACCCTTGTATCAAGTCAGAATATGACAGTTGTAATCCATTTATTTGATGTGTTTGAGCTTTTGATTTTGCGATTTTATTTTGGTAATTTTGGTAATTTTACTTGGATTGGGCGGTCTTGGCACTTGCTATAAATTCACAGTAAGATCAATTATAACAAAACTGTTATAAGTTTGAGCAATTTTTAGTACACAATAAGTTACTCCGTATAAGTATCAATAATTTCAAATACCCTCAAACCGCGAGAAATTCAACGGACACTATTTGAATAACAGAAGAAAAAATAAATAGAATGCATTTATGTCATTATTATTGCTATAACGAAGTGTATATGGTGAATTATAGTAGACAATGACATAACTACCAGACCATACGTAGAAGCTATGAAATATATAATGTTAAATATAGTGTTAATTGGATTGCCTCGTGATGTACCCTCTCTTTAGGTTTGAAAAAATCATAAGACTTTGTTAGTCAGTTTAGGAAACATTGTTTAGAGTAACTACTGCATTAGTATCATTAGAAAATCAAAAAAAAATAATATATTAAAAATCGCTGTTCATAGAATTATATAGAATTTCATACAATAGTACGAGTACAAATGCATTGTTCCTTCGGCAAATACGTAAGGATGACAATCCATAACTGTCAAAATCCAATAAAAAGGCATAACTGGCAAAGCCCCGAAAAACACAGGCTGCACACATGTTCTTATTCTTGTAATAATATGTCCGAAACTGCACTTAACATATACCTCTGTGCAAATTTTGTACAACCGAAGCAAGCTGTCGGCAGTGTTTCAAATAGATATAGGAAGATGTGGTGTGATTGCAAATGAGACAACTCTCCATTCAAAACACAATTTATAAAAGTAAACCATTATAGGCCAATGTACGGCCTTCAACACGGAGCCTTGGCTCACACCGAACAAAAAGCTATAAAGGGCCCCAAAATTACTAGTGTAAAACCATTCAAACGGGAAAACCAACGGTCTAATCTATATAAAAAACGAGAAACGAGAAACACGTATAAATTACATAAACAAACGACAACTACTGCACATCAGATTCCTTAGAATAACTGATTCTTCTATACGTATTTACTTCCAATTACGGAACACTTTCTAACTGGTATAATTTCCGGAATGATGAGGTTTAAAAAGGTTTATGTCGCACACATAAAAGTTACTAGTCTAGTATAATATCTATGTATATATACCAAAATTCAACGTTCAAGTTTTGAAATAAAAAAAAAAACACTTTTAAAGATTTATACAACAAAAAGCGGACACGCTGCCTCTACCATATCACATATGTTCAAAACAGTTAATATCACAAATATTCAATATAAGTTTTCATTTTATTCAATAAATGTTAATCGGACGGACTGATAATTTCTGAAAAATACAAGTTGTTAAAGCGTCATATCGATCAGTAGACTTTTTTCTGAATTTTTTCAAGATTGCTTCTACTAATTTCAACTACTGTTTATGAGATGGGGGTATCCCCTTTGTCTCACTAACGCCCTTACAAGGTTGACACGAAAAATTCAAATTAATTACAGTTAAAACAGCTAAGACTATTTCCGTGCGTTTCGTGGACATTAATGTTTATATAAGTATACATTTAATGAATGTTTATATTTAACATACAGTTTAACTTATGTTTTTATTTACTTTCAGGATGTCTTGATTGAGGAAATGAACTGATTGCATATGTTAATATGCACGTCGTCCCTTAGCACTTAAAAGCATATTTAACTTCGTCAAGAGAATACTTTGAAAAAAGTTGAAATTTCATTCAATTAACGAATCAAATATGATATCCGGTAACAATTCGACAGAGAGTGATTCGGAACATATACAGATTTCCCAACTGAATAAGTTAATATTTGAAACAACTTTAATACCATCATATATTTACATATTGCTTTTAATGATAATTGGTATTCCTGGGAACGCATTAGTCTGTTACATTTACCAAATCAAAATACGAAACAGACAGCTATCAACAAATATTTTTATTCTTGCTTTGTCATGGTTTGATTTGGTCAATTGTGTGGTCACGCTTCCTATAGAAATTAAATTCTTGACGAACCTTATAATGTTTGACCAACCGATCCTTTGCAAACTTTCACGATTCCTGACATTTTTCTGTAACAACGCTTCCTCAGTTATTCTTCTGACAATTGCTATTGATAGGTTGAATGCTTTCCTGTCTGGTCCAGTTAGACGTCGATTGAAGCCAAATACAGCAAAGATTATAGTTGTTATTGCAATTTTCATTTCCGCTGCTGTAAGCTGGCCAATGATTATTTTCTTTGGGACGTTTACTTTTCCGTTAGACAATGGTGGAACAGGAAAATCATGTTTGATCGTTAATAAATATGTGAAAAGTAAACAAACCATTGTTTTCACAATTTTACTGCTGTCCCTACATGTTATATTTGATTTAACATTTTTTATAATATATTCGATTATTGGAAAGAGAATATGTTATGATAGTGGTTTGATTGCACTGCATTCAATTGAAAATGACCGTGGTGGATGCTCTCCTGTAATAAAGATAAGAAAACAGAGCGATTCGTCAAACGGGGATGCTTACTTGACTCGGGACATGTCCAGGAGTCGGTCAACAAGCCCCTACGTACTAGAACTAAACTGCATATCCAAAGAATGCGAGAGCAATGTGGGAATACCATCAAATCGGGATTCTCTAGAACTGAGTAAACTAATGACAGAATCCAAAGATAATAGTTTTAAAAATAGCAGTTGTAAAACACGTGCGACGCTATGTACAGAGAAAGTGTCTCCTTCGTCTTCTGAATGTAAAATATTCAATCGAAGAACAACTGTAAATAGAACTTCATTTATACTATTTATAGTAACAATGGCCTATGTCATCTCATTTATGCCGTATTGCGTCATTGTTGTGATACGCCATGCATCTAAAACATCGTTTTATGATGAGCTAACCAATGCTGAAAAAGCTGTGTACCAGATATTTTTGCGTTCATATTCTCTCAGTAGTGCAATTAATCCCATCATATATAGTTTAATCAATCTAAGTTTTCGAAAAAAATGCAAACAGACGTTTTACGAATTTGTGTATTTTTTCCGAAAAAAGCCGGAAATGACGTAAATAGATTTGTTGCTTAAGGTTCTGATGTAATAAAAAGGATAAAACACTCCTTAATTTGTTATTGAAAAACTACAGCTTTATTCACATATTGACTATTCTTTTCACTTAGTCAGTATGTTGATTCTTATATTGGTGCCAGTGGATTTTCAGATTAAACAAAACCTGATGACACAATCTTGAACATTATGATAATTCAATATATTTGCATTTTTGATTGATTAAAATCCCCTTCAAGTGCCTCCATGTTCCTGATATCTACGTCATACACTTACGATATAAATGCGAACAATTTCATACAATCATGCATCTCTGGGTCAAATGGAAGCAAGCATTGATTAAATATAATTTTTAGTTTTTATTGTCCTAAATATTTGTTATAAAAACACACACACACACAAAAACACTAATCTTTCACATTTGCCATATGGCTTTTATAAACTTGAGAAAAATGTTCCATGACGATTTTCTTTCTAGTTTTATTTTAAACAGAAATAATGATATCAGACGAAATGCACTAGTTCGTGTTATGAACTAGGAATTCTTAACGCCTGATATGAAAGAAAGAGTTATATACGTCAAGACTAAGTTCTATATATACATGTATATAAATGCTCTTGGATTTTGGGTCCTCGATGCTCTTCAACTTTTTACTTGTTTGGCTTTACAACTATTTTGATCTGAGCGTCACTGATGAGTCTTATGTAGACGAAACGCGTATTAAATTATAATCCTGGTACCTTTGATAACTATTTTACACCACTGGGTCGATGCCACTGCTGATGGACGTTTCGTCCCCGAGGGTATCACCAGCTCAGTAGTCAGCACTTCGGTGTTGACATGAATATCAATTATATGGTAATTTTTATAAATTTCCTGTTACAAAACTTTGAATTTTTCGAAAAACTAAGGATTTTCTTATCATAGGAATAGATTACCTTAGCCGTATTTTGCACAACGTTTAGAAATTTTGGGTCCTCAAT
Source organism: Mytilus edulis (assembly GCF_963676685.1). Taxonomy (NCBI): domain Eukaryota; kingdom Metazoa; phylum Mollusca; class Bivalvia; order Mytilida; family Mytilidae; genus Mytilus; species Mytilus edulis. The sequence goes on along the minus strand of NC_092355.1, from coordinate 50,779,976 downwards.
GCTCTCCAACTTTTTACTTGTTTGGCTTTACAACTATTTCATCTGAGCGTCACTGGTGAGTCTTATGTAGACAAAATGGTGTCTGGCGTATCAAATTATAATCCTGGTACCTTTGATAACTATTTAAGAATGGGAAATGTCAATGGTTAACCCGTATAAAATCTATTAGTGCAGAAATTTAGTTTTTTTATGCTCAAACTATTCAGTCAAATATGATTACTTTAAAACAAGCTTTCATATTAGAAAAAGCAAAGTCAAAAATTTAGTTGTAAAACTGCGAAATTTGCTTACATGTATCATAGCTATAATTTCATATAAAAATTAAAGTTTCATTAAAAAAAAAATGTGGTAAAAATGTGGTTATATTACTTTCAAATTGTATGATTGCCAAATGACTTTACCCAAATGATCAAAAGTGCATCGTTTTATAATTAGATGTTACAGCACTGCACAAATATGCTATGATGACCTAGTGTACGGTGACATATTATTATAGTTGATATGTCACCGTACGCTAGGTCATCATAGCATATTTGTGCAGTGCTGTAACATCTAATCATAAAACGATGCACTTTAAAGCAGGAAGTTTGGGAATTGTTTTGTTATTCTAGTCATTTTTTAAAAGTGACCTTTCAAATCATATATATTATATATAGATTATAAATAAATAAAATGATGCATTGTGATTACAAATGAGATAAATATCAAGTATAAAACATAGGACAAAGATCTTAACAACTACAGGTCATTGTACGGCCTTCAACAAGGAGAAAACTCCATATATTATATATAAAGTTGAAGTAACACGAGGTTACTAGAAGATGCAGTATGAGTGCCAATGGGACAACACTTTTTTCCAACTCACAATTTGTAAAAGTAAACTATAAATATAATAAAATTGAGAAAGGAAATGGGGAATGTGTCGAATCGACAACAACCCGCAATGGATCTTCAATGTAGCGAGAAACTCCCGCATCCGTAGACGTCCTTCAGCTGGTCCCATAAAAAATATGTATACTAGTACAGTGATAATGGAAACATGTTAAAAATTTGGAAAGATAAATTTTACTGCTCTGTTCAAGCTAAATATTGTTGACAAACAGCAACACACAACAAGCCATGAAGATTTCTAATTATTTATAGGCAAATTAAAAAAAGATATAGGATAAGATACTTTCTGATTTTTCAGCCCCCCTTTTACCTCGGACAATGAGGATATAGTTCTCCATCACAACAAACTGTCAGTTCCGATCTAAAAGAGGGACGAAAGATACATGTACCAGAGGGACAGTCAAACTCATAGATAGAAAATAAACTGACAACGCAATGGCTAAAAATAAAAAGACAAACAAACAAATAATAATACAGAAGACACAACAAAGAATACTAAAGACTAAGCAACACCAACCTAACAGTACACATATTGAAAGAATGTTCATAAATATAGATATTGGAATAACTCAGCGTCATCTTCCGGTTATAGTCCTCTCGAGATCTTCTCGCAGTGAGCGGGGTATAACGTCTGTATTATTTGGGTAGATAAATAGATACTTAAAAATCAACCAAAATTAACGCACCTCCAACAGATTCAGTTTTAAGAAGCTATTAGCTATTTAAAAAAAAAACATGACCTTAAACAATGCCAGCATATATTATACCGTAAGTATCGAGGGGATGCATGGCAATAGTAGTTACTACATGTATATCAGTTACACAACTGTACAGTGACCTATATTTGATTACTTCTATGTCATTTGGTCTCTGGTTGAGAGTTGTCTCATTGGTACATCATATAATCGTATTTTTAATCGAAGCCTTTATTTTCTAGGTTGTGTTTTGTGTACTATTGTTTGTTTGTCTTTTTTATTGTAGCCATAGCGTTGTCAGTTTATATTAAAAAAAAAGAAGATCTATGAGTTTGAATGTCCCTAGTATCTTTCGTCCCTCTTTTATACTGTCTATTACGTGTGCTGGTCTGAGTAGTCGGGTTTGGGGGTTGAAAAGACATGCTGTACATATACTGTTCAATAATAAAATGGCTATAAAAAGCTGAACAAAAAGACCTCTAAAATTTGTTCGTTTTTGGACTCGAAATAAATCAAATGAGGAATATTTTGCCACAAATTTATCTTATGGCTGAACAAAGCAAGAAAAAGTGTGTTGAACTATTATATCTGTATATAGTTATCAAAGGTACCAGGATTCTAATTGTGTACGCCAGACGCGAGTGTCGTCTACATAAGACTCATCAGTGACGCTCATATCAAAATATTTATAAATCCAAATAAGTATACAAAGTTGAAGAGCATTTAGGATCCAAAATTCCATAAAAGTTGTGCCAAATATGGCTAACTTAAGGTAATCTATGCCTGGGATAAGACAATCTCTAGTTTTTCGAAAAATTCAAAGTTTTGTAAAGAGGAAATTTATAAAAATGACCACATCATCGACACACATGTTTCGCTGCTGCCTCAGAAGAACGTTTTACAGTTTACCTTTTGTCCCATTGATACGGTGCTTTTTGTCCGCGATTTGCTTTTTGTCCGCTTTTGCTTTTTGTCCGATTATTTTGCTTTTTGTCCGATACTTTTGCTTTTTGTCCGTTGCTTTTTGTCCGTTTTGCTTTTTGTCCGATAATTTTGCTTTTTGTCCGATACTTTTGCTTTTTGTCCGTTGCTTTTTGTCCGTTTTGCTTTTTGTCCGATAATTTTGCTTTTTGTCCGACACTTTTGCTTTTTGTCCGTTGCTTTTTGTCCGTTTTGCTTTTTAGCTCACCTGGACCATAGGACTAAGTGAGCTTTTCTCATTTTCTCATTATTCGTCGTCGTCATTAATTTTTACAAAAATCTTCTCTTCTGAAACTACTGGCAAAATTAAAGCAAACATGGCCAAAATCATCCTTAGGGTATTTAGTTTCAAAAAAGTATCCGATGACCCCGCCCAATAATTAAGATGGCCGCAATGTCTAAAAGAAGAGCATCGCATAAAATGTAGATTTTGGCTTATATATCTGAAACAAAACCATAGAGACAATCTAACAAGGGATAAGAACATTTCGCCTCATAAAATAATGTGGACCAGTCAGAACTTTTCATGTGGGACAATATGAGCTCTTAATTTAAAAAAAAGTCGGACAATCGGGAATAAGGCCTACAGACTTGAGCAATTCTAAAATAAACACTGTTGATGTATCTCTTTTAAATTTTCTATTAAAAAGTGTTTTACATTTACGAATGCACTATATTGTATCTGTATCTAAAATATTAAACGCATTTATTTCGTGATAGAAATTAAGTAAATTAATGCTTAAGTAACCATTTTATTACTTTTCCCCCTCTTTTCGAGTTTGTCAAACAAAAATAAACTATTTTGTTGAAAATGCTGTTGTGTTAACCAAAGTTTCCTTAATCTTATTACTTGAATAACCTCGAAATTCCTCGTCATTTGGATATAGTTGCTAAATAATTCCGAAATGTATGGATTAATACAGTTTATCTAAATAAATAGCTACACAGTCATGTATTACGTAAACTTTGTGATAGTGTTTCAAAAATGAAGTTTGTTTGTTTGTTATATTTGTAATATTTGTAATGTTTAAGAAAAATAAAGGTGTTGGAAATATGACGAAAATATTACCAGACTTAAAAAAGTTTTTTTTAACTGAAATGTTGGAAAATATTTTGGAGCGACTGTCAATCGGCCATTCGCATATAAGTGCAAATGGTGACTATATATTATTAGCGGGAAGAAGAAACTGTGCGTTTAAGCAATAACATGTCGTAAATGTGTGCACTTCCACATGTAGCAAACACCGACACCATTTAACATAATGATAAAACTATTCAAACGAGAAAACCATTGATTTACAAAACACTATACGACAAACAAATACAGAAACAAACAACAACTATTGAATTACAGATTGAAACTCCGTTCCTGACTTATTCGTATGATTATCATATATAATATTTAGCGCGGTTAAACATCAATTTAGAATTTCAATAACGAAACCATCACTGAAGGATTATTTGATTTGATAAATTTCTAAACTATTCTAAAGTTTCGAGCATATAAAAAAGAAGATGTGGTATGATTGCCAATGAGACAACTATCCACAAAAGACCAAAATGACACAAACATTAACAACTATAGGTCACCGTACGACCTTCAACAATGAGCAAAGCCCATACCGCATAGTCAGCTATAAAGGCCCCGATAAGACAATGTAAAACAATTCAAACGAGAAAACTAACGGCCTTATTTAAGTAAAAAAATGAACGAAAAACAAATATGTAACACATAAACAAACGACAACCACTGAATTACAGGCTCCTGACTTGGGACAGGCACAGATTTAAATAATGTACCGGAGTTAAACATATTAGCGGGATCCCAACCCTCCCCCTAACCTGGGACAATGGTATAACAGTACAACATAAGAACGAACTATAAAAATCTGTTGAAAAAGGCTTAACTCATCAGATAGACACAAATACAAGTGGACGCGGCCGGGTACTTATACATCCCGACACAAAAAGTCACAATGAACAGATCTGAGAGTACTCGCAGTTATCTGACAGCTATTTCAAAGCCACTAACAACTAATAAAAAGTCATGCCTCTGAGACTTAACGTTCGTTTAAGTCTTTGAATATCCCATGTATTCTACAAATTGGTGTACGTACACCATTGCTCACACGTTTGAGGATGACAGACTAACTTACGACCAGAATGAATAAGAATTAGTCTATATAGCAAGATCTAAAATATTTCTAGTGTAAAAGACTTTAACCTCGCCACATTATTTATGTATGTGCCTGTACCAAGTCAGGAGCCTGTATATTCAGTGGTTGTCGTTTGTTTATGTGTTACATATTTGTTTTTTTCATTTATTTCTTTGACATAAATAAGGCCGTTAGTTTTCTCGTTTGAATTGTTTTACATTGTCTTATCGGGGCCTTTTATAGCTGACTATGCTGTATGGGCTTTCCTCATTGTTGAAGGCCGTACGGTGACCTAATGCTGTTAATGTCTGTGCCATTTTGGTCTTTTGTGGATAGTTGTCTCATTTGCAATAATACCACATCTTCTTTTTTTATAAGAATGCCAACTCCTCACACGTACAATTATTACTTCATTTTCTTTTTTTCACTCATCTAATTATTATATCTATTTTAATTCAATATTGTATCCATATAAATGTATATGAACGCTTACATATATATAATTATTGCGATATCATATATAAGAGAGAGGCAAAGTGTACCAAAGGATAATCACACTAAAAAGGGTTGAAACAAACCAACAAAGCCGCAGCTGAATGAAAAACAACAAGATACACAACAGTCCACAAAACAAATGGTCCGAGAACACAATTAATTCGTAGTGCATTTCTTTTAGAACATAAATGAAAATTTAAAAAATCCCACCTGCGCTTTCTCAATGAAACTTTTACAGTGTGTTGTACTAATTTTGGGACAAATTATATCAAAATTATAGAAAACTTCATCGCGTCTAACTCAAAATATGGACAATTTTGTGTTTAGGGTGTCTTGAAATCTTTTGACAGCTTCCGAAGTGCTAATTTTTAACCTTTTTCAGCTGAACCAAATCACTACTTTCCTGTAAAATTCTGGACCCAAACTTTTTTACAGTGTAATTTCACCCCCCCCCCCCCCCCCCCTACTTACAATGTGAGGCATTAAACAAGGAGAAATAAATTTGGAAGGTGTATAAAAATTATTGGCAAGTAACCCACTGTTATCACTAGGGACTAATAACGAAAATCAAGGGACGACAATTGTGGTCTCGGACGAAATCATTGAAATTTAAAATCTGAGCAACGAGAACCAATGCAACTGTGATGATGTATGGTTAACTGGAAGAGTAAGATAATCCTGCTCCGTCCATTAAGTTTTAAAAAGTCATGTATTAAACTCAAACTCTCGAACACGTTGTCTTGGAAGATCTTTATTCCAAGGGGGTCCTTAATAGTTGCTTTTTGATAATCCTATAAGGAGTTTATAATTTAACTCCTTGCGAACACTTTCATAAGGAACGAAAATTCCCATCTGCATCTTTTTGAAAAGATTGCAAATATTGTTTAAATTAAATAGGGTATCCCATTTCAAACCCAGCGTCTCGGAAAATCTCATTTTAGGGCACTAGACAATGATTAAATGTAGTAATTCGATAATAATAAATGGATTTCTCGCGAAAACATTGTTAAGGCGAAATTTAAAGTTTGTCTTGGCTGATTGAAGAAATTTCACAATAAAAACTGAAACGCAAAAACGCAAAAACGCATAAAGATGTTTATTCAGGACAATAACTTATATAAAACAACAGCAGAAATACATATAATGTACCACCAATGGAGGTTGTAAAATACTGTAGGTGATACTTAAACGTAATGTTCTATTTATTTTTTTGTCGTTAAGGGGACTGGAGGGTATTAATCCATTATTTTTTAAATATAGGATTTTGCTTGTTTTTCTATAGATGAACTTTTATCATATACTAAATAGAAAAATCAAATAAAAACATGGGGTTATCGTTCACTTAAGCTCACAATCTGCCCTCGAAAGAAGCAACCATTTTTGTTAAGGTACTTTTTTTTAAGTTGAACTAATAGGAGAAATAGAGAGATATATATATCGAAATAAAAAAAGAACTAAATTACAGAAATCGATTTAATTTTACAACTGTTTAGTTTACGTAAAGCATATTTGAAAAATATCTATAGGTCACCGATGAGTTGAAAAAGACATTTTAATTCTAATGCCAAAACAAAATGTCATTATTGCACTAAAGGGAGACAATTTGGAGCTTTTACAGTGATATAAACATTTGAAAAATAAATCTGAGGCCAAAATCATTCGATTTTTTGGGTTGATTTTTGAGCCAATTCATAAAGTTATAACTAATAGTGTAATAAATAAAATTTGTAATGAAAACAAAAATGATAAAATTTTTGCTGAAATTACCCTCGAGCCTCCGAAAGAGCAAGTATTGCACAAAAAAAGGAATCATCCTTTAACGGAAACAACTCTTGAAATCATCGGCTATTCGTCGATGACTAAAGGCTATTTATTTCTGAAATCTAAATTTTGTTTTGCTGTTCTGAGTGTTTAAGATGTTACATGCAGCTAAAATATTGGTAAAACATTTGAAAAAATACTGATCTGTATAAAATTTACACAAAAGTAAACGAATGAAAGCCACTGGAATGCAGTCCAGGACTCGGATAAATAAGCACATTTAAACAAGAGTTCACACACTGAAATGTCTCGCCTACTTTACTCATCATTAATATTATGTTGATAGCCCTAAGTATAAAGATTTATTACAACTGCCACATAAACTTAACATTAACCAAGATAGCTAAACAAAGACCAAATGAATTATGAAAATGAGGTAAAGGTCAGACGAACCATACCAGGCAGACATGAACAGCTAACAATTCTTCGATACAACAAATATACTTGACCTATCACTTATAGTTTAAGAAAAACAGACCAAAACACAAAAACTTAACACTGTGCAATGAACCGTGAAATTGAGGTCATGGTCAAATAAAACCTTGGAGACTTATATATAGATCATAAGATATTTTCATGCACCAAATATAGTGACCTTTGGCATATAATATTAGATAAAAAGACCAAAACTCAAAAACTGAACTTTGACCACTGAACCATGAAAATGAGGTCAAGGTCAGATGATATCTTCCCGCTAGACATGTACACCTTACAATCATTCCATACAACAAATATTGTAGACCCATTGCATAAAGTATGAGAAAAACAGACCAAGACAGAAAAATTTAACTATAACCACTGAACCGTGAAAATGAGGTCAAGGTCAGATGACACCTGCCAGTTGGACATGTACACCTTACAGTCCTTCCATACACCGAATATACTAGCCCTGTTGCTTATAGTATCTGAGATGTGGACTTGACCGCCAAAACTTATTCTAACCTTTGTTCACTGATCCACGAAATGAAGTCGAGGTCAAGTGAAAACTGTCTGACGGGCATGAGTACCTTGCAAGGTACGCACATACCAAATATAGTTATCCTATTACTTATAATAAGAGAGAATTCAACATTACAAAAATTCTGAACTTTTTTTTCAAGTGATCACTGAACCATGAAAATGAGGTCAAGGACATTGGACATGTGACTGACAGAAACTTCGTAACATGAGGCATCTATATACAGAGTATGAAGCATCCAATTCTTCCACCTTCTAAAATATTAAGCTTTTCAGAAGTTAACTTACGCCGCCGCCGCCGCCGCCGCCGCCGCCGCCGCCGGATCACTATTCATATGTCGAGCTTTCTGCAACAAAAGTTACAGGCTCGACTAAAATGACAGATTATATGAACTGAGTGGCAATAAAAGCACAAGTCTAACACTTGCTTTTTAAAAAATTAAAATCTTTATTTAAAATGGTCATCTTTAAACAAACAAAAATTGAATATGAAAATTTACAATTCCAACAATAGATCGATATTAAACAGAAATGTTTCATTATCATTTTTCGGCTACAATTGGTATATGAACCATCCAAATGTCAAAATATCAACATAGAGTATTTACAAAGAATGTTTCTGTTATGTTGTGCAACTAAATCTCTACAGCAAATGGTAGTGACAACACTAGATGTTAATTAGGATCCAGCGAAAAGCCAGGCTTTTGTCCACGAAGGTAGCAAATTGTCGGTGTAACTATCGCTGACGGCTTTTGGTAACACACGATATGGTTGTTGGTCATGTTGTTATCACCAAGGGAAGGTCATCGTGCTCTTAATTTCCACACAAACTGATATAGCTCCAAAGGTTTAACAATGAACACCAATGGACACTCATGTCAATTGGAAGGCCACGCGGAATCAATATCGGAGATGTTAAAAGACAAATGCATCGGTCATGCTGGGCTTTTGTTGCTTAATGTCTAAATGGACATGGCCTATAATTAAAAGATCCTTTTGCGGAATTTGTGGATTATTTGGTCAACTGTATACAGTCTACGAGCAATTGCATCCTGGGAAAAGCCTCATTAGATAAACCCCAATTTGTTGTAATTGGTTGTCAGAAAGACCTGGCATATAGTCTTATATTTATTGAACTTACTTACTTACAATAAGGGATAAGCCAGTGAGTAAGTCAGCAAAGGGTTAGGGAAGTACCTTGGTATATAAAAAAGTCGAAATAAACAATTACCGGCTGGCCAAGAGATTCTCCACGTGGGGTATGATGCCAGAGGTAGAAGTAGGCATTGCCTTAAAAAAGGCACAGATCACTTAGGCCCAAGACCCGTACGAGTTTGACAACAATGAATTAAAAGGGTAAGGTGGTACCTCTGTTTGCAACGAAGTCGAAATACACTTTAATAATTGCCGGCTGGCCAAACTAAAAGATTCTCCACGTAGGCCATTTTACCAGAGATAGAGAAGGGCATTGCCATACAAATTTCTTATAGCACTTATGCCCTAGACCCGTACGAGTTTGACAATAATGAATCAAAAGGGGGAGATGGTACCTCTGTTTACAACAAAGTCGAAATAAAGTATTGCCGGCTGGCCAAACTAAGAGGTTCTCCACATAGGCCATTTTACCAGAGATAGATATGGTAATTGCCTTTAAAATGGCATATAACACTAATTCCAAAGACCTGTACGATTTTGCCTGCAAGGGGTTAAAAATAAAAGGTGTTACCTTTGTTTACAACGAAGTCGAAATAAACCTCTACCTCTGGTATAATGATCCACGTAGAGAATCCCGGAGTTTGGCCTACCGGCTACAGTTATTTTGACTTTAATGTGAACAGAGGTACCACCTCCTCATTTTAGCTCTTTACTGACAAACTCGTACGGGTATATGCCATATAAGTGCTATAGGCTATTTTAAAGGCAATGACCACCTATACCTCTGGTAGCATGGCCCATGTGGTGAATCTCGTAGTTTGAACAGCCGGCAATATTTCATAACGACTTTGCGATATACTAGAATACCCTCCTTTCCTTTTGCTGGCATAAGTGCTATAAACCATTTTAAAGGCAAGGCCCACCTCTACCTCTGGTATCATGATAAACGTGGATCATCTTTTATTTTTGGCCATCCGGCAATAGTTTATTTCGACTTTGTTATATACCAGGGTACCCTCCTTACCCTTTGCTGACAAACTCGTACAGATCAATGGAATAAGAAGTATGGGCCATTTTAGATGCAATGTCCACCACTACCTTTGTTATAATGACCTATGTTGAGAATTTCTTTGTTTGGCCAGCCGGCAATAATTCATTTCGACTTCGTTGTAAACATAGATACCACCTCCCCCTTTTAACACTTTGCTGAAGCACTGGTACGGGTCTACGGCATAAGTGGCCATTTTTGAGGCTATGGCCACTTCTACCTCTGGTATCATGGCCCATGTGGAGAATCTCTTCGTTTAGCCAGCCAGCAATAGTTTATTTCGACTTTGTGATATACTTAGGTACCCCCCTTACCCTTTGCTGATTAACTTACACGGGTCTGGGACATACGTGTTATGGCTATGTTAGAGGTAATGCCTACCTCATCCTCTGATATAATACCCCGCGTATAGAATCTCTTAGTTAGGCCAGTCGGCTTAATTTATATTTTCGTTGTAAAAAGAGGCATCGCATCCCCCCTTTAACCTTTTGCTGACAAACTCGTACAGGTCTAGGGCGTTAGTTTTATCAGCCATTTAAAAGGCAATGCACACATTTAACCTAGGATTAATGGCCAACTTGGAGAATCTCGTACTTAAGCAAGCCGGCAATAATTTATTTCGACTTCTTTGTAAACAGAGGTTCCAACTCCCTTTTAAACCCTTTGATGATACCGCGTACTTCTCTAGGGAATAAGTGATTTAGGCCATTTTAGAGGCAATGACAACCTCTACCTCTGGTATCATGGCCCACGCGGAGAATCTCTTAGCCATCCAGCAATAGTTTAGTTCGACTTTATTATATACTAGGGTACCAACCTTACACTTTGCTGACTAACTCGTACGGGTCTAGGTCATACGTGCTCATGGTCATTTTATAGAGGCAATCCCTTCCTCTACCTCTCATATTATGGCCCGCGTGGATAATTTCTTAGTTTAGCCAGCGGGCAACAGTTTATTTCAACTTCGTTATATACCGGGCTAATTCATCCCCTTTTAACTCATTGTTGACAAACTCGTTCGGGTCTATAGCATAAGTGCTATAAACCATTTTTAAGAGAATGACTACTCCAACATCTAGTATAAGGGCGCACCTAAAAATGTCTTAGTTGGGGCAGCCGTCACTATTTTTGGTGGACTGTGTGATATACTAGAGTATTCCCCTTACCCTCTTCTGACCAACTCGTACTGGTCGAGGACATAAGTGCCATGGCCCATGGACCATTTAAGAGGCACTGCCTACCTATACCTCTGGTATAATGGCCAACGTGGAGAATCTCTTAGTTTGAAGAGCTGGCAATAATGAGGTTTATTTTTACTTCGTGATATACCGGCGAAACTCATGCCCCTTTTAATTCGTTGCTGATAAACTCGTGTAGATCCAGGACATAAGTGCTATAAGCCATTTATAAGGGTTTGACTACCTCTTCTTCTGGTATAATGGCCTACCTGGAGTATGTCTTAGTTTAGCCAGCTTTCAATAGTTGTTTTTTAGACTTAGGGATATACAAGAGTATTCCCCTTGCCCTCTGTTGACCAACACCTACGGGTCTAGGATATTAGTGCTTCGAGCCATTTTAGAGGTAATGCGATATATTGTAAAAGACATGAAATTTCATGTACAAATCATTTATAATGTGAGTATGGTCTGTATTTAACTCCTAAAAGGACATGGTATTTTGAAGTTCAAAATGAAACCTGCCAAAAATATACACATTTTATATCGGACATAAAGCAAAATTATCGGACAAAAAGCAAAACGGACAAAAAGCAACGGACAAAAAGCAAAAGTTTCGGACAAAAAGCAAAATAATCGGACAAAAGGCAAAACGGACAATAAGCAACGGACAAAAAGCAAAAGTTTCGGACAAAAAGCAAAATAATCGGACAAAAGGCAAAACGGACAAAAAGCAACGGACAAAAAGCAAAAGTTTCGGACAAAAAGCAAAATTATCGGACAAAAAGCAAAAGCGGACAAAAAGCGAATTGCGGACAAAAAGCACCGTATCATCCCATTGTCAAACATCTAAAGCCAGATTTGACCACGTGCACATGGTAAATTCTTCAGCTAAATGTCAAACTAGAAAAAAAAACTAATTACTAAAACAATCGGTTAATTTATGCTTTGTTCATTTGCAACGTGGTTTTTAAAAGAAATATTACATAACTTATTATATAATTACACTTCACAAAGTACACGTGTACTGTCAGTGGTAGACTGTACCTGATAGTGTTAGTTTCGTAGCCGCTGATATGTAAATATAACAAGTCCAAATCCGGGTTTGGACCTACGTCGCTGCATGTAATTCATTGAGGTATTATGTATTCCTATGCATAATTATTTAATCGTTTCCTTCATATTATACCAAGAAAAGATTATGACGTACATTTTCCTTGTGCAGTGCGTTTAAAGAATCAACCTAATAGTATTAAAAAAAGCCATAAAAAGCAAGTGATTGCATCGCTAATGTTGAATTAGTTTATTGGCAAATTGAACATTATCAAGCTGAAGACGAACAAACGATCATTCAGGCCACACTCAAAGACAAATTGAAGTTTCAGATGTTATTTAGTCTTCATGCCTATCTGAATAAAAACATCTTTTTCACATAAGGACATTAAAAGAGTTTGAATAGGAATATTTTCTGGGTAGGTATAGTTTGGGTTAACAAACATAATTATTCTTTCATATGGCCTCATTTCCGTAGAAGCCAAAAAAAAAAAAGCTGGACGAATATCTGTCTTGTACAATGAGTGTTGTTAAATTTCAAACTCTCAACAAATAGGAAGTACCTCCACGGCATATGTAAAAAATTGTTCACAAGCTGAAATTGAATATTATCAAGCTCCAGACAAACCATAAAATCACCCCCTTCAATAGAAATTTAATACAAAAAGTGTGACGAAAAATTTCATTTACAAAGAGTGTTGTGAAATTTCAAACTATCGACTACATGTTACAGGAAGTGGCTGCATGGATGATGCAATATTTAATTACAATTCAGCATTATTACGCTCAATCCCTTTCATAGAAGCTTAAAAAAGTTATACATAATTTTATACTCAAGGACTCCATGGAAAAATCAGAAGGGAACGTTTACAAATTAGAAAATCAAGTCAAGTAATACACATCAAACGAATGGAAAACAACTGTCATTTTTGTGACATGTTACAGGTATTTTCCGGCGTTTTGCATTTGCGCCGATTTTTTTTTCTTTTATTTGCGCCGATTTTTTTTTACAGGTAAATTACAGGTGAATAGATATAAGAAGAGTGCCAATGAGAGAACTCTCCATCCAAGTCATGTTATTTTTCATTCATCATTATAGACCTCTTCCGTTAGCCACTTGTACAAATTTAATGATTGTCAATCATAACATGTATATAACTGTTGTCCCCTGCTCACCATGGGGAGGTGGAAGATGGCCTACAAGATGCATCTCCAGACTTTTTCCTTGGCCGTACCCATAGTTCTTTAGCCTCTATCTTTCGGACATCTGCCACATAATTATGCTCGTTTTGTGTTTTGACAATAGAATCCGTGGTGGCCCTGGCTTTACACGATTTTATAGTACATTTGTAAGATATGTTGTTATGTTTCAGGACACTTACCTTCCAATATGTATGGCCCTCTTTGGCTCGTTTCAGTGTGCAATAGTCCATCGTGTTACAACGAAGTTCCAGAACAATATGATTCAAAAGTAACATAAATGAACAACATTTATAACCCGAGTTTACCAATGGTATTATATAGTATAGTACATGTACAAGTATTAACGTACCTGTAAATCTAATTAGGAGCAAATATAAAATCGGCGCAAATGAAAAAATGAAATCGGCGCAAATGAAAGAATGAATATTTTCAAAATCGGCGCAAATGTCATACGCCCGTTTTTTTCTTACCTGGACAATGGTAGATTAAACCTGGTTTTATAACTAGCTGAACCAGTGTTACGAGTAAAAGAACACTATTTCAATAATATGATAACCAAAACATAAACACTGTTATGTCTGTAATAGTGCAACAGCATTACACAAGTTGTCACCCTTCATATAAAAAAACGGTTTATACTGATATGGAAAAAGTAAAAACACAAAAATACTGAACTCCGAGGAAAATTCAAAAAGGAAAATCAAAAATCAAAAGGCAAAATCAAAAGTCCAAACACATCAAACGAATGGATAACAACTGTCATATTCCTGACTTGGTACAGGCATTTTCCTGTCTGTTTATGCCAGAAATTTCTGATGTAGAATGATAAATAAACAGATGACTTAGAATTCACTTGTATTAGGACGTGGCATTGAAAAGTCATCAATAACGGATACATGAAATGTTCTATAAAAGTGACGCATAAATCGTAAATAAATTTTTATTAAAAATTAAATCCACGTTTTGTTATTAATCCAGTGTATGTAAAGTGCGTATCCTAAAATGTCATTTTCACTGTATATGCCAGAAATTTCTGATGTAGAATGATAAATAAACAGACGACTTTTTTTTTTATTTTTGAAGAAAATGAAGAAAATAAGTTAAAATGTATATGTTAAGAAACACATTATACTAATAAAACAAAGTAAGAGGGTTTTTTTTCGCGCCTAAATCCAAATAGCTGTGAAATATATACTAAAATAGGTGAATATTTAGGACATTTCACGAACAGATCGTGCAGGTGTTTTATAACTAATAGGTAAGATGTTGTTGCAGAAAAAATATTCATTTCAACACAATTATTAAAGTTGTATAACGTAGAATAGGTTTTGTCATTCAGTTTCTTCATATTGAACTGAATTCCACTATGATGCTTGTTTTATGCGAGTCATGTTTACTGTCGAATAATTATACTATTCTTTCATTTTCACTGTAGAGCGAGTCATTAGTATTGTATATGCGGAGCATTTTCACTGTATGATTTATTTATTTTTTTATCTATTACAGCGTATTTTTTTAAGCATGTAAAGCAAGACTTTAGTTAGCGTGCTTGCTTTGTTTTTTTTTTTATTGTACAATCATTATGATAACACCCAATTTAATTCAAATATGATAATTATATAAATACAGGTAAAACTATGCCGATACATATTGTTTAAAGATGTCAATCTTATTTACAAAGTTTGTATAAACAATTATACAAACAAAGCAGGCAAGTAAACCAACGTTTTGCTTTACATGCATTAGGAAATTAGCTGTAAAGCCTTAATTTAGCCGACTTGCTCAAACAAACGGATTTGATAAAATTTAACTTACGGAGGAAAGTTTTGGTTTAAAACACTCTAAATAAATTCAATAGAAATAACATTTATTTCAAATGTATTCCATTTAATTTCTTATAAATCGTATAGGGATCTTTATCCTTGTTTTTTTTATCCATTTCCATATCCTTGTTTTTTTTATCCATTAATGATTACAATGACACTTCACCACTAATTACGTACATCTTGATATAGATTGAATCGTTGGTTTTCCCGTTTAAAAGGTTTTAAACGGGGGCCCTTTATAACTTGCTGTTCGGTGTCAGCCAAGACTCCATATTTTGACGTATAACGGTATACTATTTTAAATTGTGACTCGGATGGAGAGTTGTCTCATTGTCACATATGACATCTTATCTATCTATGGCTCAAACCGAAACGAGACGGGACAAAAAGGGATAAAAACACACTTTTTAAATATATTTATAATGGGCTTAATATGGGTCAGAAAAGAGTAGAATAGTGGGTCGCGTTGGGGTATAAGCGTGACGCTGAATTGCCGATTTTTTTATAAGCGTGACACGTGAAAGTCAAATGATTGTTTCGTGAAAACGAGAAATAAAGTATAGCGGGACACGGAAAATTTCAAAAAATGAGAACTGCATAGTATAAGCGGGATACGAGAATCTGACAAAGCAGTAACGGGATCAGGTATCAGACCCCCCCCCCCCCCCCCCCCCAAATGATACCCCAGAATAAGATATTTATTTATCTTCATCATATTGTTACAGTCATGCCTTCAATAACAAATGTATTCCATGCATGCATTTTCATAAGTTACCGAATTAGCCCACATAGAGGTCCAAAGGGTCTAAGATCATCAAACATGAATTGTAGCATGCATGTCGTGTACAATAACCCAAATGTGCATTGTTTGACCTCTGTGGTAGTATCCACTCGCGGATCTAGAAATTTTCATAAGTAGGGCCCAATAGCTGCCTAAGAGGGGGCCCGCTCCAGTGATTCCATATGAAAGTAACCAAATGTTTTCCCAAAAAGGGGGCAACCCCCTGTCCCCCCTAAATCCTCCTCTGGTATCGAGCTGTTCATTACGGATCATTTTTTTTTTGTATCAAGGGTGCTCAGTCTACTTCACGTACCAATGCAAACAAAAAAGTTCGCCCACACACCTTACATTTCATGTTTTAATGACTGTGGATAATTTATGTCACATACCGTTTCACCTTATACAGTAAAAATCATGCAAGCAACAATCGAGTCAAACACATTTATTCTACCAAAACTGTCTTTTTCAGAATATGGAAATTGAAGCAGTTGAGGGTACAACTGGGAAAGTTAATCTTTTATAAGCTTTTCTGTCACCATTGCGTTTCAAGATGCATATTTCTCGGTTCGCAAGTGTATGTATTGCGTGGAAGATAACGTCCTCAAATGTACTCGTCTCTATTTTACACAGACTGCACTTAAACTCCGCTATATTAATCTTTGACTTAAAAAAAATACAGAAATATCTTTTAAATTTTTTTTTAAATCAAGGAAAAACGTAATTTGAAGAATACAATATGACATTTTGAGAAGCGTTTTTGTTACAAGTGTGAAAAGCTATATATTTGATCAAGAATGAATGAGGAGTTTGTATTTCAATTTGAAAATACATTTATCATAAATTCTAAAGTCATCAACTAAGTTTTTTCATTTGTTTCAAGTGCATTTATCACATAATTCTACAATAAAAATTCCTCGCATCTTTGAAAATTCCACATCAGAAATGACTGCACTAACAGTGATAATTCATCGCATCTATAGTTAAAATGGATCGCTTTCAAAAATCGATATGCTATATTATGTTGCTTTTATAACACTTATTTGAACTTTAATGCTATGTTTGTACATAATATAGACATATCACAATGAAAATATGTAAAAACTTTCCTTCAAATCGATTAATTTGGTATTTTCAAAACGTAAACAAACACAGTTTTCCCATGATCCTTTATTCTACAATATAGGACTGAATATCATTCGTCTTTAACAGAACAAATAAGAAAATAGTTGATATATAGTTGATATATAGTTATAGACTGCATTAATAGTGCTATTTAACATAATGTTAAATTTTGTTCTGGAAATAAATTTTCAACTGTAAATTCACAAAAACGAGATTTCTTGTCGAAACCGGTAAAAAAAACTTTTCATTTTCGTGGGCTTTTTAAGCTTGCTATTCTGTATTTGGATTTGCTCATTGTTGAAGGCATATACCTATATTGACCTATAGTTGCATACCTTCTACTTCATTTGGGTGTTGCACGTTGGCAATCATACCGACATCTTCTTCTTTTTTTATCATCATTCAGTCGTAAAATATTTTTTAAAATTTATTCAGTGATGCTCAAAACAGAAACATTTATATACATTAGTAATGATATTGTAAGATTCTTTTGAATTATTTTATTAATTATGGCACCCTCAACGGATGTTGGGGTGACATATTGTTATTCTACGTTTCTTTTTTTTCTTATTAAGTCACCAAAACGGAGTTTTTGGCGACTTATTGTTTTTGTTCGGTTTCTTATTATTATTATTATGGCACCCTCAACGGAGTTGGGGTGACGTATTGTTATTGTACGTTTCTTTTTTTTTTCTTATTATGGCACCCTCAACGGAGTTGGGGTGACATATTGTTATTCTACGTTTCTTTTTTTCTTATTATTTTTATTCTTCCACACATTTTGTCCACGCTATTTCTCGGAATTGAATGGACCAATGTTGATGGAATTATACCACAATGTGAAACTCCATGTGAAGTTGTGCAGCAGACTTTGGCATGTGCAAGATGGCCGCCGTTACCATGGAAACAGAAAAAATGTAAAAAATATTGTTTTGGTTTTTGGTGTATATTTTGAATAATCCTGAACTGAAAATCATAAAATTTTTATATATTGTTGGTGTCCACCATATACAGGTTTGAGATGATTTTGGGAATCTTTGGAACTACTATATTGCCATGGAAACTAAATATGTTTAGCATTAAACCCTATAAGGAAAATCTTAAAGTAGTATTTAAACTCTTAATATGGTATATCCAACCATTGAAACTTTAATGGTATGTTCCTTATCATATGCCAATGTGGTAGGTGTCTTTGGAATTTTGGAAATGGTCACCGTTACCATGGAAACAGCAGAAATGTCAAAAAATTTCAAATTGCTCCTAACTTTCTGAAAATTGACAGACATGCTAAGTGGCAAATCAAGAGTTGGTATTCGACTTTGGAATTTCCAAAATGGCCGCCGTTTCCATGGAAACAACACAAAATTCTA
The DNA here is from genome assembly GCF_963676685.1 of Mytilus edulis. Classification (NCBI taxonomy): domain Eukaryota; kingdom Metazoa; phylum Mollusca; class Bivalvia; order Mytilida; family Mytilidae; genus Mytilus; species Mytilus edulis. Next base: position 50,761,247 of record NC_092355.1, on the reverse strand, counting down.
AAATTTCAAAATGCTCCAAAATTGATGAAATTTTACAACAATGTTGATAGACATCTGTAGATGCGCTCTTTAACTTTAGAAATTTCAAAATGGTTGCCGCTCGCCTGGCAATGGGGGGACGAGGGTGCCATCCGTTATTGCTAGCAATTACAAATCTAGTTATGGCACCCTAAACGGAGTTTGGGTGACATATTGTTATTCTACGTTTCTTTTTTTCTTATTATTTTTCTTCCACTTTTTTTGTCCAGCTTATATCTTGGAATTGGATGAACCAAATGTTATGGAACTATACTATTATGTTAACCAGCATGTGCAGATTTGCAATCGGGGTATGGCATTTTCAAGATGGCCACCGTTACCATGGAAACAAAACAAATGTGAAAAAAAAAAATTTTGTTTTTGGTGAATAATTTGAGTATGCATGAACATAGAATCATCTAATTTTCATATATTGTTGGTGTCCACTATATACAAGTTTTAGGGGATTTTGAGAATCTTTGGAACTACTACATTGCCATGGAAACTAAATACATTTAACATTAAACCCTATGGGAAAACCTTAAAGTAGCATTTACTCCGTTAACAAGGAAGATCAAACTCAATGAAACTACATGGATATGTAACATGGCATGTTTCAAAGTGGCACCTGTCTTTGGAATTTTGGAAATGGTAACCGTTACCATGGAAACAGCAAAAATTTCAAAAGTTTCAAATTGCTCCAAACTTTATGAAATTTTACAACAATGTTAATAGACATTTGTAGATGCGCTCTTTGACTTTGGAATTTTCAAAATGGCTGCCGCTCACCTGGCAATGGGGGAAGGGTGCCATCCGTTATTGCTAGCAATTACAAATCTAGTTATGGCACCCTCAACGGAGTTGGGGTGACGTATTGTTATTCTACGTTTCTTTTTTATGGCACCCTCAACGGAGTTGGGGTGACATATTGTTATTCTACGTTTCTTTTTTTTCTTATTTTTCTTATTCTTCTTCCACACATTTTGTCCGTCCTGTTTCTCGGAATCCTATGGACCAATGTTGATGGAACTTTACTATAATGAGGACCCCCATGTAAAGTTGTGCACCTTGGTATGGAATGGTAAAAGATGGCCGCCGTTTCCATGGAAACAGCAAAAATGCGAAAAAAATCAAAGTGTTCCAAACTGGAAGAAACTCCACAGGAATGGTAACTGACATGTGCTGATTTCCAATCTGACTTTGGAATTTTCAAAATGGCTGCCGTTACCATGGAAACAGCTAAAATATCAAAAATTCTAACTCTTTCGTTATAACACTCAGCTAGATGAAACTTTATAAAAATGTTACCCGGTACGCTAAGATGTCAAAACAATATTTTGATAATTCAAAATGGCCGCCGTTGTCATGGAAACTGGGGCCAAGTTTTGCATTGACCCTATGGAAAAATGCATAAAATCTGCATTTTCTCAGAGAGTATTGCAACAAAGTAAATGAAACTGCATTGATATATAACATGACATGTGGCAATAAGATGTCTGCTTTTAGAATTTTGGAATTATCTACTGTACCCATGGTTGCAGGACAAATGTTCAAAATTTCCAAAAAAAATCGAAATGCTGCAAACTGGATGAAACTTTACAGGAATAGTGACTAACATGTGCGGAGTTGCATTTTGAAGTTGGAATTTCCAAAATGGCTGCCGTAACCATGGAAACAGCAAAATTGTCCAAAATTTCAAAATGCTCCAAACTTAATGAAATTTTACAAAAATGATGACTTGCATGTGTAGATGCACTCTTTGACTTTGAAATTTTCAAAATGGCTGCCGCTCGCCTGGCAATGGGGGCACGAGGGTGCCATCCGTTATTGCTAGCAATTACAAATCTAGTTTTTTCTTATTATTATGGCACCCTCAACGGAGTTGGGGTGACGTATTGTTATTCTACGTTTCTTTTTTTTTTCTTATTATGTCACCCGATCGACAATGTCGGGTGACATATTGCTATTCCTCTGTTTCTTTTTCACTATTATTATTATTATTATTATTATTATTTTTCTTCCACCTAATTTTGTCCGGCAGTTTTCTTAGAGCCAAAGGAACCAATCTGAATGATGGTGCACTATAACAAGGAACCCTGACTTTCCAGTTGCAGTGCAACTTTGGAACTAAAAAATGGCTGCCATCACCATGGAAACCGAAAAATAATGGAAAATTTCAGTTTTTGGTTTTGATGAATTATTTGGAAATGCTTTAACTCAGAATCATTATATTTTGATACAATGTAGGTGCCGGGCATATACTGGTTTTGGATGATTTTGGCAATCATTGGAACTGCTATGTTGCCATGGATACTACACCAAAAATTTCCAAAATATGGAAATGCTCCAAATTTTATAAAACTTCACAGTAACGATGAGCAACATTGGTTTATGTGGAATTTGGCGTTGGAATTTCCAAAATGTCTGCCGTTACCATGGAAACAATGCAAAACAGGTCAAAATGCTCCAAAAACTTCAGGGTTTGGTGAATAATTTTGGTATGCCTTAATTTAGAATCATCTAATTTTCATATAATATAGTTTTCAACTATATGCAGGTGTTGAATGATTTTGACAATAATTGGAACTACAATGTTACCATGGATACAGCAGCAAAAATTTCAAAAAATTCAAAATGCTTTAAACTTAATGAAACTTCACAATAATGTTGACTGTCATGTGTTGAAGCAGAATTTGAAGTTGGAATTTCCAAAATGGCTGCCGTTGCCATGGAAACATAAAAAATTTCAAAATTTTCAAAATGCTTCAAATGTTCTGAAAATTTGTAGAAAGAGGAATTAACATGCATATATGTGCATTCACTGTTAAAAAATTTTGAAATGGCTGCCGCTTAGTGGCAATGGGGGGAAGGGTGACATCCGCTATTGCTTGCAATGGCAAATCTAGTTATTATTATTCTTCCACCTATTTTGTCCGGCAGTTTTCTCGGAGCCAATGGAACCAATCTTAATGATAGTTAACTATAATGAGGAACACAAAATTCCGGGTTGCAGTAGGTCTTTAGACCATAAAAATGGTTGCCGTTACCATGGAAACGGAACAATTGTGAAAAATTCCAGTTTTTGGTTTTAATGAATTATTTGGAGTTGCTTTAACTTAGAATCATTATATTTTGATACAATGTAGGTGCCGGGCATATACTGGTTTTGGATGATTTTGGCAATCATTGGAACTATCATATTGCCATGGAAACTACACCAAAAATTTCCAAAATATCAAAATGCTCCAAATTTAATAAAACTCCACAGTAACGATGAGCAACATTGGTAGATGTGCAATTTGGCGTTGGAATTTCCAAAATGTCTGCTGTTACCATGGAAACAAGTCAAAAATGGTGAAAATGCTTCAAAAACCTTCAAGTGGCATTTACTTTCTTAAAATGGTAGGTCAAATCCATTGAAACTTTGATGGTATGTTCCCTCCCATGTACCAATGTGGTATCTGCCATTAGACATTTGGAATGGTATCTGTTACCATAGAAACCAGCCAAAATGTCAAAAATTTCAAAAATTTCAAAATGCTCCAAAATTGATGAAACTTACTATATTTGTTGACTGTCAAGTCTACATGAGACTTTTGAAGTTGGAATTTCCAAAATGGCCACCGTTGCCATGGAAACTGCAGAAATGTCAAATATTTTCAAAATGTTCCAAACATAATGAAACTTAATATTATTGTTAACTGGCATGTACAGATGAGACTTTTGACTTGGGAATTTTCAAAATGGCTGCCGTTGTCATGGAAACAGAAGAAATGTGAAACTTTTGACAATGCTCAAAATGTACTGAAAATTTACAGAAAGATATATCGCAATGCGTTGATCTGCATTTACTGTTAAATTGTTTTCAAATGGCTGCCGCTTAGAGGCAATGGGGGGAAGGGTGACATCCGCTATTGCTTGCAATGGCAATTCTAGTTATTTTTATTATTTTTCTTCCACACATTTTGTCCAGGAGTTTTATGGAAATCCATTGGACCAAAGTTGATGGAACTCTTTTATATTAAGGACCCTTAGGTGAAGAGTTGCAGGCACCATGGAATGGTTCAAGATGGCTGCCGTTTCCATGGAAACTGCAAAAATGTGAAAAATTTTCAAAATTCCAAATTCTTCATTATAAGACCCAAGTGGATGAAACTTTGTGGAAGTGTTACCTGATATGCCTAGATGTGCATGCAATATCAAGAGGTTCCAAAATGGCCGCCATTGTCATGGAAACAGGGCGAAAGTTTAACATTGACCATATGGGAAAACACATAAAAGCTACCTTTTCTTGAAGAATATAGCATCAATCCCAATGAAACTTTATAGATATGTAACATGGCATGTACCAATGTGGCACCTGTCTTTGGAATTTTGGAAATGGTAACTGTTACCATGGAAACAGCAAAAATTTCAAAAATTTCAAAATGCTCCAAACGAGATGAAATTTTACAACAATGTTAATAAACATGTGTAAAAGCGCTCTTTGACTTTGGAATTTTCAAAATGGCTGCCGCTCACCTGGCAATGGGGGGAGGGGTGCCATCCGTTATTGCTAGCAATTACAAATCTAGTTTTTATTATTTTTCTTCCACACATTTTGTCCAGGAGTTTTATGGAAATCCATTGCACCAAAGTTGATGGAACTCTTTTATATTAAGGACCCTTAGGTGAAGAGTTGCAAGCTCCATGGAATGGTTCAAGATGGCTGCCGTTTCCATGGAAACTGCAAAAATGTGAAAAATTTTCAAAATTCAAAATTCTTCATTATAAGACCCAAGTGGATGAAACTTTGTGGAAGTGTTACCTGATATGCCTAGATGTGCATGCAATATCAAGAGGTTCCAAAATGGCCGCCATTGTCATGGAAACAGGGCGAAAGTTTAACATTGACCATATGGGAAAACACATAAAAGATACATTTTCTTGAAGAATATAGCATCAATCCCAATGAAACTTTATAGATATGTAACATGGCATGTACCAATGTTGGACCTGTCTTTGGAATTTTGGAAATGGTAACTGTTACCATGGAAACAGCAAAAATTTCAAAAATTTCAAAATGCTCCAAACGAGATGAAATTTTACAACAATGTTAATAAACATGTGTAAAAGCGCTCTTTGACTTTGGATTTTTCAAAATGGCTGCCGCTCACCTGGCAATGGGGGAAGGGTGCCATCCGTTATTGCTAGCAATTACAAATCTAGTTATGGCACCCTCAACGGAGTTGGGGTGACGTATTGTTATTCTACGTTTCTTTTTTTTCTTATTATTATTATTTTTCTTCTTGCAACAAATTTTGTCCAGGTGATTTCTCGAAATCCAATGGACCAATGTTGATGGAACTCTACTATAGTAAGGACCCCCAGGTGCAGAGTTGCAGGAAGCATGGAATGGTTCAAGATGGCTACCGTTTCCATGGAAACAGAACAAATGTGAAAAAATCCAGTTTTTTGTTTTGGTGAACTGTTTGGATATGCTTTATCTCAGAATCATTATATTTTTATACAATGTAGGTACCCACTATATACAGGTGTTGGATGATTTTGGTGAGCATTGGAACTACTATGTTGCCATGGAAACTACACCAAAAATTTCGAAATTCTCAAAATGCTCCAAACTTCAGGAAACTTCACAGTAACGATGAGCAACATTGGAAGATGTGGAATTTGGCGTTGGAATTTCCAAAAAATCTGTTGTTACCTTGGAAACAATGCAAAAAGGTCAAAACTTTGAATTTCACAGAACATTCCAGAACATCAATGTTAAATTTAGTCTAGAGACATTAAATGGTATATGTTTATGGAGGGCAAAAAATTGCAGCGGGGGTTTGACTTTGGAATATTCAAAATGGCCGCCGTTACCATGGAAACAGCAAAAATATGAAAAACTTCAAAATGCTTCAAATTGAAGGAAACTTATAACAAATGTTGCCTAGCTTATGTAGACTTGACTTTTGAGTTTGGAATTTTCAAAATGGCCGCCGTTACCATGGAAACAGCAAAATTATCCAAAATTTCAAAATGCTTCAAACTTAATGAAACTTTGCAAAAATGTTACTAGACATCTGTAGATGCACTATTTGACTTTGGAATTTTCAAAATGGCTGCCGCTCACCTGGCAATGGGGGAAGGGTGCCATCCGTTATTGCTAGCAATTACAAATCTAGTTATGGCACCCTCAACGGAGTTGGGGTGACATATTGTTATTCTACGTTTCTTTTTTTTCTTATTATGGCACCCTCAACGGAGTTGGGGTGACATATTGTTATTGTACGTTTCTTTTTATGGCACCCTCAACGGAGTTGGGGTGACATATTGTTATTCTACGTTTCTTTTTTTCTTATTATTTTTATTCTTCCACACATTTTGTCCACGCTATTTCTCGGAATTGAATGGACCAATGTTGATGGAATTATACCACAATGTGAAACTCCATGTGAAGTTGTGCAGCAGACTTTGGCATGTGCAAGATGGCCGCCGTTACCATGGAAACAGAAAAAATGTAAAAAATATTGTTTTGGTTTTTGGTGTATATTTTGAATAATCCTGAACTGAAAATCATAAAATTTTTATATATTGTTGGTGTCCACCATATACAGGTTTGAGATGATTTTGGGAATCTTTGGAACTACTATATTGCCATGGAAACTAAATATGTTTAGCATTAAACCCTATAAGGAAAATCTTAAAGTAGTATTTAAACTCTTAATATGGTATATCCAACCATTGAAACTTTAATGGTATGTTCCTTATCATATGCCAATGTGGTAGGTGTCTTTGGAATTTTGGAAATGGTCACCGTTACCATGGAAACAGCAGAAATGTCAAAAAATTTCAAATTGCTCCTAACTTTCTGAAAATTGACAGACATGCTAAGTGGCAAATCAAGAGTTGGTATTCGACTTTGGAATTTCCAAAATGGCCGCCGTTTCCATGGAAACAACACAAAATTCTAAAATTTCAAAATGCTCCAAAATTGATGAAATTTTACAACAATGTTGATAGACATCTGTAGATGCGCTCTTTAACTTTAGAAATTTCAAAATGGTTGCCGCTCGCCTGGCAATGGGGGGACGAGGGTGCCATCCGTTATTGCTAGCAATTACAAATCTAGTTTTTCTTATTTTTATTCTTCCACACATTTTGTCCACGCTATTTCTCGGAATTGGTCAGACCAATGTTGATGGAACTATACCATAATATGAACCGCCATGTGAAGTTGTGCAAGAGACATTGGAATGGTAAAAAATGGCCGCCGTTACCATGGAAACTAAAAAAATGTAAAAAAAAATCAAAATTCTAAATCTTTCGTTATAAGAGCCAACCTAATGAAACTTTATGTAAATGTTGGCAGTGGTGCCCTGAGGTACCAACAGTACTTAGCTTCTGCAAAATCTCTACCATTGCCATGGAAACTGGAGAAAAGTTTAACATTGAACCTATGGGAAAAAACATCAAACCAGTCTTTTCTTAAGGAATATAAGATCAAATTCAAAGAAACTTTATGAATATATAACATGGCATAAGTCGATGTTGAAACTGTAGTTGGAATTTTCGAAATGAACACCGTTACCATGGAAACAGCAAAAATGTTCAAAAATCTCAAAATGCTCTAAACTTAATGAAACTCATTATAAATGACCAATGGCAAGTAAAGATCAGACTTTTGACTTAGGAATTTCCAAAATGGCCGCCGTTGCCATGGAAACTACAAAAATTTCAAAAACTTCAAAATGCTCCAAAATTGAGGAAACTTTACATCAATGTTAGCAAACATCTGTAGATGCGGTCTTTGACTTTGGAATTTTCGAACTGGCTGTAGTTTAGTGGCAATGTGGGAAGGGTGCCATCCGCTATTGCTTGCAATGGCAAATCTAGTTATTATGTCACCCGATCGACAATGTCGGGTGACATATTGCTTTTCCTCTGTTTCTTTACTATTATTATTATTATTCTTCCAATGATTTTGTCCGGCAGTTTTCTTGGAGACAATGGAACCAATCTTAATGATAGTTGACTATAATGAGGAACACGAAATTCCGGGTTGCAGTAGGTCATAAGACCATTAAAAATGGCTGCCGTTACCATGGAAACGGAACAAATGTGAAAAATAAAATTTTTGGGTTTTGGTGAATAATTTAGAGATGCTTAAACTCAGAATCATTATATTTTGATACAATGTAGGTGCCCACTATATACTTCTTTTGGATGATTTTTGGCATTCATTGGAACTACTATGTTGCCATGGATACTACACCAAAAATTTCAAAAATATCAAAATGCTCCAAATTTTTTGAAACTTTAGCATAACGATGAGCAACTTTGGTAGATGTGGAATTTGGCGTTTGAATTTCGAAAATGTCTTGTGTTACCATGGAAACAAGGCAAAAATGGTCAAAACGCTTTAAAAACCTTAAAAAGTGGCATTTACTTCCTTAAAATGGTAGGTCAAATCCAGTGAAACTCTTATGGTATGTTCCCTCCCATGTACCAATGTGGAATCTGCCATTAGAAATTTGGAATGGTCTGTGTTACCATAGAAACCAGCCAAAATGTCAAAAATTTCAAAAATTTCAAAATGCTCAAAAGGTAATGAAACTTAGTATGATTGTTGACTGTCAAGTCTGCATGAGACTTTTGGAGTTGGAATTTCCAAAATGGCCACCGTTGCCATGGAAACTGCAGAAATGTCAAATATTTTCAAAATGCTCCAAACTTAATAAAACTTTATATTATTGTCAACTGGCATGTATGGATGAGACTTTTGACTTTGAAATTTTCAAAATGGCTGCCGTTGCCATGGAAACAGCAGAAATGTGAATTTTTTTAAAATGCTCAGAATGTACTGAAAATTTACAGAAAAATGTATTGCCATGAATACATATGTGCATTCACTGTTAAGTTGTTTTGAAATGGCTGCCACTTAGTGGCAATGGGGGGAAGGGTGACATCCGCTATTGCTTGCAATGGCAATTCTAGTTATTATTATTATTCTTCCACCTAGTTTTGTCCGGCAGTTTTCTCAGAGCCAAAGGAACCAATCTGAATGATGGTGCACTATAACAAGGAACCCTGACTTTCAAGTTGCAGTGCAACTTTGGAACTAAAAAATGGCTGCCATCACCATGGAAACCGAAAAATAATGGAAAATTCCAGTTTTTGGTTTTGATGAATTATTTGGAAATGCTTTAACTTAGAATCATTATATTTTGATACAATGTAGGTGCCGGGCATATACTGGTTTTGGATGATTTTGGCAATCATTGGAACTGCTATGTTGCCATGGATACTACACCAAAAATTTCAAAAATATGGAAATGCTCCAAATTTTATAAAACTTCACAGTAATGATGAGCAACATTGGTAGATGTGGAATTTGGTGTTGCAATTTCGAAAATGTCTGCCGTTACCATGGAAACAATGCAAAACAGGTCAAAATGGTCTAAAAACCTTCAAGTGGCATTTACTTTCTTAAAATGGTAGGTCAAATTGATTGAAACTTTGATGGTATGGTCCCTCCCATGTACCAATGTGGTATATGCCATTCAATTTTGGGAACGGTCTCTGTTGCCATAGGAACCATCCCAAATGTCAAAAATTTCAAAAATTTCAAAATGCTCCAAAATTGATGAAACTTAATAGGATTGTACACTGACAAGTCTGAATGAGACTTTTGAAGTTGGAATTTCCAAAATGGCCACCGTTGCCATGGAAACTGCGGAAATGTCAAATATTTTCAAAATGCTCCAAACTTTATGAAACTTAATATTATTGTTAACTTGCATGTATAGATGAGACTTTTGACTTCGGAATTTTCAAAATGGCTGCCGTTGCCATGGAAACAGCAAAAATGTGAAATTTTCTAAAATGCTCTCAATGTACTGAAAATTTACAGAAAGATGTACTGCAATGCATACATGTGCATTCACTGTTAAACAATTTTGAAATGGCTGCCGCTTAGTGGCCATTTGGGGAAGGGTGACATCCGCTATTGCTTGCAATGGCAATTCTAGTTATTATTTTTCTTCTTGCAACAAATTTTGTCCAGGTGATTTCTCGAAATCCAATGGACCAATGTTGATGGAACTCTACTATAGTAAGGACCCCCAGGTGCAGAGTTGCAGGAAGCATGGAATGGTTCAAGATGGCTACCGTTTCCATGGAAACGAAACAAATGTGAAAAAATCCAGTTTTTTGTTTTGGTGAACTGTTTGGTTATGCTTAAACTCAGAATCATTATTTTTTAATACAATGTAGGTGCCCACTATATACAGGTATTGGATGATTTTGACACTCATTGGAACTACTATGTTGCCATGGAAACTACACCAAAAATTTCCAAAATATCAAAATGCTCAAACCTTAATGAAACTTCACAGTAACGATGAGCAACATTGGAAGATGTGGAATTTGGCGTTGAAATTTCCAAAATATCTGTTGTTACCATAAAAACAATGCAAAAAGGTCAAAACTTTGAATTTTCATAGAACATTCCAGAACATCAATGTTAAATTTCTAATTATTAAATGGTACATGATAATGGAGGGAAAAAATTGCAGCGGCGGTTTGACTTTGGAATATTCAAAATGGCCGCCGTTACCATGGGAACAGCAAAAATATGAAAAACTTGAAAATGCTTTAAATTTAATGAAACTTATAATAAATGTTGCCTAGCTTATTTTGACTTGACTTTTGAGTTTGGAATTTTCAAAATGGCCGCCGTTGCCATGGAAACAGCAAACATTTTGTAAATGGCTGCCGCTGGCCTGGCAATGGGGGAAGGGTGCCATCCGCTATTGCTTGCAATGGCAAATCTAGTTATGGCACCCTCAACGGAGTTGGGGTGACGTATTGTTATTCTACGTTTCTTTTTTTTTTCTTATTATGTCACCCTGACGGAGGTCGGGTGACATATTGTTATTGTACGATTCTTTTTTTCTTATTCTTATTCCGCACTTTTTGTCCAGCTTAGTTCTTGGAACTTAATGGACCAATGTTGATGGAACTATAACATAATGTTAATCACCATGTGTAGTTTTGCATCTGACTTTGGAATTAAAAAAATGGCTGTCATTGCCATGGAAACAGCAAAAATGTGAAAAATAGAAATGTGTTCCAATTTATATGAAACTTCTATGATATTAAGAGACTCATGCACACTTCAACATGGTACATTTTTTTTCAACTGGGGGGTCTCTAGACATAATTTGAGGGGGGGTGAATTTTTCATGGAACATTCCAGAACATAACTGTTAAATTTATTCTTGAGACATTAAATGGTATATGATGGTATATAATTATGGAGAGAACAATTTGCAGCAGAAGTTCGACTTTGGAATTTTCAAAATGGCCGCCGTCACCATGGAAACAGCACAAATATGAAAAACTCAAAAATGCTTCAAATTTAATGAAACTTAAAACAAATGTTGCCTAGCTAATGTAGACTTGAGTTTTGAGTTTGGAATTTTCAAAATGACCGACGTTGCCATGGAAACGGCACAATTGTTGAAAACAGAAAAACGTACATAAAGCTATGAAAACTGACTGAAGATCTTTTGTTATGGATATATCTGCATTTACTGATGGAACATTTTCGAAATGGCTACCGTTTAGTGGCAATTGGGGAACCAGGGTGACATCCGCTATTGCTTGCAATGGCAATTCTAGTTATTTTTATTATTTTTCTTCCACACATTTTGTCCAGGAGTTTTATGGAAATCCATTGGACCAAAGTTGATGGAACTCTTTTATATTAAGGACCCTTAGGTGAAGAGTTGCAGGCACCATGGAATGGTTCAAGATGGCTGCCGTTTCCATGGAAACTGCAAAAATGTGAAAAATTTTCAAAATTCCAAATTCTTCATTATAAGACCCAAGTGGATGAAACTTTGTGGAAGTGTTACCTGATATGCCTAGATGTGCATGCAATATCAAGAGGTTCCAAAATGGCCGCCATTGTCATGGAAACAGGGCGAAAGTTTAACATTGACCATATGGGAAAACACATAAAAGCTACCTTTTCTTGAAGAATATAGCATCAATCCCAATGAAACTTTATAGATATGTAACATGGCATGTACCAATGTGGCACCTGTCTTTGGAATTTTGGAAATGGTAACTGTTACCATGGAAACAGCAAAAATTTCAAAAATTTCAAAATGCTCCAAACGAGATGAAATTTTACAACAATGTTAATAAACATGTGTAAAAGCGCTCTTTGACTTTGGAATTTTCAAAATGGCTGCCGCTCACCTGGCAATGGGGGGAGGGGTGCCATCCGTTATTGCTAGCAATTACAAATCTAGTTTTTATTATTTTTCTTCCACCAAATTTTGTCCAGGAGATTTATGGAAATCCAATGGACCAAAGTTTATGGAACTCTATTATATAGAGGACCCTTAGGTGAAGAGTTGCAGGCACCATGGAATGGTTCAAGATGGCTGCCGTTACCATGGAAACGGAACAAATGTGAAAAATTCCAGTTTTTTGTTTTGGTGAACTGTTTGGATATGCTTTAACTCAGAATCATTATATTTTAATACAATGTAGGTGCCCCCTATATACAGGTGTTGGATGATTTTGGCATTCATTGGAACTACTATGTTGCCATGGAAACTAAACCAAAAATCTCAAAAATCTCAAAATGCTCCAAACTTCATGAAACTTCACAGTAACGATGAGTAACATTGGAAGATGTGGCATTTGGAGTTGGAATTTCCAAAATGTCTGTAGTTACCATGGAAACAATGCGAAAAGGTCAAAAAAATAAAAAATAAATAAAAATCCTGCAAACTGGATGAAACTTAACAGAAATGGTCACTGGCATAAGCAGAGTTGACTTTTGAAGGTGGAAATTTCAAAATGGCCGCCGTAACCATGGAAAAATCAAAAATGTCAAAAATTTCAAAATGCTCCAAACTTCATTAAATTTTACAAAAATGATAATGTGAATGTGTAGATGCACTCTTTGACTTTGGAATCTTCTAGTTTGCTGCCACTCGCCTGGCAATTGGGGAAGGGTGCCATCCGCTATTGCTTGCAATTGCAAATCTAGTTATGGCACCCTCAACGGAGTTGGGGTGACATATTGTTATTCTACGTTTCTTTTTTTTCTTATTATGGCACCCTCAACGGAGTTGGGGTGACGTATTGTTATTCTACGTTTCTTTTTTTTCTTATTATTATGTCACCCTGACGGAGGTCGGGTGACATATTGTTATTGTACGATTCTTTTTTTCTTATTATTCTTATTCCGCACTTTTTGTCCAGCTTAGTTCTCGAAACTGAATGGACCAATGTTGATGGAACTATAACATAATGTTAATCACCATGTGTAGTTTTGCACCTTACTTTGGAATTAAAAAAATGGCTGCCATTGCCATGGAAACAGCAAAAATGTGAAAAATAGAAATGTGTTCCAATGTATATGAAACTTCTATGATATAAAGAGACTCATGCACACTTCAACATGGTACATTTTTTTTTCAACTGGGGGGTCTCTAGATATAATTTGAGGGGGGTGAATTTTTCATGGAACATTCCAGAACATAAGTGTTAAAAGAGTTCTACAGACATCAAATGTCATATAATTGTATATTATTATGGGGAGAAGAATATACAGCAGTAGTTTGACTTTGGAATTTTTAAAATGGCGGCCGTTACCATGGAAACAGCACAATTGTTGAAAATTGAAAAACGTACACAACGCTATGAAAACCGTCAAACAGATCTTTTGCAATGCATATATCTACATTCACTGATGAAAAAAAAAATCAAAATGGCTGCTGTTTAGTGGCAATTGGGGAACCAGGGTGACATCCGCTATTGCTTGCAATGGCAATTCTAGTTTTTATTATTTTTCTTCCACACATTTTGTCCAGGAGATTTCTCGAAATCCAAAGGACCAAAGATGATGGAACTCTATTATATTGAGGACTCTTAGGTGAAGAGTTGCAGTCACAATGGAATGGTTCAAGATGGCTGCCGTTTCCATGGAAACTGCAAAAATGTGAAAAATTTTCAAAATTCTAAATTCTTCATTATAAGACCCAAGTGGATGAAACTTTGTGGAAGTGTTACCTGATATGCCTAGATGTGCATGCAATATCAAGAGGTTCCAAAATGGCCGCCATTGTCATGGAAACAGGGCAAAAGTTTAACATTGACCGTATGGAAAAAAACATAAAAGCTACATTTTCTTGAAGAATATAGCATCAATCCCAATGAAACTTTACAGATATGTAACATGGCATGTACCAATGTGGCACCTGTTTTTGGAATTTTGGAAATGGTAACTGTTACCATGGAAACAGCAAAAATTTCAAAAATTTCAAAATGCTCCAAACGAGATGAAATTTTACAACAATGTTAATAAACATGTATAAAAGCGCTCTTTGACTTTGGATTTTTCAAAATGGCTGCCGCTCACCTGGCAATGGGGGAAGGGTGCCATCCGTTATTGCTAGCAATTACAAATCTAGTTATGTCACCCGATCGACAATGTCGGGTGACATATTGCTTTTCCTCCGTTTCTTTTTTTTATTATTATTATTATTATTCTTCCACCTAATTTTGTCCTGCAGTTTTTTTGGAGCCAATGGAACCAATCTTAATGATAGTTCACTATAAGGTGGAACACAAAATTTCGGGTTGCAGTAGGGTCTAAGACCATAAAAAATGGCTGCCGTTACCATGGAAACGGAACAATTGTGAAAAATTCCACTTTTTGGTTTTGGTGAATATTTTGGACATGCTTAAACTCAGAATCATTATATTTTGATACAATGTAGGTGCCGGCCATAGACTGGTTTTGGATGATTTTGGCAATCATTGGAACTACTATGTTGCCATGGAAACTACACCAAAAAATTTCAAAAATATGAAAATGCTCCAATTCTTTTGAAACTATAGCATAACGATGAGCAACTTTGGTTGATATGGAATTTGGCGTTGGAATTTCCAAAATGGCTGCCGTTTCCATGGAAACAATGCAAAAAGGTCAAAATGCTCCAAAAACGTCCGGGTTTGGTGAATAACTTTGGTATGCTTGAACTTAAAATCATCAAATTTTCATGCAATATAGTTGTCCACTATATACAGGTTTTGAATGATTTTGACAATCATTGGAACTACTATGTTACCATGGATACAGGATCAAAAATTTCAAAATGCTCCAAAATGCATCAAAATTGATGAAACTTAATATGATTGTTGACTGGCAAGTTTGGATGAGACTTTTGAAGTTGGAATTTACAAAATGGCTACCGTTGCCATGGAAACTGTAAAAAAGTCAAAAATTCTCTAAATGCTTTGAACTTAATGAAACTTGATATTATTGTTATTTGCCAAGATAAGATGAGACTTTTGACTTTCAAATTTTCAAAATGGCTTCCGTTGCCATGGAAACAGTAGAAATGTGAAATTTTTTTAAATGCTCTAAATGTACTGAAAATTTTTAGAAATATGTATTGCCAAGCATATATGTGCATTCACTGTTCAACAATTTTGAAATGGCTGCCGCTTAGTGGCAATGGGGGGAAGGGTGACATCCGCTATTGCTTGCAATGGCAATTCTAGTTATTTTTCTTCTTGCAACAAATTTTGTCCAGGTGATTTCTCGAAATCCAATGGACCAATGTTGATGGAACTCTGCTATAGTAAGGACCCCCAAATGCAGAGTTGCAGTAAGCATGGAATGGTTCAAGATGGCTACCGTTTCCATGGAAACAGAACAAATGTGAAAAAATCCAGTTTTTTCTTTTGGTGAACTGTTTGGATATGCTTTCACTCAGAAACATTATATTTTGATACAATGTAGGTGCCGGCCATATACAGGTGTTGGATGATTTTGGCACTCATTGGAACTTCTATGTTGCCATGGAAACTACACCAAAAATTTCAAAAATATCAAAATGCTTCAAACTTCATGAAACTTCACAGTAACGATGAGCAACCTTGGAAGATGTGGAATTTGGCGTTGGAATTTCCAAAATATCTGTTGTTACCATGGAAACAATGCAAAAAGGTCAAAACTTTGAATTTTCACAGAACATTCCAGAACATCAATGTTAAATTTATTCTAGAGACATGAAACTTTATGAAAATGTTCTCCAGTATACCAAGATGTCAAGACAATATTTTGATAGTTCAAAATGGTCGCCGTTGTCATGGAAACTAGGGCCAAGTTTTGCATTGACCCTATGGAAAAATGCATAAAATCTGCATTTTCTCAGAGAGTAGTGCATCAAAGTAAATGAAACTGTACTGACATATAACATGACATGTGGCAATGAGATGTACGCTTTTAGAATTTTGGAATTATCTACTGTAACCATGGTTGCAGCACAAATGTTCAAAATTTCCAAAAAAAATTAAGTGCTGCAAACTGGATGAAACTTTACAGGAATAGTGACTAGCATGTGCAGAGTTGCATTTTGAAGTTGGAATTTCCAAAATGGCCGCCGTAACCATGGAAACAGCAAAATTGTCCAAAATTTCAAAATGCTCCAAACTTAATGAAATTTTGCAAAAATGATAACTTGCAGGTGTAGATGCACTCTTTGACTTTGGAATTTCCAAAATGGCTGCCGCTCGCCTGGCAATAGGGGGACGAGGGTGCCATCCGTTATTGCTAGCAATTACAAATCTAGTTCTTATTCTTCTCTTTCTGACCCCTTAAACTGTCCTACCATTTTCTTTAAAGCATTAGGGGATGGAAACTTGATATTTATTCTGGGTACAGGTCTGCATCATGGGGGTTGCAGAACCCAATGTCCATGATACCAGGGTGTCATCTTGGCATAATTAGGGGGGCTCAAAGATGGGTGGGGTCATTTTTTTTTGCATTTCATCAATTTTCTGCTGTAAATAGAGTAGATGGTATTATATTTTCTTTTATGAATATTTAGAGACACATGTCAGCTTCAACTTGGAACTAATTTTATTTCAGTAGGGGGTCTCCTTGGCATAATTTTAGGGGGGTGAATTTTTATGGAACATTCCAGAACATCAATGTCAAGTTAGTTCTAGAGACATTACATGGTACATGATTGTATATAATTATGGAGGGAACACATTACAGTGGGGGTTGGACTTTGGAATATTCAAAATGGCCGCCGTTACCATGGAAACAGCAAAAATATGAAAAACTTCAAAATGCTTCAAAATTAATGAAACTTATAACAAATGTTGCCTAATGTATGTACACTAAACTTTTGAGTTTGGAATTTTCAAAATGGCCGCCGTTGCCATGGAAACAGCAAAAATGTCCAAAAATTTCAAAATGCTTCAAAATTGATGAAACTTAAAACAAATGTTGCCTACCATATGTGGACATTACTTTTGACTTCAAAATTTCAAAAATGGCCGCCGTAACCATGGAAACGGCAAAAATGTTAAAATATCAAAATCCATTCGATTTAATGAAACTTTACACATAGGTAATTTGGCATCATTGATACCGCAGAACAAACGATTTGGGGTCCGTTTTGGTGACTTTTGTGTTAGCATCCTAACACAGGATTACTTGTTATGGCACCCTCAACGGAGTTGGGGTGACGTATTGTTATTCTACGTTTCTTTTTATGGCACCCTCAACGGAGTTGGGGTGACATATTGTTATTGTTCGTTTCTTTTTTTATGGCACCCTCAACGGAGTTGGGGTGACATATTGTTATTCTACGTTTCTTTTTTTTCTTATTATGGCACCCTCAACGGAGTTGGGGTGACATATTGTTATTCTACGTTTCTTTTTTTCTTATTATTTTTATTCTTCCACACATTTTGTCCACGCTATTTCTCGGAATTGAATGGACCAATGTTGATGGAATTATACCACAATGTGAAACTCCATGTGAAGTTGTGCAGCAGACTTTGGCATGTGCAAGATGGCCGCCGTTACCATGGAAACAGAAAAAATGTAAAAAATATTGTTTTGGTTTTTGGTGTATATTTTGAATAATCCTGAACTGAAAATCATAAAATTTTTATATATTGTTGGTGTCCACCATATACAGGTTTGAGATGATTTTGGGAATCTTTGGAACTACTATATTGCCATGGAAACTAAATATGTTTAGCATTAAACCCTATAAGGAAAATCTTAAAGTAGTATTTAAACTCTTAATATGGTATATCCAACCATTGAAACTTTAATGGTATGTTCCTTATCATATGCCAATGTGGTAGGTGTCTTTGGAATTTTGGAAATGGTCACCGTTACCATGGAAACAGCAGAAATGTCAAAAAATTTCAAATTGCTCCTAACTTTCTGAAAATTGACAGACATGCTAAGTGGCAAATCAAGAGTTGGTATTCGACTTTGGAATTTCCAAAATGGCCGCCGTTTCCATGGAAACAACACAAAATTCTAAAATTTCAAAATGCTCCAAAATTGATGAAATTTTACAACAATGTTGATAGACATCTGTAGATGCGCTCTTTAACTTTAGAAATTTCAAAATGGTTGCCGCTCGCCTGGCAATGGGGGGACGAGGGTGCCATCCGTTATTGCTAGCAATTACAAATCTAGTTATGGCACCCTCAACGGAGTTGGGGTGACATATTGTTATTCTACGTTTCTTTTTTTTCTTATTATGGCACCCTCAACGGAGTTGGGGTGACATATTGTTATTCTACGTTTCTTTTTTTTTCTTATTAAGTCACCAAAACGGAGTTTTGGGGACTTATTGTTTTTGTATCGTTTCTTATTATTATTATTCTTATTCTTCTCTTTCTGACCCCTTAAACTGTCCTACCATTTTTTTGGAAGCAGTAGGGGATGGAAACTTTATATTTTTTCTGGGTATGGGTCTGCATCATGGGGGTTGCAGAACCCAATGTCCGTGATACCAGGGTGTCATCTTGGCATAATTAGGGGGGCTCAAAGATGGGTGGGGTCAATTTTTTTTTACATTTCTTAAATTTTCTACTGTATGTAGAGTAGATGGAATAATGATTACTTCTATGAATATTAAGAGACACATGTCTGCTTCAACATGGAACTTTTTTTATTTCAGTAGGGGGTCTCCTGGCATAATTTTAGGGGGGTGAATTTTCATGGAACATTCCAGAACATCAAAGTTAAATTTATTCTAGACACATTTAATGGTAAATGATGGTATATAATTATGGAGAGAACAATTTGCAGCAGCACTTTGTCTTTGGAATATTCAAAATGGCCGCCGTTACCATGGAAACAGCAAAAATATGAAAAACTTCAAAATGCTTCAAATTTAATGAAACTTATAACTAATGTTGACTATCTTGTGTAGAATTGACTTTTGAGTTTTAAATTTTCAAAATGGCCGCCGTAACCATGGAAACAGCAAAAATATGAAAAAAATCAAAATGCTTCAAATTTAATGAAACTTATAACAAATGTTGCCTAACTTGTGTAGACTTTAATTTTGAGTTTGAAATTTTCAAAATGGCCGCCGTTGCCATGGAAACAGCAAAAATGTCCAAAATAAATAAAATTCTTCATATTGAATTAAACTTTACACACACATTATTTGGCATCAATGATACCGCAGAACAATGATGTGGGGTCCGTTTTGGTGACTTTTGTGTTAGCATCCTAACACAGGATTACTTGTTTTTCTTATTCTTCTTCCACACATTTTGTCCGTCGTGTTTCTCGGAATCCTATGGACCAATGTTGATGGAACTTTACTATAATGAGGACCCCCATGTAAAGTTGTGCACCTTGGTATGGAATGGTAAAAGATGGCCGCCGTTTCCATGGAAACAGCAAAAATGCAAAAAAAATCAAAGTGTTCCAAACTGGAAGAAACTCCACAGGAATGGTAACTGACATGTGCTGATTTCCAATTTGACTTTGGAATTTTCAAAATGGCTGCCGTTACCATGGAAACAGCTAAAATATCAAAAATTCTAACTCTTTCGTTATAACACTCAGCTGGATGAAACTTTATAAAAATGTTACCCGGTACGCGAAGATGTCAAAACAATATTTTGATAATCCAAAATGGCCGCCGTTGTCATGGAAACTGGGGCCAAGTTTTGCATTGACCCTATGGAAAAATGCATAAAATCGGCATTTTCTCAGAGAGTCTTGCAACAAAGTAAATGAAACTGCATTGATATATAACATGACATGTGGCAATAAGATGTCTGCTTTTAGAATTTTGGAATTATCTACTGTAACCATGGTTGCAGGACAAATGTTCAAAATTTCCAAAAAAAATCAAAATGCTGCAAACTGGATGAAACTTTACAGGAATAGTGACTGACATGTGCGGAGTTGCATTTTGAAGTTGGAATTTCCAAAATGGCTGCCGTAACCATGGAAACAGCAAAATTGTCCAAAATTTCAAAATGCTCCAAACTTAATGAAATTTTACAAAAATGATGACTTGCATGTGTAGATGCACTCTTTGACTTTGAAATGTTCAAAATGGCTGCCGCTCGCCTGGCAATGGGGGGACGAGGGTGCCATCCGTTATTGCTAGCAATTACAAATCTAGTTTTTCTTATTCTTCTTCCACACATTTTGTCCGTCGTGTTTCTCGGAATCCTATGGACCAATGTTGATGGAACTTTACTATAATGAGGACCCCCATGTAAAGTTGTGCACCTTGGTATGGAATGGTAAAAGATGGCCGCCGTTTCCATGGAAACAGCAAAAATGCGAAAAAAATCAAAGTGTTCCAAACTGGAAGAAACTCCACAGGAATGGTAACTGACATGTGCTGATTTCCAATTTGACTTTGGAATTTTCAAAATGGCTGCCGTTACCATGGAAACAGCTAAAATATCAAAAATTCTAACTCTTTCGTTATAAGATCCAACTGGATGAAACTTTATAAAAATGTTACCCGGTACGCGAAGATGTCAAAACAATATTTTGATAATCCAAAATGGCCGCCGTTGTCATGGAAACTGGGGCCAAGTTTTGCATTGACCCTATGGAAAAATGCATAAAATCTGCATTTTCTCAGAGAGTATTGCAACAAAATCAATGAAACTGCATTGATATATAACATGACATGTGGCAATAAGATGTCTGCTTTTAGAATTTTGGAATTATCTACTGTAACCATGGTTGCAGGACAAATGTTCAAAATTTCCAAAAAATATAAAGTGCTGCAAACTGGATGAAACTTTACAGGAATAGTGACTGACATGTGCAGAGTTGCATTTTGAAGTTGGAATTTCCAAAATGGCCGCCGTAACCATGGAAACAGCAAAATTGTCCAAAATTTCAAAATGCTCCAAACTTAATGAAATTTTACAAAAATTATAACTTGCATGTGTAGATGCACCCTTTGACTTTGGAATTTAAAAATGGCTGCTGCTCGTCAGGCAATGGGGGGACGAGGGTGCCATCCGTTATTGCTAGCAATTACAAATCTAGTTATTATTATTTTTCTTCTTGCAACAAATTTTGTCCAGGTGATTTCTCGAAATCCAATGGACCAATGTTGATGGAACTCTACTATAGTAAGGACCCTCAGGTGCAGAGTTGCAGGAAGCATGGAATGGTTCAAGATGGCTACCGTTTCCATGGAAACAGAACAAATGTGAAAAAATCCAGTTTTTTGTTTTGGTGAACTGTTTGGATATGCTTTATCTCAGAATCATTATATTTTAATACAATGTAGGTGCCCACTATATACAGGTGTTGGATGATTTTGGTGATCATTGGAACTACTATGTTGCCATGGAAACTACACCAAAAATTTCGAAATTCTCAAAATGCTCCAAACTTCAGGAAACTTCACAGTAACGATGAGCAACATTGGAAGATGTGGAATTTGGCGTTGGAATTTCCAAAATATCTGTTGTTTCCTTGGAAACAATGCAAAAAGGTCAAAACTTTGAATTTTCACAGAACATTCCAGAACATCAATGTTAAATTTATTCTAGAGACATTAAATGGTATATGTCTATAGAGGGCAAAAAATTGCAGCGGGGGTTTGACTTTGGAATATTCAAAATGGCCGCCGTTACCATGGAAACAGCAAAAATATGAAAAACTTCAAAATGCTTCAAATTTAAGGAAACTTATAACAAATGTTGCCTAGCTTATGTAGACTTGACTTTTGAGTTTGGAATTTTCAAAATGGCCGCCGTTACCATGGAAACAGCAAAATTATCCAAAATTTCAAAATGCTTCAAACTTAATGAAACTTTGCAAAAATGTTACTAGACATCTGTAGATGCACTATTTGACTTTGGAATTTTCAAAATGGCTGCCGCTCACCTGGCAATGGGGGAAGGGTGCCATCCGTTATTGCTAGCAATTACAAATCTAGTTATGGCACCCTCAACGGAGTTGGGGTGACGTATTGTTATTCTACGTTTCTTTTTTTTCTTATTATTATGGCACCCTCAACGGAGTTGGGGTGACATATTGTTATTCTACGTTTCTTTTTTTTCTTATTTTTCTTATTCTTCTTCCACACATTTTGTCCGTCGTGTTTCTCGGAATCCTATGGACCAATGTTGATGGAACTTTACTATAATGAGGACCCCCATGTAAAGTTGTGCACCTTGGTATGGAATGGTAAAAGATGGCCGCCGTTTCCATGGAAACAGCAAAAATGCAAAAAAAATCAAAGTGTTCCAAACTGGAAGAAACTCCACAGGAATGGTAACTGACATGTGCTGATTTCCAATTTGACTTTGGAATTTTCAAAATGGCTGCCGTTACCATGGAAACAGCTAAAATATCAAAAATTCTAACTCTTTCGTTATAACACTCAGCTGGATGAAACTTTATAAAAATGTTACCCGGTACGCGAAGATGTCAAAACAATATTTTGATAATCCAAAATGGCCGCCGTTGTCATGGAAACTGGGGCCAAGTTTTGCATTGACCCTATGGAAAAATGCATAAAATCGGCATTTTCTCAGAGAGTCTTGCAACAAAGTAAATGAAACTGCATTGATATATAACATGACATGTGGCAATAAGATGTCTGCTTTTAGAATTTTGGAATTATCTACTGTAACCATGGTTGCAGGACAAATGTTCAAAATTTCCAAAAAAAATCAAAATGCTGCAAACTGGATGAAACTTTACAGGAATAGTGACTGACATGTGCGGAGTTGCATTTTGAAGTTGGAATTTCCAAAATGGCTGCCGTAACCATGGAAACAGCAAAATTGTCCAAAATTTCAAAATGCTCCAAACTTAATGAAATTTTACAAAAATGATGACTTGCATGTGTAGATGCACTCTTTGACTTTGAAATGTTCAAAATGGCTGCCGCTCGCCTGGCAATGGGGGGACGAGGGTGCCATCCGTTATTGCTAGCAATTACAAATCTAGTTATTATTATTTTTCTTGCAACAAATTTTGTCCAGGTGATTTCTCGAAATCCAATGGACCAATGTTGATGGAACTCTACTATAGTAAGGACCCCCAGGTGCAGAGTTGCAGGAAGCATGGAATGGTTCAAGATGGCTACCGTTACCATGGAAACAGAACAAATGTGAAAAAATCCAGTTTTTTGTTTTGGTGAACTGTTTGGATATGCTTTATCTCAGAATCATTATATTTTAATACAATGTAGGTGCCCACTATATACAGGTGTTGGATGATTTTGGTGATCATTGGAACTACTATGTTGCCATGGAAACTACACCAAAAATTTCGAAATTCTCAAAATGCTCCAAACTTCAGGAAACTTCACAGTAACGATGAGCAACATTGGAAGATGTGGAATTTGGCGTTGGAATTTCCAAAATATCTGTTGTTACCATGGAAATAATGCAAAAAGGTCAAAACTTTGAATTTTCACGGAACATTCAAGAACATCAATGTTAAATTTATTCTAGAGACATTAAATGGTATATGATGGTATATATGATTATGGAGGGAAAAAATTGCACTTTTGGAATATTCAAAATGGCCGCCGTTACCATGGGAACAGCAAAATTATGAAAAACTTCAAAATGCTTTAAATTTAATGAAACTTATAACACATTTTGCCTAGCTTATGTAGACTTAACTTTTGAGTTTCGAATTTTCAAAATGGCCGCCGTTGCCATGGGAAACAGCAAAAATATTCTAAATGGCTGCCGCTGGCCTGGCAATGGGGAAAGGGTGCCATCCGCTATTGCTTGCAATGGCAAATCTAGTTTTTATTATTTTTATTCTTCCACACTTTTTGTCCAAGGCAGTTCTCGGAATTGGATGGACCAATCTTGATGGAACTATGCTATAATGCTGTCCACCATGTGAAGTTGTGCACCTGACTTTGGAATGTGCAAGATGGCCGCGGTTACCATGGAAACTAAAAAAATGTAAAAGAAAATCAAAATTCTAACTCTTTCGTTATAAGAGCCAACCTTATGAAACTTTGTGCAAATGTTGGTGGTGGGGCCCCGAGGTACCAACAATACATAGAAATTCCGAAATGGCTGCCATTGCCATGGAAACAGGAGAAATGTTTGACATAGAACATTCCAGAACATCAATGTTAAATTTATTCTAGAGACATTTTATGTTAAATGATGGTATATAATTATGGTGAGAACAAATTGCAGCAGCAGGTTGACTTTGGAATTTTCAAAATGGCCGCTGTCACCATGGAAACAGCAAAAATACGAAAAACTTCAAAATGCTTCAAATTTATTGAAACTTATAACAAATGTTGCTTAGCTAATGTAGACTTGACTTTTGAGTTTGGAATTTCCAAAATGGCCGCCGTTACCATGGAAATTTCAAAAATTTCAAAATGCTCCAAAATCGATGAAACTTTACCATAATGTGAATAGACATCTGTAAATGCGGTCTTTGACATCGGAACTTTCAAAATGGCTGCCGCTCACCTGGCAATAGGGGAAGGGTGCCATCCGCTATTGCTTGCAATCGCAAATCTAGTTATTATTATTATTCTTCCACCTAGTTTTGTCCGGCAGTTTTCTCAGAGCCAAAGGAACCAATCTGAATGATGGTGCACTATAACAAGGAACCCTGACTTTCCAGTTGCAGTGCAACTTTGGAACTAAAAAATGGCTGCCATCACCATGGAAACCGAAAAATAATGGAAAATTCCAGTTTTTGGTTTTGATGAATTATTTGGAAATGCTTTAACTTAGGATCATTATATTTTGATACAATGTAGGTGCCGGGCATATACTGCTTTGGGATGATTTTGGCAATCATTGGAACTACTATGTTGCCATGGATACTGCACCAAAAAATTCCAAAATATGGAAATGCTCCAAATTTTATAAAACTTTTCAGTAACGATGAGCAACATTGGTAGATAAAGAATTTGGCGTTGGAATTTCGAAAATGTATGCCGTTACCATGGAAACAATGCAAAACAGGTCAAAATGGTCCAAAAACCTAAAAGTGTCATATACTTTCTTAAAATGGTAGGTCAAATGGATCGAAACTTTGATGGTATGGTCCCTCCCATATACCAATGTGGTATCTGCTATTTAATTTTGGGAATAGTGTCTGTTGTCATAGGAACCAATCAAAATGTCAAAAATTTCAAAAGTTTCAAAATGCTCCAAATTTGATGAAACTTTATAGGATTGTTGACTGGCAAGTCTGCATGAGACTTTTGAAGTTGGAATTTCCAAAATGGCCACCGTTGCCATGGAAACTGCGGAAATGTCAAATATTTTCAAAATCCTCCAAACTTTATGAAACTTAATATTATTGTTAACTTGCATGTATAGATGAGACTTTTGACTTTGGAATTTTCAAAATGGCTGCTGTTGCCATGAAAACAGCAAAAATGCTCTCAATGTACTGAAAATTCACAGAAAGATGTACTGCAATGCATATATGTGCATTCACTGTTCAACAATTTTGAAATGGCTGCCGCTTAGTGGCAATGGGGGGAAGGGTGACATCCGCTATTGCTTGCAATGGCAATTCTAGTTTTTCTTATTATTATGTCACCCGATCGACAATGTCGACAATGTCGGGTGACATATTGCTATTCCTCTGTTTCTTTTTCACTATTATTATTATTATTTTTCTTCCACCTAGTTTTGTCCGGCAGTTTTCTACGAGCCAAAGGAACCAATCTGAATGATGGTGCACTATAACAAGGAACCCTGACTTTCCAGTTGCAGTGCAACTTTGGAACTAAAAAATGGCTGCCATCACCATGGAAACGGAAAAATAATGGAAAATTCCAGTTTTTGGTTTTGATGAATTATTTGGAAATGCTTTAACTTAGAATCATTATATTTTGATACAATGTAGGTGCCGGGCATATACTGGTTTTGGATGATTTTGACAATCATTGGAACTGCTATGTTGCCATGGATACTACACCAAAAATTTCCAAAATATGGAAATGCTCCAAATTTTATAAAACTTCACAGTAACGATGAGCAACACTTGGTTTATGTGAAATTTGGCGTTGGAATTTCGAAAATGTCTACCGTTACCATGGAAACAATGCAAAACAGGTCAAAATGCTCCAAAAACTTCAGGGTTTGGTGAATAATTTTGGTATGCCTTAATTTAGAATCATCTAATTTTCATACAATATAGTTTTCAACTATATGCAGGTTTTGAATGATTTTGACAATCATTGGAACTACAATGTTACCATGGATACAGCAGCAAAAATTTCAAAAAATTCAAAATGCTTTAAACTTAATGAAACTTCACAATAATGTTGACTGTCATGTGTTGAAGCAGAATTTGAAGTTGGAATTTCCAAAATGGCTGCCGTTGCCATGGAAACATAAAAAAAATTCAAAATTTTCAAAATGCTTCAAATGTTCTGAAAATTTGTAGAAAGATGAATTACCATGCCTGTATGTGCATTCACTGTTAAAAAATTTTGAAATGGCTGCCGCTTAGTGGCAATGGGGGGAAGGGTGACATCCGCTATTGCTTGCAATGGCAATTCTAGTTTTTATTAATCTTCTTCCACACTTTTTGTCCACGCAAGTTCTCAGAATCTATTGGCTCAATGATGATGGAACTCTACTATAATAAGGACCCCCAAGTGAAGTTGTGCATCTTGCTATGGAATGGTCCAAGATGGCCCCCGTTTCCATGGAAACGGTACAAATGTAAAAAAAAATCAAAAATCCAACTCTTTCATTGTAAGACCCAACTAGATGAAACTTTATGGAAATGTTCCTTGGTATGCCCTGATATACCGACAATATTTAGAAATTCCAAAATGGCCGCCATTGTCATAGAAACAAGGCGAAAGTTTAACATTGGCCCAATGGGAAAATACATTAAAGCTGTATTTTCTAAAGGAATATAAGATCAAATCTATTAAAACTTTATTGATATATTACGTGGCATGTCCAAAAGTGGCACCTGTCTTTAGAATTTTGGAAACAGTAACTGTTACCATGGAAACAGCAAAAATTAAAAAAATTTCAAAATGCTCCAAACGGGATGAAATTTTACAACAATGTTGATAAACATGTCTGAAAACGTTCTTTGACTTTGAAATTTTCAAAATGGCTGCCGCTCGCCTGGCAATAGGGGGACGAGGGTGCCATCCGTTATTGCTAGCAATTACAAATCTAGTTATGGCACCCTCAACGGAGTTGGGGTGACATCTTGTTATTGTTCGTTTCTTTTTTTTCTTTTTATTATTATTATGGCACCCTCAACGGAGTTGGGGTGACATATTGTTATTCTACGTTTCTTTTTGTTTTTTTTATTTTTATTATTATTTTTCTTCCACACATTTTTGTCCAGTCTGGAACTCTAATGTGAATGGACCCAAGAAGATGGAACTATAATATAATGTTAACCACCATATGAAGATTTGCTTTTTGGGGTTGGCACTTTCAAGATGGCTGCCGTTACCATAGAAACGGAACAAATGTGAAAAAATCCAGTTTTTCGTTTTGGTGAACTGTTTGGATAAGCTTTAACTCAGAATCATTATATTTTAATACAATGTAGGTGCCCACTATATAAAGGTGTTGGATGATTTTGGTACTCATTGGAACTACTATGTTGCCATGGAAACAACACCAAAATTTTCAAAAATATCAAAATGCTCCAAACTTCATGAAACTTCACAGCAACAATGAGCAACATTGGCAGATGAAGCTTTTGGAGTTGGAATTTCCAAAATGGCTTTTGTTACCATGGAAACAATGCAAAAAATGAAAAAAAAATGAAAATGCTGCAAACTGGATGAAACTTTACAGAAATGGTCACTTGCATTAGCAGAGTTGACTTTTGAAGTTGGAATTTTCAAAATGGCCGCCGTAACCATGGAAACAGCAAAAATTTCTAAAATATCAAAATGCTCCAAACTTTACGAAACTTAACAAAAATGATCATTTGCATGTGTAGATGCATTCTTTGACTTAACAATTTTCTAAATGGCTACCGCTCGCCTGGCAATGGGGGAAGGGTGCCATCCGCTATTGCTTGCAATGGCAAATGTAGTTATTTATGGCACCCTCAACGGAGTTGGGGTGACATATTGTTATTGTTCGTTTCTTTTTTTCTTATTATTATATTTATTCTTCCACACATTTTTGTCCATACTATTTCTCAGAATTGGCTTGAACAATATTGATGGAACTATACCATAATGTAGACCACCACATTCTATAGTGCAGTGGGGTAAGGCACCATCAAGATGGCTGCCGTTGCCATGGAAACGAAACAAATGTGAAAAAATTCTGTTTTTTGTTTTGGTGAACTGTTTGAATATGCTTACACTCAGAATCATCATATTTTAATACAATGTAGGTGCCCACTACACACAGGTGTTGGATGATTTTGGCACTCATTGGACCTAATATGTTGCCATGGAAACTACACCAAAAATTTCAAAAATATCAAAATGCTCCAAACTTCATGAAACTTCACAGTAACGATGAGCAACATTGGAAGATGTGGCATTTGGCGTTGGAATTTCCAAAATATCTGTAGTTACCACGGAAACAATGCAAAAAGGTCAAAACTTTAAATTTTCACAGAACATTCCAGAACATCAATGTTAAATTTACTCTAGAGACATTAAATGGTATATGATGGTATATATGATTATGGAGGGAAAAAATTGCAGCGGGGGTTTGACTTTGGAATATTCAAAATGGCCGCCGTTACCATGGGAACAGCAAAATTATGAAAAACTTCAAAATGCTTTAAATTTAATGAAACTTATAACAAATTTTCCCTAGCTTATGTAGACTTAACTTTTGAGTTTCGAATTTTCAAAATGGCCGTCGTTGCCATGGAAACAGCAAAAACTTTCTAAATGGCTGCCGCTGGCCTGGCAATGGGGAAAGGGTGCCATCCGCTATTGCTTGCAATAGCAAATCTAGTTAAGTCACCAAAACGGAGTTTTGGGGACTTTATGTTTTTGTTCGGTTTCTTATTATTAAGTCACCAAAACGGAGTTTTTGGCGACTTATTGTTTTTGTATCGTTTCTTATTATGGCACCCTCAACGGAGTTGGGGTGACGTATTGTTATTCTACGTTTCTTTTTTTTTTCTTATTATTATGGCACCCTCAACGGAGTTGGGGTGACGTATTGTTATTGTACGTTTCTTTTTTTTTTCTTATTTTTATTATTTTTCTTCCACCTAATTTTGTCCAGGAGATTTCTGGAAATCCAATGGACCAAAGTTGATGGAACTCTATTTTATAGAGGACCCTTAAGTGAAGAGTTGCAGGCACCATGGAATGGTTCAACATGGCTGCCGTTACCATGGAAACGGAACAAATATGAAAAAATCTAGTTTTTTGTTTTTGTGAACTGTTTGGATATGCTTTAACTCAGAATCATTATATTTTAATACAATGTAGGTGCCCACTATATACAGGTGTTGGATGATTTTGGTGATCATTGGAACTACTATGTTGCCATGGAAACTACACCAAAAATTTCGAAATTCTCAAAATGCTCCAAACTTCAGGAAAATTCACAGTAACGATGAGCAACATTGGAAGATGTGGAATTTGGCGTTGGAATTTCCAAAATATCTGTTGTTACCTTGGAAACAATGCAAAAAGGTCAAAACTTTGAATTTTCACAGAACATTCCAGAACATCAATGTTAAATTTATTCTAGAGACATTAAATGGTATATGATTATGGAGGGCAAAAAATGCAGCAAGGGTTTGACTTTAGAATATTCAAAATGGCCTCCGTTACCATGGAAACAGCAAAAATATGAAAAACTTAAAAATGCTTCAAATTTATTGAAACTTATAACAAATGTTGCCTAGCTTATGTAGACTTGACTTTTGAGTTTCGAATTTTCAAAATGGCCGCCGTTGCCATGGAAACAGCAAAAATTTTCTGAATGGCTGCCGCTGGCCTGGCAATGGGGAAAGGGTGCCATCCGCTATTGCTTGCAATGGCAAATCTAGTTTTTATTATTTTTCTTCCACACATTTTGTCCAGGAGTTTTATGGAAATCCATTGCACCAAAGTTGATGGAACTCTTTTATATTAAGGACCCTTAGGTGAAGAGTTGCAAGCTCCATGGAATGGTTCAAGATGGCTGCCGTTTCCATGGAAACTGCAAAAATGTGAAAAAATTTCAAAATTCGAAATTCTTCATTATAAGACCCAAGTGAATG
Source organism: Mytilus edulis (assembly GCF_963676685.1). Classification (NCBI taxonomy): domain Eukaryota; kingdom Metazoa; phylum Mollusca; class Bivalvia; order Mytilida; family Mytilidae; genus Mytilus; species Mytilus edulis. The sequence goes on along the minus strand of NC_092355.1, from coordinate 50,730,697 downwards.
AAACTTTGTGGAAGTGTTACCTGATATGCCTAGATGTGCATGCAATATCAAGAGGTTCCAAAATGGCCGCCATTGTCATGGAAACAGGGCGAAAGTTTAACATTGACACTATGGGAAAACACATAAAAGCTACATTTTCTTGAAGAATATAGCATTAATCCCAATGAAACTTTATAGATATGTAACATGGCATGTTCCAATGTTGGACCTGTCTTTGGAATTTTGGAAATGGTAACTGTTACCATGGAAACAGCAAAAATTTCAAAAATTTCAAAATGCTCCAAACGAGATGAAATTTTACAACAATGTTAATAAACATGTGTAAAAGCGCTCTTTGACTTTGGATTTTTCAAAATGGCTGCCGCTCACCTGGCAATTGGGGAAGGGTGCCATCCGTTATTGCTAGCAATTACAAATCTAGTTATTATGTCACCCGATCGACAATGTCGGGTGACATATTGCTTTTCCTCCGTTTCTTTGTTATTATTATTCTTATTCTTCCAATGATTTTTGTCCGGCAGATTTTTTGAAGGCAATGGAACCAATCTTAGTGAAAGTCAACTATATTGAGGAACACAAAATTTCGGGTTGCAGTAGGTCATAGGACCATTAAAAATGGCTGCCGTTACCATGGAAACGGAACAAATGTGAAAAATTCCACTTTTTGGTTTTTGGGAATTATTTGGAGATGCTTTAACTTAGAATCATTATATTTTGATACAATGTAGGTGCCGGGCATATACTTGTTTTGGATGATTTTTGGCATTCATTGGAACTACTATGTTGCCATGGATACTACACCAAAAATTTCCAAAATATCAAAATGCTCCAAATTTAATGAAACTTCACAGTAACGATGAGCAACATTGGTAGATATGCAATTTGGCGTTGGAATTTCGAAAATGTCTTGTGTTACCATGGAAACAAGGCAAAAATGGTCAAAACGCTTTAAAAAACCTTAAAAAGTGGCATTTACTTCCTTAAAATGGTAGGTCAAATCCATTGAAACTCTGATGGTATGTTCCCTCCCATGAACCAATGTAGTATCTGCCATTAGAAATTTGGAATGGTCTCTGTTACCATAGAAACCAGCCAAAATGTCAAAAATTTCAAAATGCTCCAAAATTGATGAAACGTAATATATTTGTTGACTGTCAAGTCTGCATGAGACTTTTGAAGTTGGAATTTCCAAAATGGCCACCGTTGCCATGGAAACTGCGGAAATGTCAAATATTTTCAAAATGCTCCAAACTTAATGAAACTTAATATTATTGTTAACTGGCAGGTATAGATGAGACTTTTGACTTTGGAATTTTCAAAATGGCTGCCGTTGCCATGGAGACAGCAGAAATGTGAAATTTTCTAAAATGCTCTGAATGTACTGAAAATTTACAGAAAGATGTATTGCCATGCAAATATGTGCATTCACTGTTAAAAGTATTTGAAATGGCTGCCGCTTAGTGGCAATGGGGGGAAGGGTGACATCCGCTATTGCTTGCAATGGCAATTCTAGTTATGGCACCCTCAACGGAGTTGGGGTGACATATTGTTATTGTTCGTTTCTTTTTTTTCTTATTTTTATTCTTCCACACATTTTGTCCACGCTATTTCTCGGAATTGGTCAGACCAATGTTGATGGAACTATACCATAATATGAACCTCCATGTGAAGTTGTGCAAGAGACATTGGAATGGTAAAAAATGGTCGCCGTTACCATGGAAACTGCAAAAATGTAAAAAAAAATCCAAATTCTAAATCTTTTATTATAAGAGCCAACCTAATGAAACTTTATGTAAATGTTGGCAGTGGTGCCCTGAGGTACCAACAGTACTTAGCTTCTGCAAAATCTGTACCATTGCCATGGAAACTGGAGAAAAGTTTAACATTGAACCTATGGGAAAAAACATCAAACCAGCCTTTTCTAAAGGAATATAAGATCAAACTTAAAGAAACTTTATGAATATATAACATGGCATAAGTCGATATTGAAACTGTTGTTGGAATTTTCGAAATGGACACCGTTACCATGGAAACAGCAAAAATGTCCAAAAATCTCAAAATGCTCCAAACTTAATGAAACTCATTATAAATGACCAATGGCAAGTAAAGATCAGACTTTTGACTTAGGAATTTTCAAAATGGCCGCCGTTGCCATGGAAACTACAAAAATTTAAAAAACTTCAAAATGCTCCAAAATTGAGGAAACTTTACAACAATGTTAGTAAACATCTGTAGATGCAGTCTTTGACTTTGGAATTTTCGAACTGGCTGCAGTTTAGTGGCAATGTGGGAAGGGTGCCATCCGCTATTGCTTGCAATGGCAAATCTAGTTATGGCACCCTCAACGGAGTTGGGGTGACGTATTGTTATTCTACGTTTCTTTTTTTTCTTATTATTTTTCTTCCACCGATTTTGTCCAGCTTATTTCTCGGAATCCAATGGACCAATGTTGGTTAAACTCTACTATAATGAGGACCATCATGATAAGTTGTGCAGTGGACTTTGGCATGTGCATGATGGTGACCGTTACCATGGAAACTAAAAAAATGTAAAAAAATCCAGTTTTTTGTTTTCTCGAACTGTTTGGATAGACTTGAACTTAGAATCATTATATTTTAATACAATGTAGGTGCCCACTATATACAGGTGTTGGATGATTTTGGTACTCATTGGAACTACTATGTTGCCATGGAAACTGCACCAAAAATTTCAAAAATATCAAAATGCTCAAAACTTTATGAAACTTCACAGTAACGATGAGCAACATTGGAAGATGTGGAATTTGGCGTTGGAATTTCCAAAATATCTATTTTTACCATGGAAACAATGCAAAAAGGTCAAAACTTTGAATTTTCACAGAACATTCCAGAACATCAATGTTAAATTTATTCTAGAGACATTAAATGGTATATGATGGTATATATAATTATGGAGGGAATAAATTGCAGCGGGGGTTTGACTTTGGAATATTCAAAATGGCCGCCGTTACCATGGGAACAGCAAAATTATGAAAAACTTCAAAATGCTTTAAATTTAATGAAACTTATAACAAATTTTGCCTAGCTTATGTAGACTTAACTTTTGAGTTTCGAATTTTCAAAATGGCCGCCGTTGCCATGGAAACAGCAAACATTTTCTAAATGGCTGCCGCCGGCCTGGCAATGGGGAAAGGGTGCCATCCGCTATTGCTTGCAATGGCAAATCTAGTTATTTTTATTTTTCTTCCACACATTTTGTCCGCGCGAGTTCTCAGAATTGAACCTACCAATGTTTATTGAACTCAACTATAATGAAGAACCCCACTTGAAGTTGTGCACCTTGCTATGGAATGGTAAAAGATGGCCGCCGTTTCCATGGAAACAGCACAAATGCGAAAAAAATCAAAGTGGTCCAAACTGGAAGAAACTCCACAGGAATGTTAACTGGCATGTGCTGATTTCCAGTTTGACTTTGGAATTTTTAAAATGGCTGCCGTTACCATGGAAACAGCTAAAATATCAAAAATTCTAACTCTTTCGTTATAACATCCAACTGGATGAAACTTTATGAAAATGTTCTCCAGCATGCCAAGATGTCAAGACAATATTTGGATAGTTCAAAATGGCCGCCGTTGTCATGGAAACTGGGGCCAAGTTTTGCATTGACCCTATGGAAAAATGCATAAAATCAGCATTTTCTCAGAGAGTAGTGCACCAAAGTTAATGAAACTGTATTGATATATAACATGACATGTGGCAAAGAGATGTACGCTTTTAGAATTTTGGAATTATCTACTGTAACACAAATGTTCAAAATTTCCAAAAAAATTAAAAATGCTGCAAACTGGATGAAACTTTACAGGAATAGTAACTGATATGTGCGGAGTTGCATTTTGAAGTTGGAATTTCCAAAATGGCTGCCGTAACCATGGAAACAGCAAAATTGTCCAAAATTTCAAAATGCTCCAAACTTAATGAAATTTTACAAAAATGATGACTTGCATGTGTAGATGCACTCTTTGACTTTGAAATTTTCAAAATGGCTGCCGCTCGCCTGGCAATGGGGGGACGAGGGTGCCATCCGTTATTGCTAGCAATTACAAATCTAGTTATGGCACCCTCAACGGAGTTGGGGTGACGTATTGTTATTCTACGTTTCTTTTTTTTCTTATTATGTCACCCGATCGACAATGTCGGGTGACATATTGCTTTTCCTCTGTTTCTTTACTATTATTATTATTATTCTTCCAATGATTTTGTCCGGCAGTTTTCTTGGAGACAATGGAACCAATCTTAATGATAGTTGACTATAATAAGGAACACAAAATTCCGGGTTGCAGTAGGTCATAAGACCATTAAAAATGGCTGCCGTTACCATGGAAACGGAACAAATGTGAAAAATTAAATTTTTGGGTTTTGGTGAATAATTTGGAGATGCTTAAACTCAGAATCATTATATTTTGATACAATGTAGGTGCCCACTATATACTTCTTTTGGATGATTTTTGGCATTCATTGGAACTACTATGTTGCCATGGATACTACACCAAAAATTTCAAAAATATCAAAATGCTCCAAATTTTTTGAAACTTTAGCATAACGATGAGCAACTTTGGTAGATGTGGAATTTGGCGTTGGAATTTCGAAAATGTCTTGTGTTACCATGGAAACAAGGCAAAAATGGTCAAAACGCTTTAAAAACTTTAAAAAGTGGCATTTACTTCCTTAAAATGGTAGGTCAAATCCATTGAAACTCTTATGGTATGTTCCCTCCCATGTACCAATGTGGAAGATGCCATTAGAAATTTGGAATGGTCTGTGTTACCATAGAAACCAGCCAAAATGTCAAAAATTTCAAAAATTTCAAAATGCTCAAAAGGTAATGAAACTTAATATGATTGTTGACTGTCAAGTCTGCATGAGACTTTTGGAGTCGGAATTTCCAAAATGGCCACCGTTGCCATGGAAACTGCAGAAATGTCAATATTTTCAAAATGCTCCAAACTTAATGAAACTTAATACTATTGTCAACTGGCATGTATAAATGAGACTTTTGACTTTCGAATTTTCAAAATGGCTGCCGTTGCCATGGAAACAGCAGAAATGTGAAACTTTTGACAATGCTCTTATTGTACTGAAAATTTACAAAAAGATATATTGCAATTCATAGATCTGCATTGTTTTGAAATGGCTACCGCTTAGTGGAAATGGGGGGAAGGGTGACATCCGCTATTGCTTGCAATGGCAATTCTAGTTATGGCACCCTCAACGGAGTTGGGGTGACGTATTGTTATTCTACGTTTCTTTTTTTTCTTATTATTATTATTTTTCTTCTTGCAACAAATTTTGTCCAGGTGATTTCTCGAAATCCAATGGACCAATGTTGATGGAACTCTTCTATAGTAAGGACCCCCATGTGCAGAGTTGCAGGAAGCAGGGAATGGTTCAAGATGGCTACCGTTTCCATGGAAACAGAACAAATGTGAAAAAATCCAGTTTTTTGTTTTGGTGAACTGTTTGGATATGCTTTTTCTCAGAATCATTATATTTTAATACAATGTAGGTGCCCACTATATACAGGTGTTGGATGATTTTGGTGATCATTGGAACTACTATGTTGCCATGGAAACTACACCAAAAATTTCGAAATTCTCAAAATGCTCCAAACTTCAGGAAGCTTCACAGTAACGATGAGCAACATTGGAAGATGTGGAATTTGGCGTTGGAATTTCCAAAATATCTGTTGTTACCTTGGAAACAATGCAAAAAGGTCAAAACTTTGAATTTTCACAGAACATTCCAGAACATCAATGTTAAATTTATTCTAGAGACATCAAATGATATATGTTTATGGAGGGCAAAAAATTGCAGCGGGGGTTTGACTTTGGAATATTAAAAATGGCCGCCGTTACCATGGAAACAGCAAAAATATGAAAAACTTCAAAATGCTTCAAATTTAAGGAAACTTATAACAAATGTTGCCTAGCTTATGTAGACTTGACTTTTGATTTTGGAATTTTCAAAATGGCCGCCGTTACCATGGAAACAGCAAAATTATCCAAAATTTCAAAATGCTTCAAACTTAATGAAACTTTGCAAAAATGGTACTAGACATCTGTAGAAGCACTATTTGACTTTGGAATTTTCAAACTGGCTGCCGCTCACCTGGCAATGGGGGAAGGGTGCCATCCGTTATTGCTAGCAATTACAAATCTAGTTATTATTCTTATTCTTCTCTTTCTGACCCCTTAAACTGTCCTACCATTTTTTTGGAAGCAGTAGGGGATGGAAACTTTATATTTTTTCTGGGTATGGGTCTGCATCATGGGGGTTGCAGAACCCAATGTGCGTGATACCAGGGTGTCATCTTGGCATAATTAGGGGGGCTCAAAGATGGGTGGGTCAATTTTTTTTCACATTTCTTAAATTTCCTACTGTATGTAGAGTAGATGGAATAATGATTACTTCTATGAATGTTAAGGGACACATGTCTGCTTGAACATGGAACTTTTTTTATTTCAGTAGGGGGTCTCCTGGCATAATTTTAGGGGGGTGAATTTTCATAGAACATTCCAGAACATCAAGGTTAAATTTATTTTAGAGACATTAAATGGTATATGATTGTATATTATTATGGAGGGAACAAATTACAGTGGGGGTTCGACTTTGGAATATTCAAAATGGCCGCCGTTACCATGGAAACAGCAAAAATATGAAAAACTTCAAAATGCTTCAAATTTAATGAAACTTATAACTAATGTTGAATAACTTGTGTAGAATTGACATTTGAGTTTGAAATTTTCAAAATGGCCGCCGTTACCATGGAAACAGCAAAAATATCTAAAAATTCAAAATGCTTCAAATTTAATGAAACTTATAACAAATGTTGCCTAACGTATGTAGACTTGACTTTTGAGTTTGGAATTTTCAAAATGGCCGCCGTTGCCATGGAAACAGCAAAAATGTAAAAAAAATAAAAAAAATTTCATATTGAATGAAACTTTACACACACATTATTTGGCATCAATGATACTGCAGAACAATGATGTGGGGTCCGTTTTGGTGACTTTTGTGTTAGCATCCTAACACAGGATTACTAGTTATTATTATTCTTATTTTTCTTTTTCTAACCCCTTAAACGGTCCTACCATTTTCTTGGAAGGAGTAGAGGATGGAAATTTTATATTTTTTCTGGGTAAGGGTCTGCATCATGGGGGGTGCAGAACCCAATGTCCATGATACCAGGGTGTCATCTTGGCATAATTAGGGGGGCTCAAAGATGGGTGGGGTCAAATTTTTTTTACATTTCCTAAATTTTCTGCTGTATGTAGAGTAGATGGAATTATATATTCTCTTATGAATATTTAGAGACATATGTCTGCTTCAACTTGGCACTAATTTTATTTCAGTAGGGGGTCTCCATGGCATAATTTAAGGGGGGTGATTTTTCATGGAATATTCTAGAACATCAATGTTAAATTTGTTCTAGAGACATTTCATGGTATATGATGGTATATAATTATGGAGTTTACAATTTGCAGCGGGAGTGACACTTTGGAATTTTCAAAATGGCCGCCGTAACCATGGAAACAGCAAAAATAAGAAAAACGTCAAAATGCTTCATATTTAATGAAACTTAAAACTAATGTTGACTAACTTGTGTAGAATTGATTTTTGAGTTTGGAATTTTCAAAATGGCCGCCGTTACCATGGAAACAGGAAAAATATGAAAAAATTCAAAATGCTTTAAATTTAATGAAACTTTTAACAAATGTTGCCTAACTTATGTAGACTTTACTTTTGAGTTTGGAATTTTCAAAATGGCCGAGGTTACCATGGAAACAGCAAAAATGTCCAAAAAAAATCTTCTTATTGATTAAAACTTTACACACACCTTATTTGGCATCAATGACACCGCAGAACAATGATGTGGGGTCCGTTTTGGTGACTTTTGTGTTAGCATCCTAACACAGGATTACTTGTTATGGCACCCTCAACGGAGTTGGGGTGACGTATTGTTATTCTACGTTTCTTTTTTTTCTTATTATGGCACCCTCAACGGAGTTGGGGTGACATATTGTTATTCTACGTTTCTTTTTTTTCTTATTATTTTTCTTCTTGCAACAAATTTTGTCCAGGTGATTTCTCGAAATCCAATGGACCAATGTTGATGGAACTCTACTATAGTAAGGACCCCTAAATGCAGAGTTGCAGTAAGCATGGAATGGTTCAAGATGGCTACCGTTTCCATGGAAACAGAACAAATGTGAAAAAATCCAGTTTTTTCTTTTGGTGAACTGTTTGGATATGCCTTCACTCAGAAACATTATATTTTGATACAATGTAGGTGCCGGCCATATACAGGTGTTGGATGATTTTGGCACTCATTGGAACTACTATGTTGCCATGGAAACTACACCAAAAATTTCAAAAATATCAAAATGCTCCAAACTTCATGAAACTTCACAGTAACGATGAGCAACATTGGAAGATGTGGAATTTGGCGTTGGAATTTCCAAAATATCTGTTGTTACCATGGAAACAATGCAAAAAGGTCAAAACTTTGAATTTTCACAGAACATTCCAGAACATCAATGTTAAATTTATTCTAGAGACATGAAACTTTATGAAAATGTTCTCCAGTATACCAAGATGTCAAGACAACATTTTGATAGTTCAAAATGGCCGCCGTTGTCATGGAAACTAGGGCCAAGTTTTGCATTGACCCTATGGAAAAATGCATAAAATCTGCATTTTCTCAGAGAGTAGTGCACCAAAGTTAATGAAACTGTATTGATATATAACATGACATGTGGCAATGAGATGTCTGCTTTTAGAATTTTGGAATTATCTACTGTAACCATGGTTGCAGCACAAATGTTCAAAATTTCCAAAAAAAATTATGTGCTGCAAACTGGATGAAACTTTACAGGAATAGTGACTGTCATGTGCGGAGTTGCATTTTGAAGTTGAATTTTCCAAAATGGCCGTTGGCCGTTGGCCATGGAAACAGCAAAATTGTCCAAAATTTTAAAATGCTCCAAACTTAATGAAATTTTGCAAAAATGATAACCTGCAGGTGTAGACGCACTCTTTGACTTTGGAATTTCCAAAATGGCTGTCGCTCGCCTGGCAATGGGGGTACGAGGGTGCCATACGTTATTGCTAGCAATTACAAATCTAGTTATGGCACCCTCAACGGAGTTGGGGTGACGTATTGTTATTCTACGTTTCTTTTTATGGCACCCTCAACGGAGTTGGGGTGACGTATTGTTATTCTACGTTTCTTTTTTTTCTTATTATTATGGCACCCTCAACGGAGTTGGGGTGACGTATTGTTATTCTACGTTTCTTTTTTTTCTTATTATTATTTTTCTTGCAACACATTTTGTCCAGGCGATTTCTCCAAATCTAAAGTACCAAAGTTGATGGAACTTTACTATATTAAGGACCCCCATGTGCAGAGTTGCAGGAAGCATGGAATGGTTCAAGATGGCTGCCGTTTCCATGGAAACAGAACAAATGTGAAAAAATCCAGTTTTTGTTTTTGGTGAACTGTTTGGATATGCTTTAACTCAGAATCATTATATTTGACTACAATGGAGGTGCCCACTATATACAGGTGTAAGGTGATTTTGGCACTCATTGGAGCTACTATGTTGCCATGGAAACTACACCAAAAATTTCGAAATTTTCAAAATGCTCCAAAATTCAGGAAACTTCACAGAAACGATGAGCAACATTGGAAGATGTGGAATTTGGCGTTGGAATTTCCAAAATATCTGTTGTTACCTTGGAAACAATGCAAAAAGGTCAAAACTTTGAATTTTCACAGAACATTCCAGAACATCAATGTTGAATTTATTCTAGAGACATTAAATGGTATATGATTATGGAGGAAAAAAATTGCAGCAGGGGTTTGACTTTGGAATATTCAAAATGGCCGCCGTTACCATGGAAACAGCAAAAATATGAAAAACTTCAAAATGCTTTAAATTTAATAAAACTTATAACAAATGTTGCCTAGCTTATGTAGACTTGACTTTTGAGTTTGGAATTTTCAAAATGGCCGCCGTTACCATGGAAACAGCAAAAATATCCAAAATTTCAAAATGCTTCAAACTTAATGAAACTTTGCAAAAATGTTACTAGACATCTGTAGATGCACTATTTGACTTTGGAATTTTCAAACTGGCTGCCCCTCACCTGGCAATGGGGGAAGGGTGCCATCCGTTATTGCTAGCAATTACAAATCTAGTTCTACGTTTCTTTTTTTTCTTATTATTATTTTTTTTCTTGCAACAAATTTTGTCCAGGTGATTTCTCGAAATCCAATGGACCAATGTTGATGGAACTCTACTATAGTAAGGACCCCCAGTTGCAGAGTTGCAGGAAGCATGGAATGGTTCAAGATGGCTACCGTTTCCATGGAAACAGAACAAATGTGAAAAAATCCAGTTTTTTGTTTTGGTGAACTGTTTGGATATGCTTTATCTCAGAATCATTATATTTTAATACAATGTAGGTGCCCACTATATACAGGTGTTGGATGATTTTGGTGATCGTTGGAACTACTATGTTGCCATGGAAACTACACCAAAAATTTCAAAATTCTCAAAATGCTCCAAACTTCAGGAAACTTCACAGTAACGATGAGCAACATTGGAAGATGTGGAATTTGGCGTTGGAATTTCCAAAATATCTGTTGTTACCTTGGAAACAATGCAAAAAGGTCAAAACTTTGGATTTTCACAGAACATTCCAGAACATCAATGTTAAATTTATTCTAGAGACATTAAATGGTATATGATTATGGAGGGAAAAAATTGCAGCAGGGGTTTGACTTTGGAATATTCAAAATGGCCGCCGTTACCATGGAAACAGCAAAAATATCCAAAATTTCCAAATGCTTCAAACTTAATGAAACTTTGCAAAAATGTTACTAGACATCTGTAGATGCACTATTTGACTTTGGAATTTTCAAACTTGCTGCCGCTCATCTGGCAATGGGGGAAGGGTGCCATCCGTTATTGCTAGCAATTACAAATCTAGTTATTATGGCACCCTCAACGGAGTTGGGGTGACATATTGTTATTGTTCGTTTCTTTTTGTCTTATTATGGCACCCTCAACGGAGTTGGGGTGACATATTGTTATTCTACGTTTCTTTTTTTTCTTATTATGGCACCCTCAACGGAGTTGGGGTGACGTATTGTTATTCTACGTTTCTTTTTTTCTTATTATTTTTATTTTTATTTTTCTTCCACGCTTTTTGTCCAGGCCATATCTTGGCACTGTATGATCGAATGGTCATGGAACTATACCATAATGTTACCCAGCATACGAAGTTTTGCAAACAGGGTATGGCATTATCAAGATGGCTGCTGTTGCCATGGAAACTGATAAAATGTGAAAAAAAATGCAAATTCTAAATCTTTCATTATAAGACCTAGCTGGATGAAACTTTATGGTAATGTTCCTTGGTATGTCTAGATGTTGTGACAATATTAGGAAATTTCAAAATGGCCGCCATTGTCATGGAAACAGGGCGAAAGTTTAACATTGGCCCTATGGGAAAAAACATTGAAGATGCATTTCCTGCAAAAATATAAGATCAAACCTTCTACAACTTTATGGATATCTAACATGGCATGTCCCAAAGTGGCACTAGTCTTTGAAATTTTGGAAATAGTACCCGTTACCATGGAAATAGCAAAATTTTCAAAATTTTCAAAATACTCCAAAATTATGGAAACTGTACAAGAATGTTAAAATAGACATCTGTAGATGAGCTCTTTGACTTTGGAATTTTCAAAAATGGCTGCCGCTCACCTGGCAATGGGCGAAGGGTGCCATCCGCTATTGCTTGCAATGGCAAATCTAGTTATGGCACCCTCAACGGATGTTGGGGTGACATATTGTTATTCTACGTTTCTTTTTTTTCTTATTATGGCACCCTCAACGGAGTTGGGGTGACATATTGTTATTCTACGTTTCTTTTTTTCTTATTATTTTTATTCTTCCACACATTTTGTCCACGCTATTTCTCGGAATTGAATGGACCAATGTTGATGGAATTATACCACAATGTGGTATACCATGTGAAGTTGTGCAGCAGACTTTGGCGTGTGCAAGATGGCCGCCGTTACCATGGAAACAGAACAAATGTAAAAAATATTTTTTTTGTTTTTGGTGAATAATTTGAATATTCCTGAACTGAAAATCATCAAATTTTTATATATTGTTGGTGTCCACCATATAAAGGTTTGAGATGATTTTGGGAATCTTTGGAACTACTATATTGCCATGGAAACTAAATATGTTTAGCATTAAACCCTATGGGGAAAATCTTAAAGTAGTATTTAAACTCTTAATATGGTATATCTAACAATTGAAACTTTAATGGTATGTTCCTTATCATGTGCCAATGTGGTAGGTGTCTTTGGAATTTTGGAAATGGCCACCGTTACTATGGAAACAGCAGAAATGTCCAAAAATTTTAAATTGCTCCAAACTTTCTGAAAATTGACAGACATGTTAAGTGGCACATCAAGAGTTGGTATTCGACTTTGGAATTTTCCAAAATGGCCGCCGTTTCCATGGAAACAACACAAAATTCAAAAAATTCAAAATGTTAATATTGATGAAATTTTACAACAATGTTAATAGACATCTGTAGATGCGCTCTTTGACTTTGGAAATTTCAAAATGGCTGCCGCTCGCCTGGCAATTGGGGACGAGGGTGCCATCCGTTATTGCTAGCAATTACAAATCTAGTTATTATTATTTTTCTTGCAACAAATTTTGTCCAGGTGATTTCTCGAAATCCAATGGACCAATGTTGATGGAACTCTACTATAGTAAGGACCCCCAGGTGCAGAGTTGCAGGAAGCATGGAATGGTTCAAGATGGCTACCGTTTCCATGGAAACAGAACAAATGTGAAAAAATCCCGTTTTTTGTTTTGGTGAACTGTTTGGATATGCTTTATCTCAGAATCATTATATTTTAATACAATGTAGGTGCCCACTATATACAGGTGTTGGATGATTTTGGTGATCATTGGAACTACTATGTTGCCATGGAAACTACACCAAAAATTTCGAAATTCTCAAAATGCTCCAAACTTCAGGAAACTTCACAGTAACGATGAGCAACATTGGAAGATGTGGAATTTGACGTTGGAATTTCCAAAATATCTGTTGTTACCTTGGAAACAATGCAAAAAGGTCAAAACTTTGAATTTTCACAGAACATTCCAGAACATCAATGTTAAATTTATTATAGAGACATTAAATGGTATATTATTATGGAAGGCAAAAAATGCAGCACGGGTTTGACTTTGGAATATTCAAAATGGCCGCCGTTACCATGGAAACAGCAAAAATATGAAAAACTTCAAAATGCTTCAAATTTAATTATGTCACCCTGACGGAGGTCGGGTGACATATTGTTATTGTACGATTCTTTTTTTTTTCTTTATTATTCCACACTTTTTTGTCCAGACTATTTCTCGGAATTGCATGGACCAATGATGATGGAAGTGTACCATAATGTTAACCCCCATGTGCAGATGTGCAATCGGGGGTTGGCATTTCCAAGATGGCTGTCGTTGTCATGGAAACAGAAATAATGTGAAAAATCGGAAAGTGTTCCAAAATGAATAAAACTTTGTGGAAATGTTACTTGGCATGCGAAGACTTGAAATCCATCTTTGGAATTTCCAAAATGGCGGCCGTTGCCATAGAAACAGTACAAACATCCAAATTTTCAAAATGCTTTAAATTTTCGGAAAATTCGCAAAATGATGTATTGTAAAGTGAATTAAGTTAATTCAATGTTAAAAGTTTCGAAATGGCTGCCACTTAGTGGCAATTGGCGGACCAGGGTGACATCCGCTATTGCTTGCAATGGCAATTCTAGTTTTTCTTATTATTATTATTTTTCTTCTTGCAACAAATTTTGTCCAGGTGATTTCTCGAAATCCAATGGACCAATGTTGATGGAACTCTACTATAGTAAGGACCCCCAGGTGCAGAGTTGCAGGAAGCATGGAATGGTTCAAGATGGCTACCGTTTCCATGGAAACAGAACAAATGTGAAAAAATCCAGTTTTTTGTTTTTGTGAACTGTTTGGATATGCTTTATCTCAGAATCATTATATTTTAATACAATGTAGGTGCCCACTATATACAGGTGTTGGATGATTTTGGTGATCATTGGCACTACTATGTTGCCATGGAAACTACACCAAAAATTTCGAAATTCTCAAAATGCTCCAAACTTCAGGAAACTTCACAGTAACGATGAGCAACATTGGAAGATGTGGAATTTGGCGTTGGAATTTCCAAAATATCTGTTGTTACCATGGAAACAATGCAAAAAGGTGAAAACTTTGAATTTTCACAGAACATTCCAGAACATCAATGTTAAATTTAGTCTAGAGACATTAAATGGTATATTATTATGGAGGGCAAAAAATGCAGCATGGGTTTGACTTTGGAATATTCAAAATGGCCGCCGTTACCATGGAAACAGCAAAAATATGAAAAACTTCAAAATGCTTCAAATTTAAGGAAACTTATAACAAATGTTGCCTAGCTGATGTAGACTTGACTTTTGAGTTTGGAATTTTCTAAATGGCCGCCGCTCACCTGGCAATAGGGGAAGGGTGCCATCCGTTATTGCTAGCAATTACGAATCTAGTTATGGCACCCTCAACGGAGTTGGGGTGACATATTGTTATTCATCGTTTCTTTTTTTTCTTATTATGTCACCCGATCGACAATGTCGGGTGACATATTGCTTTTCCTCCGTTTCTTTTTTTTATTATTATGGCACCCTAAACGGAGTTTGGGTGACATATTGTTATTCTACGTTTCTTTTTGTTTTTTTTATTTTTATTATTATTTTTCTTCCACACATTTTTGTCCAGTCTGGAACTCTCATATGAATGGACCCAAGAAGATGGAACTATACCATAATGTTAACCACCAAATGAAGATTTGCTTTTTGGGGGTGGCACTTTCAAGATGGCTACCGTTTCCATGGAAACAGAACAAATGTGAAAAAATCCAGTTTTTTGTTTTGGTGAACTGTTTGGATATGCTTTAACTCAGAATCATTATATTTTAATACAATGTAGGTGCCCACTATATACAGGTGTTGGATGATTTTGGTACTCATTGGAACTACTATGTTGCCATGGAAACTACTCCAAAAAATTAAAAAATCTCAAAATGTTCCAAACTTAATGAAACTTCACAGTAACGATGAGCAACATTGGAAGATGTGGAATTTGGCGTTGGAATTTCCAAAATCGCTGTTGTTACCATGGAAACAATGCAAAAAGGTCAAAACTTTGAATTTTCACAGAACATTCTAGAACATCAATGTTTAATTTATTCTAAAGACATTAAATGGTATATGATTATGGAGTTAAAAAATTGCAACGGGGGTTTGACATCGGAATATTCAAAATGGCCGCCGTTACCATGGCTACCGCTCACCTGGCAATAGGGGAAGGGTGCCATCCGCTATTGCTTGCAATCGCAAATCTAGTTATTATTATTATTCTTCCACCTAATTTTGTCCCGCAGTTTTTTTGGAGCCAATGGAACCAATCTTAATGATAGTTCACTATAAGGTGGAACACAAAATTTCGGGTTGCAGTAGGGTCTAAGACCATAAAAAATGGCTGCCGTTACCATGGAAACGGAACAATTGTGAAAAATTCCACTTTTTGGTTTTGGTGAATATTTTGGACATTCTTAAACTCAGAATCATTATATTTTGATACAATGTAGGTGCCGGCCATAGACTGGTTTTGGATGATTTTGGCAATCATTGGAACTACTATGTTGCCATGGAAACTACACCAAAAATTTCAAAAATATGAAAATGCTCCAATTCTTTTGAAACTATAGCATAACGATGAGCAACTTTAGCTGATATGGAATTTGGCGTTGGAATTTCCAAAATGTCTGCCGTTTCCATGGAAACAATGCAAAAAGGTCAAAATGCTCCAAAAACGTCCGGGTTTGATGAATAACTTTGGTATGCTTGAACTTAAAATCATCAAATTTTCATGCAATATAGTTGTCCACTATATACAGGTTTTGAATGATTTTGACAATCATTGGAACTCTTCTGTTACCATGGATACAGGATCAAAAATTTCAAAATGCTCCAAAATGCATCAAAATTGATGAAACTTAATATGATTGTTGACTGGCAAGTTTGGATGAGACTTTTGAAGTTGGAATTTACAAAATGGCCACTGTTGCCATGGAAACTGCAAAAAAGTCAAAAATTCTCTAAATGCTTTGAACTTAATGAAACTTGATATAATTGTTAACTGCCAAGATAAGATGAGACTTTTGACTTTCAAATTTTCAAAATGGCTGCCGTTGCCATGGAAACAGTAGAAATGTGAAATTTTTTTAAATGCTCTAAATGTACTGAAAATTTTCAGAAATATGTATTGCCAAGCATATATGTGCATTCACTGTTCAACAATTTCGAAATGGCTGCCGCTTAGTGGCAATGGGGGGAAGGGTGACATCCGCTATTGCTTGCAATGGCAATTCTAGTTATGTCACCCGATCGACAATGTCGGGTGACATATTGCTTTTCCTCTGTTTCTTTTTCTGTATTATTATTATTATTATTATACTTCCACCTATTTTGTCCGGTAGGTTTTTTGGAGTGAAATGGAACCAATCTTAATGATAGTTCACTATAAGGTGGAACAAAAAATTTCGGGGTGCAGGTGGGTCTAAGACCATAAAAAATGGCTGCCGTTTCCATGGAAACAGAATAATTGTGAAAAATTCCAGTTTTTGGTTTTGGTGAATAATTTGGAGATTCTTAAACTCAGAATCATCATATTTTGATACAATGTAGGTGCCAGCCATATACTGGTTTTGGATGATTTTGGCATTCATTGGAACTACTATGTTGCCATGGAAACTGCACCAAAAATTTCAAAAATATCAAAATGCTCCAAATTTTTTTAAACTTCATGGTAACGATGAGCAACATTGGTAGATGTGGAATTTGGCGTTGGAATTTCCAAAATGTCTGCCGTTACCATGGAAACAGAGCATAAGTGCCAAAATGCTCTAAAAACTTCAGGGTTTGGTGAATAATTTTGATATGCTTGAACTTGAAATCATCAAATTTTTACACAATATAGTTATCCACTATATACAGGTTTTGATTGATTTTGACAATCATTGGAACTACTATGTTACCATGGATACAGGATCAAATATTTCAAAAATTTCAAAATGCTCCAAAATTAATTAAACTTAATATGATTGTTGACTGTCAACACTGCATCAGACTTTTGAAGTTGGAATTTCCAAAATGGCCACCGTTGTCATGGAAACTGCAAAAATGTCAAATATTTTCGAAATGCCCAAACTTAATGAAACTTAATATTATTGATAACTGGCATGTATAGATGAGACTTTTGACTTCAGAATTTTCAAAATTGCTGCCGTTGCCATGGAAACAAAAGAAATGTGAAACTTTCCACAATGCTCAAAATGTACTGAAAATTTACAGACAGATATATCGCAATGCGTTGATCTGCATTCACTCTTAAAATGTTTTCAAAAGGCTGCCGCTTAGTGGCAATAGGGGAAGGGTGACATTCGCTATTGCTTGCAATGGCAATTCTAGTTATGTCACCCGATCGACAATGTCGGGTGACATATTGCTTTTCCTCTGTTTCTTTTTCTGTATTATTATTATTATTATACTTCCACCTTTTTTGTCCGGCATGTTTTTTGGAGTGAAATGGAATCAATCTTAATGATAGTTCACTATAAGGTGGAACAAAAAATTTCGGGGTGCAGGTGGGTCTAAGACCATAAAAAATGGCTGCCGTTTCCATGGAAACAGAATAATTGTGAAAAATTCCAGTTTTTGGTTTTGGTGAATAATTTTGAGATTCTTAAACTCAGAATCATCATATTTTGATACAATGTAGGTGCCAGCCATATAATGGTTTTGGATGATTTTGGCAATCATTGGAACTACTATGTTGCCATGGAAACTGCACCAAAAATTTCCAAAATATCAAAATGCTCCAAATTTTTTGAAACTTCATGGTAACGATGAGCAACATTGGAAGATGTGGAATTTGGCGTTGGAATTTCCAAAATGTCTGCCGTTACCATGGAAACAGAGCACAAGTGTCAAAATGCTCTAAAAACTTCAGGGTTTGGTTAATAATTTTGATATGCTTGAACTTAAAATCAACAAATTTTTACACAATATAGTTATCCACTATATACAGGTTTTGATTGATTTTGACAATCATTGGAACTACTCTGTTACCATGGATACAGGATCAAATATCTCAAAAATTTCAAAATGCTCCAAAATTGATGAAACTTAATATGATAGTTGACTGGCAAGTCTGGATGAGACTTTTGACTTTGGAATTTCCAAAATGGCCACCATTGCCATGGAAACTGCAAAATAGTTAAAATTTCTCAAAATGCTTTGAACTTAATGAAACTTGATATTATTGTTAACTGGCAAGTACAGATGAGACTTTTGACTGAAATTTTCAAAATGGCTGCCGTTGCCATGGAAACAGCAGAAATGTGAATTTGTTTAAAATGCTCTGAATGTACTGAAAATTTACAGAAAGATGTATTGCCATGAATATATGTGCATTCACTGTTAAACCATTTTGAAATGGCTGCCGGTTAGTGGCAATAGGGGAAGGGTGACATCCGCTATTGCTTGCAATGGCAATTCTAGTTATTATTATTCTTCCACCCTTTTTTGTCCGACAGGTTTTTTGGAGTAAAATGGAACCAATCTTAATGATAATTCACTATAAGGAGGAACACAAAATTTCGGGTTGCAGTAGGGTCTAAGACCATAAAAAATGGCTGCCGTTTCCATGGAAACGGAACAATTGTGAAAAATTCCAGTTTTTGGTTTTGTGAATAATTTAGAGATGCTTAAACTCAGAATCATCATATTTCATCACAATGTAGGTGCCAGCCATATATTGGTTTTGGATGATATTGGCAATCATTGGAACCACTATGTTGCCATGGAAACTACCCCAAAAATTTCAAAAATTTCAAAATGCTCCAAATTTTTTGAAACTTCATAGTAACGATGAGCAACTTTGGTAGATGCGTAATTTGGCGTTGGAATTTCCAAAATGTCTGCCGTTACCATGGAAACAGTGCATAAGTGTCAAAATGCTCTAAAAACCTCAGGGTTTGGTAAAAAAATTTGTTATGCTAGAACTTGAAATCATCAAATTTTTACACAATATAGTTGACCACTATATACAGCTTTTGAATGATTTTGACAATCATTGGAACTCTTCTGTTACCATGGATACAGGACCAAATATTTCAAAAATTTCAAAATGCTCCTAAATTGATCAAACTTAATATGATTGTTGACTGGCAAGTCTGGATGAGACTTTTGACTTTGGAATTTCCAAAATGGCCACCGTTGCCATGGAAACTGCAAAAAAGTCAAAAATTCTCTTAATGCTTTGAACTTAATGAAACTTGATATTATTGTTAACTGGCAAGTAAAGATGAGACTTTTGACTTCAAATTTTTCAAAATGGCTGCCGTTGCCATGGAAACAGCAGTATTGTGAAATTTTTTAGAATGCTCTCAATGTACTGAAAATTTACAGAAAGATGTATTGCCATGCATATATGTGCATTCACTGTTAAACAATTTTGAAATGGCTGCCTCTTAGTGGCAATTGGGGGAAGGGTGACATCCGCTATTGCTTGCAATGGCAATTCTAGTTATTTTTATTTTTCTTCCACACATTTTGTCCGCGCGAGTTCTCAGAATCTAACGGACCAATGTTTATGGAACTCAACTATAATGAGGAACCCCATTTGAAGTTGTGCACCTTGCTATGGAATGGTAAAAGATGGCCGCCGTTTCCATGGAAACAGCACAAATGCGA
The DNA here is from genome assembly GCF_963676685.1 of Mytilus edulis. Lineage (NCBI taxonomy): Eukaryota > Metazoa > Mollusca > Bivalvia > Mytilida > Mytilidae > Mytilus > Mytilus edulis. Next base: position 50,710,747 of record NC_092355.1, on the reverse strand, counting down.
AAAAAATCAAAGTGTTCCAAACTGGAAGAAACTCCACAGGAATGTTAACTGGCATGTGCTGATTTCCAGTTTTACTTTGGAATTTTCAAAATGGCTGCCGTTACCATGGAAATAGCTAAAATATCAAAAATTCTAACTCTTTCGTTATAATATCCAATTGGATGAAACTTTATGAAAATGTTCTCCAGTATGCCAAGGTGTCAAGACAATATTTGGATAGTTCAAAATGGCCGCCGTTGTCATGGAAACAGGGGCCAAGTTTTGCATTGACCCTATGGAAAAATGCATAAAATCAGCATTTTCTCAGAGAGTAGTGCACCAAAGTAAATGAAACTGTATTGATATATAACATGACATGTGGCAATGAGATGTACGCTTTTAGAATTTTGGAATTATCTACTGTAACCATGGTTGCAGCACAAATGTTCAAAATTTCCAAAAAAAATTAAGTACTGCAAACTGGATGAAACTTTACAAGAATAGTGACTGGCATGTGCGGAGTTGCATTTTGAAGCTGGAATTTCCAAAATGGCCGCCGTAACCATGGAAACAGCAAAATTGTCCAAAATTTCAAAATGCTCCAAACTCAATGAAATTTTGCAAAAAATGATAATTTGCAAGTGTAGATGCACTCTTTGACTTTGGAATTTCCAAAATGGCTGCCGCTCGCCTGGCAATGGGGGGGGGGGGGGACGAGGGTGCCATCCGTTATTGCTAGCAATTACAAATCTAGTTATTATTATTTTTCTTCTTGCAACAAATTTTGTCCAGGTGATTTCTCGAAATCCAATGGACCAATGTTGATGGAACTCTACTATAGTAAGGACCCCCAGGTGCAGAGTTGCAGGAAGCATGGAATGGTTCAAGATGGCTACCGTTTCCATGGAAACAGAACAAATGTTAAAAAATCCAGTTTTTTGTTTTGGTGAACTGTTTGGATATGCTTTATCTCAGAATCATTATATTTTAATACAATGTAGGTGCCCACTATATACAGGTGTTGGATGATTTTGGTGATCATTGGAACTACTATGTTGCCATGGAAACTACACCAAAAATTTCGAAATTCTCAAAATGCTCCAAACTTCAGGAAACTTCACAGTAATGATGAGCAACATTGGAAGATGTGGAATTTGGCGTTGGAATTTCCAAAATATCTGTTGTTACCTTGGAAACAATGCAAAAAGGTCAAAACTTTGAATTTTCACAGAACATTCCAGAACATCAATGTTAAATTTATTCTAGAGACATTAAATGGTATATGTTTATGGAGGGCAAAAAATTGCAGCGGGGGTTTGACTTTTGAATATTCAAAATGGCCGCCGTTACCATGGAAACAGCAAAAATATGAAAAACTTCAAAATGCTTCAAATTTAAGGAAACTTATAACAAATGTTGCCTAGCTTATGTAGACTTGACTTTTGAGTTTGGAATTTTCAAAATGGCCGCCGTTACCATGGAAACAGCAAAATTATCCAAAATTTCAAAATGCTTCAAACTTAATGAAACTTTGCAAAACTGTTACTAGACATCTGTAGATGCACTATTTGACTTTGGAATTTTCAAAATGGCTGCCGCTCACCTGGCAATGGGGGAAGGGTGCCATCCGTTATTGCTAGCAATTACAAATCTAGTTATTATTATTTTTATTCTTCCACACATTTTGTCCATACTATTTCTCTGGATTGGTCAGACTCATGTTGATAGAACTATACCATAATATGAACCGCCATGTAAAGTAGTGCAAGAGACATTGGAATGGTAAAAAATGGCCGCCGTTGCCATGGAAACTGATGAAATGTGAAAAAAAATGCAAATTTTAAATCTTTCATTATAAGACCTAGCTGGATGAAACTTTATGGTAATGTTCCTTGGTATGCCTAGATGTTGTGACAATATAAGAAAATTCCAAAATGGCCGTCATTGTCATGGAAACAGGGCGAAAGTTTAACATTGGCCCTATGGGAAAATACATAAAAGATGCATTTTCTTGAAGAATATAGCATCAATCCCAATGAAACTTTATAGATATGTAACATGGCATGTCCCAAAGTGGCACCTGTCTTTGGAATTTTAGAAATGGTACCCGTTACCATGGAAATAGCAAACATTTTTAAAATTTCAAAATGCTCCAAAATTAATGAAACGTTACAACAATGTTAATACACATCTGTAGATGCAATCTTTGACTTTGGAATTTTCAAAATGGCTGCCGCTCACCTGGCAATGGGGGAAGGGTGCCATCCGCTATTGCTTGCAATGGCAAATCTAGTTATTTTTATTTTTCTTCCACACATTTTGTCCGCGCGAGTTCTCGGAATTGAACGGACCAATGTTTATGGAACTCAACTATAATGAGGAACACCATTTGAAGTTGTGCTCCTTGCTATGGAATGGTAAAAGATGGCCGCCGTTTCCATGGAAACAGCACAAATGCGAAAAAAATCAAAGTGTTCCAAACTGGAAGAAACTCCACAGGAATGTTAACTGGCATCTCCTGATTTCCAGTTTGACTTTGGAATTTTCAAAATGGCTGCCGTTACCATGGAAACAGCTAAAATATCAAAAATTCTAACTCTTTCGTTATAAGATCCAGCTGGATGAAACTTTATAAAAATGTTCTCCAGTATGCCAAGATGTCAAGACAATATTTGGATAGTTCAAAATGGCCGCCGTTGTCATGGAAACTGGGGCCCAGTTTTGCATTGACCCTATAGAAAAATGCATAAAATCAGCATTTTCTCAGAGAGGAGTGCACCAAAGTAAATGAAACTGTATTGATATATAACATGACATGTGGCAATGAGACGTACGCTTTTAGAATTTTGGAATTATCTACTGTAACCATGGTTGCAGCACAAATGTTCAAAATTTCCAAAAAAAATTAAGTGCTGCAAACTGGATGAAACTTTACAGGAATAGTGACTGACATGTGCGGAGTTCCATTTTGAAGTTGGAATTTCCAAAATGGCCGCCGTAACCATGGAAACAGCAAAAATATCAAAATTTTCAAAATGCTTCAAACTTAATGAAATTTTGCAAAAATGATGACTTGCATGTGTAGATGCACTCTTTGACTTTGACATTTTCAAAATGGCTGCCGCTCGCCTGGCAATAGGGGGACGAGGGTGCCATCCGTTATTGCTAGCAATTACAAATCTAGTTTATTTTCTTATTTTTGACTGAGCTCTTCTTTTATGTTTAATCGAAATCCAACACAGTAGATGTAATTTTCTATTTTTCTCAATTAATTATTAATTATAGTTAATTAGCAAAAAACTTATTTCAAGCTCCGTTTCTTCTTCCATCTGTAAAACAAATATATTTAAAAGATTCATAATTATTATTTTTCGGTACAAGAAAATGCGTTTGATTTGAATGGTATAGCAGATTATAATATACCTTATCGCTATGTGTCCATCATTACTGCATAATTTATTGACGTTCCCAATATTTTGACGTAGTCAGCAAAAATGTCCGACGTCACAGGACAATAGTGTGTGTTCTTTGTCATCAATGGGTCAAGTATCACAGATTCCCAAACACGTAACTGATTTTGTACTCATAAGTTCATTTTATATAAGGTTTATGATTTTCAAATATTTTGTCTTGCGCATAACTGGCAAAGCATAAGAGAAGAGAATTTATAATAGCTTTCGAAACTCCCCCCTCCCCACTTTTTATCAGTTGCAGAAGAGCATTCTTCTTACAAATGAAACTATTATAACAACAGTTCCTAATCAAAATGGTGGTATTCACGAAAGCGCTATAATTGTTTATTTTCAGTAATGATAGTTGATCCATAGATTTTATAATTTTATTTATTTTTTTGAATTTACCAATACATACAAACACTAGTTCTGATATAGTTAGAAAATCGAGTCTTGACAGTCAATTTATGCAAATATGAGCATGTTAGGGTTAAGCCGTAAATATCCATACATTTGAACAGTCACTTATATTATAAAGACTCATCTTAGAAGACGGTAAAACAATTTAGAGAATGACTATACATTTTGTACAAAGAGATTTGTAATATGAATTTACATGTGACTATGTATTTCAGTATCAAGTATTTGGGTTTTTGCCTTTCGCGTTTCTGATGCAAGTCGGTCATGATCCAGATGTGCGATTTGGACGTAAGAGCTTTTACAGTATCGCTTTTAATTTGTGTACCATTGTATTCACTTTATATTCTTTATCGAGAAAGTGTATGGTACTATCAACTGCAAGAACAACTCTGCTGGCATCCTTGTCAAATGTACTATCAACTGCAAGAACATCTCTTCTGGCATCCTTGTCAAATGTACTATCAACTACAAAAACAGCCCTGCTGGTCTCCTTGTCCAATGTACTATCAACTGCAAGAACATCTCTGCTGGCATCCTTGTCAAACGTACTATCATCTGCAAGAACAACTCTGCTGGCATCCTTGTCAAATAAACTATCAACACGTTTTTTTTGTCGTCGTTGTTAAATACATTTGCATGTATATCTGTGAATCAAATTAGTCAGTTGTGTTATATGTTTATAATATATGTTTACACAGTTTGGTTGCTGGTCCCAGTTATTTTCGCATTAATGTCACATTGACCTATGATGTCTGTTTGGGTTGTTCGCCCAATTTTTGTTACTGTTACGCATTAGTAAATACAAATACTGAAGGTATGTGCATTGAACAACTGCCTTTTCACAACTGAATTTGGAGACAGAACAATAATTGAGTAATAAGTTCTTTATTTTGTTTATCTGTTTTGTTTATAAATGATCTCATAAATACTTATGCATGGAAATTGTCGATGTAGGAATACAAATAAAATGGGCGTGTACATTCACGTGCTCACAGTTCAATCTTCATAACCATATAAACAGCAATAAAGGAGGGACACATTCGTCGATGCACCAGACAATCTAGATCTTGGAATTCAATAGTTTTAGGTAAATATAGGATAAGTTCAAGCACAAAAAGTCATGTTTCTATACAAATCAAAGCCCCCATTGCTATTTCAGTTATTTTTTGATATGCCATTACCAGTACTAAATAAACAAGCGTAGTTCGCGCAAGTAGAGACACAAGTCCCTGTGCCTTTGCATAACCAAAATGGTGCAATACATGATGAACATATGCTTAGACCTATTCAGTCAAAATGTGATGTTTGAATACTATATCTCAAGTTTTTAAAGAAAATATTTGGTACATGAAATTAATCAAATTTATATTTCTTCTGTTTCAGACATTTGCCAGTCATATTGACTGGCCTTAAAATGATTTAATTTATATTTATGATGACACCGCCGGTTTACTTGTTTACATGTAAGACAAAAACAGCAAAGTTAAATACATTTGTACATACAAACTATTGAGACATTGATTGATGCATTTATGATTTACATGAAGATATTTTTACAATATTTTTCCAAATTTAGAATTGATTACTTATATCATGTACACATGTATGTTTTGAAAAGATTTCTTGCTGTGATCAGCAATCTAGAATACGATTCACAAAAAATCCCACAAGATCTTGGTTTTCCATTGAAAATGCAAATTGCAATGGAAACCCAAAAGGTAATACAATTAGGAAACAAGTGTAGGTAATTCACCATGCTGGAACTAAAATGTAAACGGTGTTCGTTTTCTACAGAACTGTTTTTATACAAATTCATGTTTGAAAAGCGGAATGGCCTTCCCCTTTTGTTTTCTATACAAAACAGGCAAATCACAATCAAAACTATCCTCGCGATCCAACCTATTCACACATCAAAATACTATATTACCGGTAGCAATGTTGCACACCTTTTTAAAATCAGCTAAGACGACTTCAGGATTTAGAACTCAAAGAAGCAGTCTCACGGCCACCAAAATAGCTGCATCACAATTATATATTTGTCAAAATCTTTAATTGATCTGTTGGACGTATAGTGTTTTGGGTTATCTCGGATCAATGTTACAGAATTAAATATTATATATAATAAGCTTCTATATCAAAACGAACATGATGATATGATGGTATATAATGGATTTTCTCCGTTTTATTTTATTTAGGTTAGCTTATTTTGGACCACGATGTATGATACGGTACATTAATTTTGATCTGTCATAAAAAAATCCTGAGGTCGCAGGGAATAAGTGGTAAATATTGGTCATATTTAAATATATACCTATATGTGATTTAATGTGTTCGCCAATAGGTGTGTTTTCTAAGAAAACAGGAGACCTCATTGATGAAAAATTCTATTGTAAATAATTTGTCATTTTTCAATGGTATCGATCTGATTACAATATTGGGTCAAAATGTTGAAATAAATAAAAAAAGAAGAAAGAAAAAAGAAATAAGTCCACGTTTGAATTATAATTCATAATTTGTCCAGTGGATATTGATCGATTAGGGCGTAAACTTGATTGTTCCTTAGATTGATTATTATCAATAGTACCAGGATTATAATTTAGTACGCCAGACGCGCGTTTCGTCTACATAAGACTCATCAGTGACGCTCATGTCAAAATATTTATAAAGCCCAACAAGTACTCAATACGTTTATATTTGCCGTTACAAGCAATCCTAAGGTTTGCAATACAATTGATACAGTGTGATGTTGTCTAGGAGTTCAAATTACTCCTGAACAAAACAGAAGGTCAAGAAAAAAGCAAAATCACAACAATACTTAATTCTGAGGAAAATTCAAAACGGAAAGTCCCTAACAAATGGCAAAATCAAATGCCAAAACACATCAAACGAATGGACAACAACTGTCATATTCCTAACTTAAACAACTTGACTTGCTTAAGACTACAAACAAATTGGGAAATCAAATTCCTATAAACGACATACTTTTTTTTATGGTATTGTAGTTAAAATTTTTAAATTAAATATAATTGGGTAGTTGATAGGGAAAAGATAACTTTAAAGGACCTGAAATCTGTTTTGTTGGTAATTAGCTTTTTGTTCATCTGCAGGCAGAACATTTAGTAGACACATGTATTGAGCAGATAGTTATGCAAAGGAATTTTATTTTCAGCTTGTTCTAAGAAATCTTTTATTTACAGGATAATACTTTTGTTTTTATAAAAAAGATAAGCATCACTAGAAACATTCAAAAAGCATCCACATTGTTTTATTTTTATATGGTTTGGATTGTAATCGGTTAATTTGTGGCGAATTATCATTCTCTACTTATAGTACGAATTACCATGATCAAATGATATATTCAATAAACGTAGGTTATTTTGCTAGTGATGAAAAAAGACTGCTTGATATATTAGTAGATTATATTACACTGCTTCCAGATTACTTTTCTGACAGATGAAGTTGGCATCAATAAGTTTATCTCATTTTCATGCATTTATAAAGCACAAAGGTGTCAGTATTCACCTCAGAAACTTACAAAACCTTTGAATAGACTTATTAAGAAGGGATATAATTACGATACTGTTGTCAAGTCATTAAAGATTGCATATTTTGGCGTTAATATTGAGTCACTGATAAGGTCTTTGCATCGGAACTAAACACATTATTATTTTAAAAACAGTTGTTGGCATGACACGGGTTATGTTCTTCTCATATATGTTATGATGGTATGATACTAAACCCCTAACGGGAAGGATTGTGCCTGATGTTCATATGATGAAATCATAATCTTTCAGTCAGTTTAATTGAAGTCTGGAGCTGGCATGTCAGTTAACTGCTAGTAGTCTGTTGTTATTTATGTATTTTTGTCATTTTGTTTATTTTCTTTGGTTACATCTTCTGACATCAGACTCGGATTTCTCTTGAACTGAATTTTAATGTGCGTATTGTTATGCGTTTACTTTACTACATTGGTTAGAGGTATAGGGAGGGGGGGGGTTGAGATCTCACAAACATTTTTAACCCCGCCGCATTTTTGCGACTGTCCCAAGTCAGGCGCCTCTGGCCTTTGTTAGTCTTGTATTATTTTAATTTTAGTTTCTTGTGTACAATTTGGAAATTAGTATGGCGTTCATTATCACTGGACTAGTATATATTTGTTTAGGGGCCAGCTGAAGGACGCCTCCGGGTGCGGAAATTTCTCGCTACATTGAAGACCTGTTGGTGACCCTCTGCTGTTGTTTTTTATTTGGTCGGGTTGTTGTCTCTTTGACACATTCCCCATTTCCATTCTCAATTTTATCCCTTTCTTTACATTGAAAAAGCAGTGACAAGTACGTCACACGTGTAGGTGCTGTTACACTAATAATAGTAATACATGACTATGTGTATTCACAGCTTGACATCCGATCATGCTATCGTTCAGAATGTCTGATAAATGAATTATAAATGTTAACCTCATTATAGATACCAGGATTGAAATTTTATATTTGCCAGACATGGACAGAAGGATCTGCTCATCCTTCCCTCACATCATATCTCACATCTAGTTTATTTGTCAAAGGGTTCGTGCTGCTTTTATAATATTTATTATTGTTTTCAGTATTTTATTTAATTCTATTTTATATCTAACGATCTTTGTTGTCTCTATTGATATAAGTCTAGATGATCAATCGTCCTAAAACTTATTGGTCATTACATATATCACATTCGGTCAACATGGTCAAGTTTCCTCCGGTCCAGCGGGGTGCGTCTTTGCATTTTGATGTGGTTTTTGTTGCTTAATCTTTGGTTTTCAGTAGACTGTCGGGTAAACTGTTGTGTTTTCTTTTCATTATTTCTTGTTTATTGCCTTAAGGCACTGCAAGTTTCTCTCTTACATATAAATTTTGGATACCCCTTTGGTATCTTACCGTTTTTTAAGAGCTATATTACCAAAAATAACCTTAACAAGAAAAAACACATGAACATTATGTTAACGTCATTTGTCGAAGTTGGTCCGATTAATGGACAATGAAAAATATTTTATGCAATCAGTTAACCAACGATATCATCACTCGACAATATATATATATAAGTGTCGATAAATAGCACCACATGACATACAAATCTATAAGAGTGTGGATTAAGCAGTACAGAAATTAATTCAATTACACAAATAAAATTATAGATTGCCTATATCCTGTAATATCGGTCAATATGGACGTTGCAAACTTCAACCACCAATTTTGTAAATAATCTTGATATTCATCCAAACTATGTATTATTTACAAGACAGCTGAATGCAAGTGCAACATGTACAGCGAGCTGCAAAAGTTTCTTATCATCTACATCCGATTTTATCTAGATAGATGCACGCTTGATACAGCTAGTTTGTCTAGCGAAATATTGTGTTTATTATTTATTATTTCTTAAATATTTTAAACATTCAAATATTTATATACTAAACAGTGTGTTAAAATTATATTGTTAGGCAATCTATATCTATGATACTAACGTTTATGTCTTCTAATCTCACATAAATGTTAGATAAAATGTGTTCTTTTGAACCTGTATTGTGCGTAATTAAATCATGCATATATCGTACATACATCTATTGATAATAACAAAATATTGACCTCTAGGTGACTTCAACCTTGTATTGCTGTTTTGTTGATGTGAACCGTAGATATTTCCATTCCTATTGCAGTTATATTCTCTATTTTTTTAAATTCAATTAAATAAAAAGGTCAATAGGTTCGGCTTTTACACTTTAAGCATCTTTGATACCTAAATAATTCATCAGAATAGAAAAACAGAACAAAGAAATCAAAGACATATTCGGGCTAATATTTATTTAAACAGTAACATTTTTTTACATTTCCTGTACAAAAAACAGAACAAAGAAATCAAAGATATATTCGGGCTAATATTTATTTAAACAGTAACATTTTTTTTTTACATTTCCTGTACAAGTTTCTAAGCTACTTTGGGAAACAGTAGTTATCCAATTTTAATCACTGTGAGACATGAATAATTGAATTCCTCAAGTATCATGTGTGGTTGTATGGCGATCTTTATAACGTCCCCGGGTTGTAGTTCTGCGGAAGTCACGAAAGACGTTGAACGCCAATTCAATATATGTCGGTTGGGTGTTCCACGTAATAATCATCGACCCAAATTCTACCTATGGAACTGTTATTCTTATAGACAACAAACTTTTTGTTTCTACCATACACAGTTAACACAACAGAAATGTCGTATATACCCGAAATTTCACACACAAACTGGCCTGTAGACTGTAGAGATGTTAGATTGGTGATCCCAACACTATTAAGTATCGTTGTAAATGTGACGAACGTGCTTCCTGTGTAGTTTGTTTTGTATTATCGCAAGCAGTCACAGCAACTGTTGAAAAAATAACACTTATTACTTTATGAACTTTCATCTGTAATAGAAGACGTGGCAAAAACTTAAAACGTTTTCTCAAAACCAAACTGTGTAATGCAATATATAGATTTAATATCAGAACGACAAAAGAAAATAAAGAAAATAAACATGATATTTGGGAAGAACGGTGATAGAAAAAGAAAACTGTGGGTAGTTTTTATATGAATGTGTAATAATTATAAAAGCATAAACTTGCTAAGATTTGAAAATTCTGATCCTATGTGTACGCATCGTTAACAATATTCACTTTCTGTTTTACCTTTAAGACTCATTCGGAGCACTCGTGTTAGTCGAAATGAACACACCTTCAACCATTTTCAGGTTGACATTCGATTGGTTTACGTACTAATCATCATTATTTGTATTTTTGATCTTGGAGTGGAATAAATAGATTGAGCAAAATGTGTTTGCAAGTGCATGCACAAAACTCGCGTTTTCATAGATACATTCTTCCAACAGTAGTTTGTGTAGACACAAATCATCGTCTAACTTATACAAATGTTACCCCAAATGCGAGATTGATTACAAATGTTAAGAATTGTTTTTCAAATTGTCGAGTAACCGTCGAAACATAACCGAACTCTTACAAAAAAAAATGATGTTCTCACTAAACAAATTTTATATCAAGGCCTGATTGTGAAAAAAAGGTAATAAAAAAGCCAGCGAGACACTAAAATCCATAATTAATTACAAAATTGGGTAAACGGTCAACCGAGGATGACACCTTTAATAATAGTATTTCGGATGTTACATGAATGATAACTAATTCTAACGGAGCTACGTGAAAGTTTTGATTCGAATAATATTTACCTTCTAATCGATTAAGTGTTTCAACTGTTTTAATTTGTATAAACACAACACAAGTGGAGCGTACGGAATTAAAATATAAAAAAGAAGATGTGGTATGATTGCCAATGAGACAGCTCTCCACAAGAGTCTAAAATGAAACAGAAATTTACAATTATAGGTCACCGTACGGCCCTCAATAATGAGCAAAGTCCATACCGCATAGTCAGCTATAAAGCCTGAAATGACAATGTAGAACAATACCAACGAGAAAACTAACGACCTAGTTTATGCTTTTCTATCCCACTCCACGAAGTGCATATTTCAGTACAGTACCTAAGTTATAGATCATTGTTACATTCAAATCTATATCCAGCTGAAGGACCCCTCCGGGTGCGGGAATTTCTCGCTACATTGAAGACCTGTTGGTGACCCTCTGCTGTTGTTTTTTATTTGGGCGGGTTGTTGTCTCTTTGACACATTCCCCATTTCCATTCTCAATGTTATCACCTTTTGTAATATAAATCAATATAGGATTTAAAGCCGATTTCAATGAGTATGTAGCTAAAGGTAAATATCTTTGGTTATCTTGCTTGCTAGCTGAATCGTGAAGTCATTGTTAGGTAAGGTATACTACCCTCCTTTCGAAGAAGCCTAGTCCTACAGACAAAAAGATTGGTTATCTGTTGGACTAGTCTACTCTTAAAGTAAGATAGTTTACCTAACCTAACAATAACTGCACGGTTCAGCTAGCAAGCAAGCTAACCAAATATATTACCCTTAGCTATATACTCATTGCAATCGGCTGCAAACAAAACAGATACATACCTGTCTTGCTGTTTTGGCTGACATTCTGTTGTAAGTGTATAATGGTAGCATGCATCTCATTCGTTACTCTTTCCAAATGTTGCAAGTGGTCAGTTGCGTTCAAGACTGATTTTTTAAGTGATTCCTTTAATTTTTGTATCTTCGTAGAGTCGTTATAAATTTTCGCTTGTGATTGTAATGTCATATTGTACAACGCCATGAAATCTTGATCGCGAGCCTTGTCACGATTTTGCATTGACAGAACGAACGAATCAACATGTTGGACTTTGTTTTGTAGACTACCCAAGGTCTGCAGTTGTTGAATAGTACTGAGTTGTAGTAGTTTCTGAAGACTTTGTCTAAGTACAGTTGTTTGATCATTCAAATTTTCGTATTTAACTTCTATGTCTTCAAAGTCTTTAGCCAAACGGGTATTGTTGTATTGAAGATCCTTAATTATCTGCTCATAGTCATCGTTGTTCTTGCAGGTGGAATTTTTTGAAAGTTTTTCTAAAATGTGTTTTTCAATGTCTTGTATTTTGTCCTTCAGCTGTGTCGTAAGTAAGTTAATTGTCAATTCTTGATGACTTCGATTTTTTTCCAACTCGTGACTTATATGTGTTTGATCCTCGAGATACTTAGATGTCGAAAGATAATGTGGTGTATTATCATCTAGTAGAAATCCAGAAAGACTAGTGGTGAGCACAAACAAAAAAATGAATCGCAACATTATTGAGCAAATGTAATTGTTTCAAAATATTTTAAACTTATATTCAATACTGTTGTATTATGAAGTAGATAACATACAAATATTATCATACATTTTCAAATATATAAGATAAACAATTTAACAGTTATCTTAAAATATGATCCATGATAGCTTTATGAAACGAATATCAACGATGTCGTTCTTTGCTATCATTTAATAATCTTACTAGATAATAAACAGGGTCTGTCTCAAAGGCGGAATAACTGTCATATGCAAACATCAAAGTGGCATCTTACAAAACCACTTTACACCACAAGAACAAATGTTGCGGAAGAAGAGAAATCATAATAATTAGAAAACAATAGGCATTTTTACAGAAAGTTTAAACACTCTCAGGCAAAGGTGACCTGAAATAGATACGGCTATTATTTCAAGGCCTTTTTTGGTCAAATATTTTAGCTTTCATGATAAATCCAGACGAGTGCCTCGGACGCATGATATTTATTAAGCGTTATTTTCATTTTATTAAGATAATTGAAAACCCAAATGAAAAAAACGAACGACAAACAGTATACAATGTACGACATATATCCCTATGGTATCTTTCTTCCATCTTTTACAGGAAATATCTCCAAGATGTATGTTATAGCGTAAATGTCAATTTAAGTATTTTTTCAGCTATGATTTTCATGATAGGTTTCTGAGACATTTATCTAATGTTTGGTGTCAAGGTTGAGGAAATGCAGTTTTACAACAATCTAGTACATCACGACCGCATTTTGATGAGAAACATTTGATAAATTTCTTGGAAACATGTCATAAAAGAAAAAAAGTAAAAAAAGTATACTATTAAACATGTTAAAGTCTAAAAACTATCACCTTGTAAGAAAAGATAAATGATAAATAGTAAATACACACATCACAGCCATAATTTGTCTTATTTTGCATATTTCAGACCATAAATATTCTTTTAAAAAAAATTGTATTACATTTACATGTCAAAATTAAGAATTTCCGTATAAGTCAGATTTAAGGATGACTGTTTTGTACTAAGGTGATGTTAAGGAATTTAAGTACGATGTTCGGACTCCTTGAATTTTCTGTTAATACAGGGTGAAATCCAAGCAGATTATAGATTTACTTTCTTTCGATTTGAGACCCAAATAATACCAATGCAAATAAATATAAGCTAAAAGTCCGAGTCAGCCTTTTCCCGCCATTTTTGTTTAGTTCAAAATCAAATATCTCAAAAAGGAGCTCCATAATCTATCAATATTTTTTGCTACTTTGTTCCTTAACCAATGCACTTCCGATTAGATTTTTTTTTATTTCATCATCTTAATGTTATACACTTGAATATGATAATCATTCAGACGTTCATTTGATGAGGAGCATGTATTTATATGAAATGTAAATATATATACATTGTATATATTAGCAGGTGTCTTTAATTATAATCCTGTGTCACTAAATTAAAGGTTTTTGATGCATAAATTGTTTAAGAAGAATGCTTTTATGAAACTAAAAAACAATTGGAAAACTAGTTTAATTGAAGTCTGGCGCTTGCATGTCAGTAACTGCTAGTAGTCCTTTGGTTAGCTATGTATCGTTGTCATTTTGCTTAGTTTCTTTTGCTACCTTTTCTGACATCTGACTCGGTGTTCTATTTAACTGAGTTTAGTGTGCGTATTGCTGTGTGTTTATTTATTCTGCATTGGCTAGAGGTATAGTTAGAGAGTTTAGTATAGTTTCGTTTTCACTGAACTAGTACACAATTGTATCAAGCGGCCAGCTGAGACCCAACTCTGGGTGCGGGATTCTCTCGCTGTATTGAAGACCCAGTTGTGGCCTTTGGCTGTTATCTGCTAGTTCCATTGGTTGGATTGTTGTCTCTTTGACATTTCTCCAATAATTTCCATTCTCAATTATACGTATTATAAATCATGCCACTATACCATGTGTGATACGATGTTTATGCCTACAAGATGGTTAAAATGTCAAGTTTAAAACGTGAGGTCTGTCGAGAATTTTATAAATTGAAACTTTAACTGTAGAAATTGAAAATATATCGTATTACACAAGATTCGGTGGTGATTTGTTATGTTATCAGATGAAAGCAGGACAATTTGACGTCATTATTGAAATATGAAAAAGGAAGAACTGAGATCTAACGTACCACACGTTGATAAAAACAGTCAACAGACCAGTACAAGGATGCATATGCTAATATTTTGAGGAAGTATATTATCAGAAGTTTTAAGACATTTTGATATGCTTCACATGAATAACTTAGACACTAAAGTTGTGTATAGGAGACATTATGTCTTTGTTACGACTGAACTCGTGAACGTGAGATGCAATATTGCAAGATTACTTGACATTGAAAATATGAACTATGAAGGAATGTTTCAAGATTTGTCATGCACCAGTCAAACAAAATTAATAAATTTTTATGTATGATACTTTTGTTTGGTCAACTATATTTCAGAACAGAAAGATAGCAGGTTTATATCTTATATGTCAGACTCAATCAAAACAACATTCATCAGTCACGTTCGAAGTTATACAAAGTATGAAATTGAAGAGCATTGTACTACAAAATTCCGAAGTGTCTTACAAAATAAAGACATTTTATAATAAATTTCTTGGAGTAAAAACACACTGCTTTCAAAAATCAAATTGAAAAGGATGTTCAGCATTATCAAATTATTATCCAGCACATAAAGTTCTTGTATCCCATTATATACCTACTGGGATTTTCACCCTGAAACACAAAACATGACTGGACTAAAAAATATGTTTACCTCAAAGAGTTTTTGAAATTAATATTCTTTTGTTCATTGCACTAATATGTGATTCATTTAATTATACCAAAAAATGTGTACTTACATGATCAACATGACGGGTGACATTTGTGGAATAGGATATACTTATCCTTTCAGAATACTTTTAAGAACTATCCGTTGATGCGGTTAATGTTACTTAGCCATTAGTTATAATTTTGTGTATTGTATAGTTTGTCTTCTTGCCGTTTATCGTGTTTTGCAATGACCTTGGCCTTTTTTGTCAAGAGTTAGCATATCATTATCATATACATGAAATATCTACCCCCCCCCCTCCCCCCAAACAAAAAATATAGTTGCTAAGCGCTTTTTCAAATATGATTATCATGACAAATGAAAAAAGTTATGACGAATTAGTGTTTAGTTATGATTAAGGAGTTACCCTAATCTAACTATATCCATATATATGAACAGAATTTTGGAATTTTCGTTTTTAATCCTCAGTGTCATCTACATGAAAATAAATACGACGAAAATATTATTTTATTCATAACTAAAATTGAAGCAAAAACAATACAAACACTATCTGGTGATCGTAGATAACTGATTTTTCGTTAATACGGCGGTGTATGATGTATCACGTGTCACCGTAGGCTTCCGCGTTAGAATATATTGTCGACGGATATTAAACTACGTCAACTTTTATAACTTATTTGAATCGAATACTCAAATACTGGAAAATGTTTGTTTATATATCTGTTTTTTTATAGTGATTAAGATAATACGCAACGTTGACGGATTTATTTTATCTTTTTTCCTATTAAGATAGTTTGTTTTGTTTACACATCGTTGTCAATATAATGGAATTTCATACGACTGTTATACATGTTAAAGGGTTAGCTAGCTATAAAAGACTGAAGCCACCATTTTCTACCTAAAAAACGCCTGTACCAAGTCAGGAGAATGACGATTGTTGTTCATTCGATTGATGTGTTTGGTGTGTTTTAGCTTTTGATTTTGCCATTTGATCAGGGCATTTCCATTTTGAATTTACCTCGGAGATTTTGTGCTTTTACTTTTCACTCATACTTCAACGCATTATCAAAATATCATAGAATATTATTTTTACAAAAGGTTATGTTATCTTTACAAAAGGTAATTTTATGGTTATTTTTACAAAAGGTAACGTTATTTTTATAAAAGGTGAATATTTTTTATATTTTTACGATAGAAAGAGATTTTATATAACTTTGATCAGCTGCGCTTGTTCATTCATTCGAGAAAGACAATCGCGCTTGAATTGATTCAAGAACTTTTACTTAGAGAAAATGAAATGAAAATCTTTCTGTATAATAATGTTTGATATATAAAGAGAGATAACTGTAACTGCTTATCAAATGTCACCCCTAAGTTGAATCCTTTAACCCATCTTGTATACGACTCTTTTGCCCTTTTTATCCTTAAAAGTAAACCGTACGTTTATAATGTATGATATTGGATTACGTTAAAATGTTTTTTAACAACCTCTATGGGTAGGAAATTGAAATTTTCAAAATTGTTTTATATAATTTAATTTTGGATGTAACGCGTCTTCTGATTGGCTGACGTCTTTTTTATTCAGTCCATAGACATATTTTTGTCATGAGACCGTGACGTCATCAAGGTTTTTATGATTTACACCGGGTTAAAAGAAAATTAAGAATTAAATTATAAGAAATGACTGCGCGTTATTCAGTGTGCACCACATTTTCGATGTTACTTCTTCATAGACGGAAAAAATATTTCAGTCATTCCTTAAATGTTTATAATAAAGAGTTTCAACCAAACATTTTCCAATAATCTTTACTACCATACATCTCACATTGATGGAATACCCTCTGGAACATTTGTGTTCACAAGTTACTGTTTAATTAGACTTTGTAATCAATCTTTCAATTGAAAAAGTACAACATTGATATGTCTGAAAATAAATATGTAAACAATTGTTTATGGAAATATTCTTTATAAAGCACAAAGGTGTCAGTATTCACCTGAAAAACTAACAAGACCTTTGAATAGACTAATTACGAAGGGATATAGTTACGATACTGTTGTCAGGTCATTAAAGATTGCATATTTTGGCGTTAATATTGATTCACTTATAGGGTCTTTGCATCGGAACTAAACACATTTATTCAAAAACCAGTTGTTGGCATGACACGGGTTATGTTCTTCTCATATATGTTATGATGGTATGATACTAAACCCCTAACGGGAAGGATTGTGCCTGATGTTCATATGATGAAATCATAATCTTTCAGTAAGTTTAATTGAAGTCTGGAGCTGACATGTCAAGTAACTGCTAGTAGTCTGTTGTTATTTATGTATTATTGTCATTTTGTTTATTTTCTTTGGTTACATCTTCTGACATCAAACTCGGAATTATCTTGCACTGAATTTTAATGTGCGTATTGTTATGCGTTTACTTTTCTACATTGGCTAGAGGTATAGGGGGAGGGTTGAGATCTCACAAACATGTTTAACCCCGCCGCATTTCTGCGCCTGTCCCAAGTCAGGAGCCTCTGGCCTTTGTTAGCCTTGTAATATTTTAATTTTAGTTTCTTGTGTACAATTTGGAAATTAGTATGGCGTTCATTATCACTGAACTAGTATATATTTGTTTAGGGGCCAGCTGAAGGAAGCCTCCGAGTGCGGGAATTTCTCGCTACATTGAAGACCTGTTGGTGACCTTCTGCTGTTGTTTTTTTCTATGGTCGGGTTGTTGTCTCTTTGGCACATTCCCCATTTCCATTCTCAATTTTATTGTGATCCTTTAAGTTTTGTTTTAATTGATTTTGACCGAATGGTTTAGTTTAAACATATTTTATTTGCTTAAATATGCAAAAGGGATGAGCCACAAGTTAATAAAACTTATATATAGTCATCTCCCATTAAACCAATAATACCATTGAGTCCAACGTCGACCCATTTGGCCAATGATTTTATTAGTGTCGTCCAAACATCAACCTCACTTGGAGGTTGTATAAACGTGTTGGACCACATGTTAAAAAAATGCGTTTTACCGTCGAATTTTATCTATTTGGTATATCCGATTAAAGGGTCAGAAAATAAATTCTACATCTATAAAATAAATTTTTCATTCAGCAATAACCTACGAATTTCAGGAAAGTCAGCTGATTTGTTGTTGAGAAAAAAAACTTTTCGGACAATTTGAGGAATATTTTGTCGACTTTCATAGTTTATCTCAATCTGGATTGGTATGTCCATTAGTACACGCAACATGTTACTTCGGCTACTAAAGATCATTGTCTTTTCAAAGATTTAAAATGCTGAATGATGACTGTGTCAATTATTAGTTATGTGTTGATTTCTTGTACATCAATATTTTCCTTTCGTTGATTTTTGCTTTTAAATTTTATTAATGTGCATAAAGGTTATCTCTCTTTCATTTGTGACCCGGATTAATTTTTACTTAGTCGATTTATAACTTTTTAACAGCTTCATACTACTGTTGCCTTTATTTGATAAATTATCTTTTCCCCTTGATGTCCATGGTTTATCGGATTAATATGATTTATGCATTTCAATACGGATTGATCTTGTATTTTAAGATTGAAGGATTATATGTTGTCTATCCCAGTGTGTTACTTTTTATCAATAACGTTTCTTTTGATTAAATTAGAGTAGTGTTATTTGTTATTCCGTCGATGTTGCTGTCGTAGATTGTTATGACTTCTATTTTGTATAGTTCGTTAGCATTTTCTGTCTATTTTTTCCTTCACTGGTTGTATTAGGCAAAACTTTTAAGAAATTTTTGGTCCACAATGCTCTTCAATTTCGTACTTTATTTTTCGTTTTAAACATTGTTTTGATTTGAGCTCAGCGTCACAGAAACCACGCGCGTTTGATGAGTTTATTTAAGGATGTACTTAGGTGAGGTTAGGTGAAAATTAATAAATCAAGAATTTAAAATTGATACTTTAAGCTGGTAGAGCATTCTTTAATAATAAAAATAAGCTCAAAATATTGATAGGTCTTGGGCCTCCTCTTCGAGATATTTCAGATTTAAAATATGGCGGGGAAAGGCTGACTCGGACTTTTACCTTATGTTTGCATTGGTATTATTTGGGTCCCAAAACAAAAGTAAGAAAATTAAGAATCTTCTAAAATTTTGGTAAATGACCTTTCATGAGCTATTTAGTCTAATATGAAAAAATGAATGGGTGTTATGGGGCAAAATATTTTACCTTGTTTTGTATGGAAAAACACCAAGGAGTCCAAAAATTTGACACGAATTTCAAAATCTCACCTAAGTACATCCTTAAGGACATGCTTTATGTTATTTCGCACTGCTATATCTAAATGAAATCAGCAGACATTAACGAAACCATGCGTTCAGAAAGACATATTGTAATTTCCGCTTTTAGATGAGTTTTTTAAATAATGTAATTCTCTAAAAACATTTAAATTAATTAGAATACTTTCAATAACAGTTTAATTGAATATTTTTAAGTACGATTACATTACAACTTTGCGATACCACTTGTATTCTGAAAATTACTGAACATCATGCATTTCTGTAATGTTCAATGCATATATTTCATAACAGTGCTTAAAGTTTTCGGTCTTTGATAATTTAAACCAAATGTTAGTCATTAATTATGCACATTAGACTATATTCATACTATAGTACTCTATGTTTATATGATTGATAAGTTTACTATAAACCAAATTTGTTCTAATACAAATGCCCATGATAAGCAATATAACGTATTAAATTGATTTTTATAATAATAATAGGACACATGGTCACAAATAATGTTTATATGCTGAAGAATTTTCAGCGCAATAAAATTTGTAACTCTTTTGAAAAAATACGCAATACCAAATTACGTTTTGTATAGTTACCTCGGAAAATCCGATTAGCATTGACACTTTTAAATATGAAAAGCAAAATAAATAGCGTGTATAATTGAATATAGTCTGCAGTATTTGTGAAGTTTGTGTCGATACAGGTTGAAAATGCATTTCAATATTCAACAAATAGTTCACTTAAAAGTTTGATCATATATGTCACCCTATTAACTGGGCGCTATTCTTCTTTGTATGTAAGGAACGACAGAAACTGGTCTATCAACTACTTGTTGCATTAGTCCTTGAGAGACATCAATTGTAATGTATCATATTAAACAGGTTTCTTTAATACCAGTTACTATACCTGAAAAGGGTTTAAGAAGGTCGATTTCATTTTTACCGTAATTGTAAAGAGTATTTCTTGAATCATATATAGAGACCTTCTAAATATTTCAGGCATCCCATTTTTTTGGTGTAAAAATAAAGAGTAGAATTATATATTTTGAATATTTTCTAAAATAATTTAAATTTAGATTTTCCTTTCAGGTAAATCTCTCATTATAACATTATTTGATCTTAAAACTAATTAACTACAAAAAATACGAGTTACAATATATATTTAACATGAATTAGTTCTTTGTATCGAAATTGAAATACATTTGTAAGATTAATGTGCTTTAGGTGTAGAACCGTTAAAGAGGAATCATATTCATAACTTGAATTCAATTACAAAACTAACAATATTTTCAAGTGATTTTTTTTAAGAATTAATGAGTACATCGATCGTTTGATAAATAATACGTAACACGATTTATTTTTGATTTTATATTGTTTTGTTTCTTTCTGTTGTTGTATTTTCTTTTGTGTAAATTCACTCCACGTATCACCTTCATTATTATATGTGAAATGGTTATGTGTCCTGTTATTAGGTTTCCGAATCACAACCATTGTCGTTTGCAGTACGAAACATTGCACTTATTGGTTGATTAATCGCATGTTATTGAATGCCATTTTGAGCACTGTTTTGCTATTTCGTGGCGGTCAGTTTTTATTGGCGATAGAAGCTGTAGTGTCCGGGTAAAACACTAAACTTTGGTTGGAAAAAAGATACCCCTAGTCAATAAAAAATATAGTCTAGAGCATTCATATGTTGATACTTTTATTATTTTTTTAACCCGACAGTCTCATGTCTGATCTAAAATATTTTCAAAAGTGTCATTTATTACGTTAGATGAGTTTTATCAATTGATTTTGCCCTTTGATTATGGACTTTCCGTTTTGAATTTCCCTCGGAGTTCAGTACTTTTTGGATTTTACCTTTGTCTTAAGTAATGCTTTGTTACCAGTTTTTAAATATCCAACTTTTAAATGCTAGTATAGTTCCAAAGAACTACTAAACAGTTCTCATACATTTCTATTGATTGATTGATTGTTGGTTGCTTTACGCCGCATTACTATATGTAGATTTCAAAGATATTCAAACAAGGGACCAATTTCACTGTTCAAAATGAAAACCTATGCCAAGCTATTACTGATTGCTATCATTTTTGGGATAGGTAAGTATTTTTTCACTAACTTTTGTACCGTTATTGTCCAAGTAGACCAATTAAGTGCAAAAAAACCGGATTACTTTTATGACTTCGTCGGATCTCAAACTTCGTCTGGAAACTTCGTGAATACCATATCAACTTTGCCCCGGTTAGGCTTAAATTTTGGTCTTTTTCATGTAATAGTTTTGTCATTTACCCCTTTTCAGTGTAAAGCAGGAGGGGAGAGGAGGAGAGGATTGACCATATAAATGGTCAATTCCTTGGTGTAATGATAGCAATAGTTAAATACTGGAATTGTTTCTAGAGCAATAAGTATTGTAAATTTCAAACCAAATATTCATTAGCCATTTGAGTATATAGTACATGTTCCACTTTTTTTTGTTTGATTGTGTTGAAGTTTTTATCACGTATTACTCAAATACCGTAGATAGCATAGGAATGCAGATCGTCTGTGTGCAAGTACAATACGATATTTCAATACAAAATCTAATGATTTTTAGTCTAAATCTTTTAATAGAAAATATTGCTTTTACTGATTTGTTTTACTTATATCATGTATATACTAGATAAGTTCAAATATGATAGTTACATTCAAATAAAAGGGGCCCATGATGATCAATGCAAGTATTACAATGATTTGTTAAGTGGTATATATAAGACACAAATAATATTTACTACATTTTTTCGAAACATTTCCAGTATATCAAACTATTTTGATTTGGGCGTCACTGATGAGTCTTATGTAGACGAAACGCGCGTCTTGCGTACTAAATTATAATCCTGCTACTTTTGATAACTATTAACTATTGATATCATTACAGAAAGTGATTGACCATTTAACTACATATGACAAAATAATGTTCTGATTCTTGATTTTCCAAATACTGTAATATTCGAGAAAAGAATTGTTCGACGGTGTAATAAAATTTAATAATTTTCTTACTAAAAAATACATACCCCCCTTTTGAAGCTAAATGCTTGGTCCGTATGGGTTTTTCCTACGAAATCCAGAATTTCTCCGTACCTTATAGTTTTGATTTGTTTTAAATGAGTTGATTGATAGCGTAGAAAAATGAACCAAATCCCATATTTCTCAATAACTGGACATATAAAAAAGAAGATGTGGTATGATTGCCAATGAAACAACTATCCACAAAAGACCAAAATGCCACAGACATTAATAGTATTCCCGATAATGCTGAAATAAAAAAAATGCCGATTATTATATTTCCCCCAAAAAGAAGACAGGAAATATATATATAAAAAAAATCTAATCAAAAGATAAACATATGACAACTCAGCAATGTACTATTTATCATATAAAAAGTGTCTGTGTAGTACATGTTCAAATAGGCAGCAAATCATGAAGAAACAATCATTCAAAATGTCACTTAATTGGTCGGTAAGCTGCGATTGGATCATATTGAATTCATAATATTGTCAAGGTCCTCAGCTTTTGCCTTTGATGTTCACCTGTGAACTTGGGCAAATAAACTATCTGGCAACAGTTGTTTCCTTTGTATTGTATCTATTACGTACCTCGGGAAATCCGATTAGCATTTTTGCTTTTTAAATAACAAAAAGTAATATAAATAGCGCATACACATATACTATTGTCTGCAGTATTTGTTAAGTTCGTATCTATAAAGCTCAAACAGAGGTAAGTTATTATTTTCGTTTGAAGATGTAATGCAATACATTTAAATGTATTAACAAATACTTCACGGAACTTTTAGTCATAATTGTCACTTTATTTACTGGGCGATGATCTCCTTAAGAGATTCGGTCTTCAATGCTCTTCAACTTCGTACTTTATTTGACCTTTTTTAACTTTTTTTGGTTTGAGCGTCACTGATGAGTCTTTTGTAGACGAAACGCGCGTCTGGCGTATATATAAATTTAGTCCTGGTATCTATGATGAGTTTATATACACATGTTTTTCTCTGAAATCTTAGAGACCACAAAAGAACAACCTGTACATGCATTCAGACGGTGTCAAGTCGATATTACATATATGTATGAACATTACATACATACATAGACAATAACTGTTTAGTGTCTTTAAATATCAGCTGTATTTGTACGAGGCTAGGAAACAAGGTGTATGCGAGCTTTTAGCGAGCTATTACACCTGTTTCGAAATTGGTGTGATTTTTATTGCTCTTAAGAAATGTTTGAAAACAAACAGAACGTATTAAAGTAATCGTTAATTCGCAATTAATACGTCATTGGAATGCGACTGCAATACACATTATGAGGTCACGCAAGTTCATGCAATACTCAGTCCGGCAGTGGGCGGAGCTTTAAAGCGATATCTGTAGGGCCTTAACTGTATAGTAGAACACCCAATTGCAGGATAAATTTGAAATAAAAACACGTTGTATTAACCTCGCGTTTATTAGTGATGTAAGTGTATAAGAGACCGTTTTATATCAGAAGCTAACGATAAAAGATATTATTGTATTTTTGTTTGGAATTCACAAATCAAAACTATAATCAATGACATTTGATACTAGAATCTCTATTTTCCGTGTTAAAAGTTTTAAATCAGCTTACATAGATCTTCAAAATTTTTATAAATGTATCAATTGTAGATAAATGTTTGCTGACCAATTATTTGATATTAAAAAGAATTAACTAGTATATTTCAAATAGAGTTACATTGTATATACATAATATCTATATATCGAAAACGAGATAAGAGCTTATAGCTATAGGAAGATGTGGTATGAGGTTAACATGCATTTGGTGTTATACCATGAAGGAAGAATTATAGTTATAAGTTTTACTCGGTTACAAAACTAAGATTGTTAATTATTTTCAATTAACTTTTTTGGGGGGAATAAATAAGTATAACCATTAATTGATACAAAAAAAAAAATCGGTTTTTGGTTTTTGGTTTTATATTATTTTAATCTTGGATTTTTTTACTTTTGTTATCTCTTTTGTGTAAATTAACTTCAATCACCTCAAGCATTGAATGCAAATAGTTAACATAGGTAATAATTAATTTAATCCGCCAGTTGCGCGTTTCGTCTACAAAATACTTACCAGTGACGCTCAGATCAAAATAGTTATAAAGCCAAATAAGTACAACGTTGGAGAGCATTGAGAACCCAAAATTCCAAAAAGGTATGCCAAATACGGCTAGGTCTATGCCTGGGATAGAAAAATCCTTAGTATTTTGAAAAAATCATAATTTTGTAAACAAAGAATTTATACAAATTACCATATAATTGATATTCAACACCAAAGTGCTGACTACTGGGATGGTGATACCCCCAGGGACGAAACGTCCACCAGCAGTGGCATGTGAACCTTTTTAATTGGTTTGATGGACTAAAGTATTTATCTATCTATTATATAAGTGAGAGAAGCCGTGGAGATAATCAACTACATTTGGTTAGGAAACTGACGATTCTAGTGAATAAAATCGGAGTCAAAGTAATGTTTATTATTATTTAATCGAACAGGTAGGTCCATGTAACTGAATCTTATTTTAGGCATAATCAAAGTTATCATTAACTTCATCATACAATGAAAATGTACATACTGATCTTAATTAGGTAATGCCTTTTTACATTGTGTTTTACAAGATTTGAAATATCTAGTTTTTCAATACTAATATCATTTTCATACACTTTTTGTTTAGAAATATGATAAATCTATCACTCCTATTCCTGATCATAAGTATATGTATTTCTACTACTAAGCAATCCCCATTTATTTATATATGTAGGTTGAAATCGTAGTTATTCATACAAGGGACCAATCTCACTGTTTAAAATGAAAATCTACGCTACGCTTTCACTGATTGCACTCAGTTTTGGGATCGGTAAGTATTTTGATTATATATATTATACCACTGACCACAAGTATACCAATTAATTGCAAAACTACTAGGAAGTAAGCACAAAATGTATTTTTATGCACTATTTTATGACTTCGTTATACCGTAAACTTCTTCAGAAAACTTCGATATTACCATATCAAATTTGCCCAAACTTGGTTAACATAACGGTCTTTCTCATTTTACAATGCATGTTTATAGTTTTTCCCTTTTTTGTGTAAGGGAGGAGGGGGAAGAGGAGAGGATTACCCATAATATATTTCTGATAAAAAGTTATAAGGTACAATATCATTATAAGCATAAGAGTCTATGAAAATGCAATGTGGGGTTTAGAAATTTTTGAATTTAAATTGTTACCGCATAAAAAAGCAATGGCAATGTTAATGCTTAGTTAAATTAAGGAAACCATAAAAAAGGTATTCTGATAAAAATGGTAAATTGTGATGAATTTAGAAGAAATGCAGATACAAAACGGATACACATACATACCCTATTAAATTGTAAATTTTAAGGAGGGGATAAGGAGATGTTTGGGATAAAGAATGGTAAACAAAAGAACGAATGTGCTGCCGAATGAATAAACTGACGAACACAATTCTTTATCACTATATTACACGTTTTTTTAATCAAAGGTACAATAAATTTACAAAACATATAGTTCATATAAATTCAATTATTTACAATCATATTCATAAATATTTTTCATATATCTTACATTTTCTTGGATTTGCAATTGTCTTCATTATTTAGGTCCCCAATAATTCATGCATCACCTTTGTCCTCATAACCTAATGCCTGTTCATATATCTTTAATTTTTTTTTGTTATAATTTAGCATTTACTTTTGATGAATGTGATGTCCCGGCTGATCATCGCGAAAATTGTGGATGGCCAGGAGTTAACGCAGAGACGTGTGTAGAAAAAGGGTGTTGTTTTGATTCGAGTGTATTGAATACAATATGGTGCTTCAAGAAAGGTGAAATAAAATATTCAAAGCTATAAATATTGAAACCAATATTATTCATATTGAGTGCGCACACACTGAAGTTATCAATAGTTTTTCATTTCAAAAATTGTAAGCACTCAATATGATAAGATAAGATAAGATAAATTTTATTTTCCAAATTAGGTCCCCAGGGGGGCATATACACATAACATATATGATTGATACAACATACAGTATTTTACATAACATTGTAAAATAAACTATTGAAATAGTCATACAGGTATTATTTGTTAAATAAAAAAGTATTTGAGAGTTGCTACTCCAGAGATGTGGCAAACCCCATTTATTTGTTTACTTTTTTTTTTCTCACTTGATTTTATAATATTTTGCTGAAAATGTATAAATATAAAATATAAAATATAAAATAAATGATTGTTTAGCTGCAACAGACACCAAGGGACGATGCTCTAGGATTGTGATCTTAAAAGCTCTAACAATCCTCCTCGTATCTGATGCAGAAAAACAAACACAAATGAAAAAAGTTTATGTATATTCACAGCAAAAAACATATACTGCAGTAAACAGGTATTGAGAATAGTGTAGGTTTCCCTACTGCAACAGACACCAAGGGGCGGTACTCAAGGAGCTGTGGTATTTACACAGTCCTCCTCGTGTCTGAAGCAGACATAAATAATATTGGTTTAAATATTTATAGCTTTGAATATTTGATTTCACCAATCAAAATATTTCATAAAATACGGACACTTTTTGTTAATGAATAACAGGTATAATATTCTTAGTTCCTTCAGTAGTTTTTTTAACATGCTTATTTGTATAATATTTAATATAAAACGGGTAAGTTCAACTACTAGGATTGAAGAATAAAAATATGGTCATCCGAGTGCTTCTTCCGACCGACAGTGAAACCATTGACAAATTGTGGCGTCTGTGTGGGATAAAATTGGGAACGTACAATCTGATGCTATCTTCATGAGAGAATCCCTCGGTTACCTCACGTTAAGAGCCCTTGTATCATTTCTGAGGGGTCCGAAGCTGAGCTGTTGCCAATACAAAAGCATAATTGTCCCAATCAAATATTCCTACAAGTTCCAGTGGCAGTCTAAATTTCCCCAACCTTCAGCACAAACGTCCTTTATTACAGCACCTTAACTTCCTATTTTATTTATTGTTAATTTGTTCTCATCCTGAATATGCATGAAATATTTGCCACTAGACGTTAAGGAGCCTACAATCAGTCAATTAAGGATCTTTAACAAATACATTTCTCATTTTGGGGCCTTTAATAGCTGACTTTGCGGTATGGGCTTGAAGGCCGTATGGTGACCTATATTTTTTTAAATTTCTATGTCATTTTGGTTTCTTGTTGAGATATGTCTCATTGACAGTCATACCACATCTTCTTTTCAATATTTCTGTATTTTTAATAATTCATTTAGCTCCATGTGTTGGAAAATACGCGAAGTACAAACATTTAGCTATGGTAACGTTGTAACCATAACGCTATAGTGAGTGACGTATTTTATATGCACAAGCGATTAAACGTATATAGAAAGCACAACGCATTTATTGAGATTCTTCACCATTTATGTATATTAATATATTTTGACCATTCATTTAGCTCCATGTGTTATATATCCAGCAAATCGACGTGAGTGTGGATTCCCTGGAATTTCCCGAAAATCGTGCGAGGTTAGAGGTTGTTGTTACGACTCCAGCATACAGGATGCATTATGGTGTTTCCAAAAGAGAGACTGGTGATAGTTATTATATAGTTATTTGAATTTGATAATTGTATTGAAATGCAAAGAAAGGCGCTGGGCTTATGAAGTTTATGCAGACTATTTACTGGGGATTTAAACGTTTGTTCATTACGTGTACAATTTTGGGGGATAACTTCTTTTCTTTAATGTAATATTGACGTGATTTCAAAAAGTGGACCATGTTCTTGATCATCTGAAACACAGACGTTCTTCAACAATAAACTAAGAAATGATGGAAAATGCAAACTTTTAAATGAGATAATTTTTATTCCAGTATCAACAATTTAATACCCTTTATGGAAATCCTGATTTTAGACAGAAATATTGTACATGTACAACATGCTACACATAAAAATTCATATGTTTGCACAGTTTGAATATATGAATGTTTATATATTACTGGAGAGTCCAGAGTATGAAAATTGTACAATATTAATAATTAGAATGTTCTATAGTTATAAAAAGCAAAAAGAAAGTAATCGAACGAAAAATAACAACGATTATTCGACAATATCAATAGACATTTCTGCGTTGTCAAATATGCTGTTTTAACTTGCATTATTTTTGTTTCAGAATAAGTACAAGGAGACAAAGAATTCAGGAGACATGTGCATTTTATCAAATTTACTTTAATCTACTTTAATCTATTTGTATTATATCTCGTTAAAACAGTTCAATATTGCAATACAAAAAGTTGGAAAAGCTACCAGATAAAATGTATACCATTTATTTGTGTAATTTTCTTCAGGTCTGTTCAGAAACAAAATCAATATTGAATAACAATTACAAACTAGTCTGACTTTTGTATTGAAAATTTAACTTTTAAGCATGGCTAGCTTTTGTTAATCGTTGCCTTCCAACGTATCAGTTTCACTATACACATTACCATTGTAACTGAAATGCATGATTCTTCATACAAAAAATAATTGTCCCCTCAGGATACAACCCCAAGACCTCTGTGTTATAATGCTGCCTTTAACTGATTAAGCTAAAGACGTACTTACCTATATCATCCGCTGACTAAGTAAGATAACTATGAAACAAGGTTTAATCCACCATTTTCTACATAAGAAAATGTCTGTACCAAGTCAGGAATACGGCAGTTGTTATCCATTCGTTTGATGTGTGTATCTTTTGATTTTGTTAATTGATAAGAGACTTCAAGTTTTGAATTTTCCTCCGAGATCAGTATTTTTGTAATTTTACTTTATCAAAGGAAGCAATTCTGTTCCACAATGAGCATTTATATTTTGAGATGTTTCCCCATATGGATGAAGTTATTAAGTTCTCATCAAGACTACTAAATGCAGTGGAATCGATGTATATCTTCATATTAAGTCTTCGAATTATTCGACGCGGTAGTAACCAAACCGAACAGGTATACTAAGTAAAAATGTCAAATATAGGGGTAAAGCAGTCAACACTGCCATGAGTCTGTTATAATACCAATCACTATAAGGACAACCAAATACCTACAAAAAGGATATATAGACAAAGCACTTCAGCAACAATAAAAGACAGGAATATTAAAAAAAATGACCACTACACATGATGAAAAGCAATCCTGAACAGTTTAAAAACTTTTTTGCATACAGTTGGCAGATTTTCTCTTTAGACCCAAGCAACTAGTTCCAAATCCAACGGCTACTATGGGAAGAAATTTAATTGCTAACTTTACATAGATTCATTATTAAGCTTATCTGCTTGTTCGTAAATAATATGCACTTGACAAAGACGAGGAAACAAAAAAATGAAATATTTTGATAAACTCTAATAAAATTGAGAATGGAAATGGGGAATGTGTCAAAGAAACAACAACCCGACCATAGAGCAGACAAAGGCCGAAGGCCATCAAAGGGTCTTCAATGCAGCGAGAAATTCCCGCACCCGGAGGCGTCCTTCAGTTGGCCCTAAACAAATATGTATACTAGTTCAATAATAATGGACGTCATACTTAACTCCGAATTATACACAAGAAAATAAAAATTAACTGTCATACAAGGCTAACTAAGGCCAGAGGCTCCTGACTAAGGACAGGCTCAAAAATGCGGCGGAGTTAAGCATTTTTTTTTATATCTCAACCCTTTCCTATACTTCTGACCAATGTCGAAAAAACAAGCGCACAACAGTACGCACAGTAAAACTCAGTTTAAGAAAAGTGTGAATCCGATGTCAGAATAAACTTTCTATTTCCTCCATCTTTCGAGTCGTAGAAGCCACACAAAAGGTAAGTTTTTTTCTTCTTGTTGAATGAGTGAAGTTCATCAAGTTAAACTGGAGATGTGGAGTATTTATTGATTAGGCATTACAGAGTTTACTTCATTCTAAAAGTCAAAGATATTATAATTATGCAACACATTATTGTTTGTTTTGAGAGTACTTTGTAACTCTAACATGCCAAACTCAAGTCTCATACAACAATGAGTATTATGGATTATCACTTTTTAGACACTTGTTTTTGGACCCTTTTATACACACGATAATAATAAATCAGTCAAGCTGTCCATTATCTACTGTTATAAATACATTGAATTGCAAACTGTAAGCATTTATGCCGTCTTATGTCTGACTTCGAAGAACAAAAACAAATTGATATTCCTTTGTTTACGGTTTTCAGTTTTATGTTTGTATTTGTGTCATAAATCATAAAAATCATACCACTTATTTTCTTTTTTAATAGTTTGACTATAGTAATAACACGAGGTGCCATTGTGACAATGTATTTTCGAGTTGAATTATTTGTTGAAATGTTTAAATTTTTATTTGTTTTCGTTAAAATTCTCTTCAATTATTTATTTATTTTCGTTATTTGACTCCTAACTAGTTAGGTTTCATTTTTGTTTTTATAAGATTATGAGTTGTTTCAGTTGTTTTTGATAATTCATTTATAAATCGTTATACTTCTTTCTGTTTCTTTTTTTTTTTTAATTCATTATGAACTTTAATTTTCAATTTAAACTATCTCAAGTGTTACACAACCTTCCATGCACATTTGTTTTTATAATTTGTTAAATGAAAAGTTACACATTTACCACCACTCCACGAATTGGTAGTTTTATTGCAATTCATTCAAAAGTTAAAAAAAAACAAATATTTCCGTCACCCAAAATATAGCGTTCTACAATAATCAGATGTAAAAACAGCATATAGGCATTCCAACCAAATGTCCATTGTAAATAAATGCATTCTCAATTTTATTGCTATCTGAATAAAATATACAGACTGACATTTCAAAACATAATCATGTATTATCTTCCTTTATACATTGTTTTATAACCAAAAATTTGCAAAAGCAAATTTACAGATCTAACATTGTTGGGTTGATGTTTAGACGAGTTGTATATACATTATATACACAGCCATGTATCACCATCACCGCTGTTGTAGAGTTGTCACTGACTCAGACGTATATATATATAAATATATATCAGTCTAAAGATTTGCACAACGGTACTGATACATGTATAAGATGTTATAATACGAAAATGTTGTTATTAAATCGTGTTGACAAATATTTCGGCTCAACAAATGGCATTCTTCAAGTGTCACAAGTTTTAACAATACTGAAGTTAACAATAAATATTTATATATATATTTAGAATGTCATTTTTTTCATTTTTATACCTATCTTGTCTCTAATCTCTTGGTTACTTGTGTCAGACGGTACACAAACCATAGTATAGCATGTTTATCTATTGTCTTTAAAATTCAACATATCTAATAAAATTAGTACAGATGGGTATAACTAAGTCCTTTTAATTGAATAAAGTAACATATCTTTAGTAGAAAATTGTTTCAACTTTAATAAAGCTAAAATCAAAATTTTGTTTGCGCGCCCCTCTTCGTGAATAACTAAAGAATGACTGTATTTGGTTTCTGTCTATGAAGAAATAATATTCAACAGGTGGTGCACACTGAATAACAAAAGGACTTAAGTAATGTAGCTATGTGAAGGCAATGTGTCTGCATCATTTGAATTCTGACAAAATCCTATATACCATATTGAAAAAATGAATGCTTTTACAAGTAGCAGGATCGATGCTGTTGTAGGTTAGATGTTTTGGACACAGTTTAAAACAGTGTATCCTTGACAGCAGAATGACTACATTTGTTTATTATAACGTGTATTTTTCACCTAAATGATTTACCTCATAATGTATATATTTATACATAGACTGTGAATAATTCTGTCTGAGACTTACTTATCGCCTGAACATTTTGACATTGTTGATTAATTCTTGTCGGAGTCGGTGTCGTAATAATATCATAATTTCCTGTTTCATCCGACTTAATACTCATATCCCGATATTATCAGGTATATACATAAAGTTTTTAAATCTTGTGTATTAAGGTCTGAGATGTGCCGCTATGCCCAAAAGCATCTTTACTTTTAACAACTTAAATTTATGCAAAATACAATTAAAACACTTTCATCACCTCAATGTAACTAACTCAAACTATTCTAACAAACATTAAACCAGTGTTAGTTCATTCATTTATTTTTGTTTGAGGACAACGTTTTGTTTGCGTCGAACAGAGGCAAGCTTACAAGATTTATATTAATCATATGCACATCAATAAAACAAGTAAGATACCATTTTTTGGTACAATATGATGTGCTCTATTTAAATTGTAAGTAAAACAGTTTGACTCTGGTCTTTGTAAGTCTTGTATGATTTTTAATTTTAGTTTCTTGTGTATATTTCGTATGACGTCCATTTTTACTGAACTAGTATACATTTTTGATAAGTGGACAGCTGAAGAACGCCTCCAAGTGCGGGAGTTTCTCGTTGCATTGAAGACCCATTGGTAATTACCTTCAGCTGTTGTTTACTCTTTTGTCGTGTTTTTGTCATTTGACACACTCCCCATTTCCATTCTCAATTTTATTGAATTCATAAAACAAATCAAACAAAGAATAATTATAAACACTGAATTCTCAAAAGTATTCATATATGACATAAGACAACAATTGACACTGACAAAGTTTCTTTATTCCTTTCTGTCGAATAAATCGCTGTATATCAGTTATAGTAAAATTGAGAAAGGAAATGGTGAATATGTCAAAGCGACAACCACCCGACCATAGAGCAAACAACAGCCGAAGGCAACCAATGGGTCTTCAATGTAGCGAGAATTCCCGCACCCGTAGGTGTCCTTCAGCTGGCCCCTAAAATATGCATAATAGTACAGTGATAATGGACGTCATACTAAACTCCGAATTATACACAAGAAACTAAAATTTAAAATCATACAAGACTAACAAAGGCCAGAGGCTCCTGACTTGGGACAGGCGCAAAATTGCGGCGGGGTTAAACATGTTTATGAGATCTCAACCCTCCCCCTATACCTCTAGCCAATGTAGAAAAGTAAAAGAATAACAATACGCACATTAAAATTCAGTTCAAGAGAAGTCCGAGTCTGATGTCAAAAGATGTAACAAAAGAAAATAAATAAAATGACAATAATACATAAATAACAACAGACTACTAGCAGTTAACTGACATGCCAGCTCCAGACCTCAATTAAACTGATTGAAAGATTATGTCTTCATCATATGAATATCAGGTACAATCCCTCCCGTTAGGGGTTTAGTATCATACTATCATAAAATATATGAGAAGAACATAACCCGTGTCATGCCAACAACTGTTTTTTTAGAAATAAATGTGTTTAGTTCCGATGCAAAGACCCTATCAGTGAATCAATGTTAAAGCCAAAATATGCAATCTTTAATGACCTGACCACAGTATCGTAACTATATCCCCTTTTAATAAGTCTATTTAAAGGTTTTGTTAGTTTCTGAGGAGAATACTGACATTTTTGTGCTTTATAAAGAATATTTCCATAAAATTTTGGATGTGAAATACCTGAACGTATAAGATGTCTGCATGTTGAGTTATATTTACGAATTATTTCCTTATACCGGTGATAAAATTTAGTAAATGTTTTGACCAGTTTGTGATATCGAAAACCCTGGTGTAATAATTTTTCAGTAATACATAAATTTCTCTCGCTAAAATCTAATACATTGTTACATACACGAGCGAATCGTACAAGTTGAGATATATAAACACCATAAGATGGTGACAAGGGAACGTCACCATCTAAAAATGGATAATTAACAATAGGAAATGAAAAATCATCTCTTTTATCATAAATTTTTGTATTAAGCTTCCCGTTTATGATATAGATATCAAGATCGAGGAAAGGGCAGTGGTCATTGTTATCATTAGCTTTATTTAAAGTAAGTTCTACAGGATAAATTTCTTTAGTATACATACTGAAGTCGTCATTATTTAGAGCCAATATATCATCCAAATATCTAAAAGTATTGTTAAATTTTTGTATCAAATGTTGTTTTGATGGGTCTTTGCTAATTTTAGTCATAAATTGTAACTCATAACAATACAAAAACAGGTCCGCAATAAGTGGTGCACAGTTAGTCCCCATTGGAATTCCAATAACTTGACGATATACGGAATCTCCAAAGCGAACAAAAATGTTATCAAGTAAAAATTCAAGTGCATAAATAGTATCAAAGCATGTCCAATTGACATAGTTCTTTTGTTTATTGCTACTAAAAAATGATCTAAAAGAGTTTGAACATATGTACTCGCATTCCGACTTTTTAAATGCCCAGTTAATTAGGGATGTGAATTTTTTCTTAATAAGAATATGAGGCAAAGTGGTATATAGGGTAGTTTTTTCCATACAAAAAGTATATGAAACGGACATATATTTTTAGACATTCGGAACAAATGCATCTTAAACATAAGAAAGACTACGATTCTAGAGTTAAGATTTATAAAATGATTTACATATTATGTAAATCAGATACTTGAAAGCTACAGTAAAACAAGTTGTGAGGTATACGTAAATAAGACATCATCCAAAACACATTATCAATAACTTACTCCCTCTTCCCCAGTCTATAGAAGTTGTGAATGAATCAATGCTAATATTTTGTTAACTTACTAAAGTATCATAGATAACATTCATACAAGTCCTGTGTCCGTTTGGTTTTGTAACCCTTCCCTGTGTGTCTATAAAGTGATGAGTTATTCTTAGAAACCATAACCCATCTTAATACAGTTAAATATTTCTTCTGATTGTCATTATTTCATAATGATCCCGATCTTGATCAATTATTTAGGAATATAGGCATGATGATTATATGTTACCTCTCGCTGTTTCTCGTAATAAAATCAGTATAAATTCAAGCCCCCATGCATGTTTTCTAATGATAAATAAAAGAAGAATTCATAGATATGCATGGGTCGAAAAAATGCATGGTTCATATAAAATGAAGAACAAGAACATGGAATTAAAGTCATAATTATGAAAGCAACTCACCTAGCCGATTGGATTCAAACTGTTCATATGGTTACTGGAGCGACTGGATGATCCTCGAGGGATGATCGCGATGACTATTCCTAACAAAAACGTTCTTAAACCCCACTTAGTGATGATATATATTTGTAATACTACATAGTATACGCTCTTACATCATGTACATATTCAGCATGCATAAAACAAATATTTCACATATAGTCGTAAAAATTATGTAAAATACAACATGTACAACCAAATAAAACTATAATCATTTCCAGAAACATGCTTGTCGGTACTAATGTAAGACACCTTCTAAAAAATGTACGTCAATTTACAGACCACTGGAGTTGATAGTTATTTAAATTGTAACCTCTTGTTACACACCTAAGACGAGTAGGAAACTTAATACAGTAAATTAGATTGAAATACCTTATATTGGCCAACGTATTAAGACAAATGTTTTTTTATGACCTGTTGACATATAACTAATATTTATTAATAGATTTGGGAGATGTTATTAAGTAGCTTTAAGTTCGCTATCGGTATTTTTGTTATGTTTGTTTCCATGAAATCAAGATTTGTTATCAATGGAAAATCCCAGATACCGTCTGATGACAGTTATATTTAGAAATACAACTGTATGATAAGAAGGAAGTAAGTCACGTGATAAAAAGACTATATATGTTGGGTTGATGTTTAGACGAGCTGTATATACAAAAATGTACACGTAGTAACACTGTATTTCCAAACACTCTGTAGTTAGGGAGCTACCATTTGATTTTTATGGGGGGCTAGGATGAAATTTGAAAAAAATAGGCAGGACAGGAGTTTTGAGTAAAAAAAAAAGGCAGGGTGAGACACTTGCAAAAAAAAAAGTCAGGACGACAATTTAGGTAAAAAAAAGTCAGGATGAACTAAAAAAAAAAGGCAGGACCGAACAGAGTGAAAAATAAAAAGGCAGGACAGAGATTACAGATACAAAAAAATGCAGGACAAAATTTTTCATCCTAGCCCCCCCCCCCCCCCCCCCCCCCCCCCATAAAAATCAAATGGTAGCTCCCTTATATCATATTGGTAACAGTGTAGTATTTCTCAGCTCTTCATGCATCTTATTGTGGTACCTTTGGTTGTCTCTGATCTCACTGTAGTTATCCTATCATGGTACCTTTGGTTGTCTCTGATCTCACTGTAGTTATCCTATCATGGTACCAGTGTTGTATTTATCCGGTGTATGTAGTTATCTCATTGTAGTAATCCTGTTATATTTCTCAGCTCTATATACAGTCATCTCATTGTGGTAATTAGCTATCAAAGGTACCAGGATTATAATTAAGTACACCAGACGCGCGTTTCTTCTACAAATGATACATCAGTGATCACGCTCGGATCTAAATAACTATAAATCCAAACAAGTACAAAGTTGAAGAGCTTTGAGAACCCACAATTCTAAAAAGTTGTGCCAAACAAGGCTACGGTAATGTATGCCTGGGATAAACAAAAATCCTTAGTTTTTCGAAAAATTCAAAATTGTGTACACAGGAATTGTATAAAAATGACCATTTAATTGAGATACATGTTTTAAAACAACACAGTGCTGACTACTGGGCTAGTGATACCCTCCGGAACGAAACATTCATCGGCAGTGGCATGGACCCATTAGTGAAAATAGTTATCAAAGGTACCAGGATTATAATTTAATACACCAGACTCGCGTTTCGTCTATATAAGACTCATAATTAGTAACGCTTAAATCTAAACAATTAGAAAGTCCAGTTTCTTACCTGTCAGTAGTTATTTTATGATATACCAGTGATGTTCTTCAGAGCTCTCTGCATTGATCTCATGGTGGAAACAGTGTTGTGCATCAGAGTTCTGTGCATTGCGTTTTGTTATTTGATTTTGCCATGTAATATGGACTTTCCCAATTGATCTTCCTCTAAGTTCAGTATTTTTGTGATTTTACTTTTTGATCTCATGGTGGTAACATTGATGTATTTCTAGGCTCTCTGAAGTAATGGGAAAACTATCCACCAAAGTGCAAATGAAGTTTTTATTAGCAAGTATATGCCTGGTTGCAATATTGCCTTGAACATTGAAAATAACGTATACCCTATACACCTGTAGGCTTCAACCATATAATAGACGGATGGTATCTTCCATGCTGTTCGTCGTAGGAATGCTTTAATAGGAATAATTCGATAATTATTTTCATTATGTTGATGATGTTCACTGTTCATGCTCAAAATGAGTTTTGTATATTACATTCATCAGATTTTGGTCTGATTTGTACCCGATGAATATTATACTAGAAGAAGAAGTTTTGTGTATCGAAACAGGTATCATGTTCATTAAATAGAATTACATATTTTATGAATACATTATACATTTTGCCTGTTTAGTGTCTAACGATGTTTCTTTTTGTTCTATCTTTCGTTCCATTCATTTTCTGTAGTTGGCGCCAGAACGCCGAAACCAAAGTTTTGTAACCCGAAAACATAAAAGTATACAATAAAAAGATTATTAACAGGCCACAAAAAATATTTAAAAAAAATTAAGCAGTTGTTGCGTAAATTTAGTTTCAACTTCAATTTTAGTAAACCTGCAGTATACATTATTGTAATAGTTCAACAACTTCATTTTAAATATTATCAAATCGGTAAATTTATAACTTTACACCCAAAATGTATGTGAGCTAAATATATGTACATATCAAACAAAACCCCAATAGCATATTCTACATTATTGTGACCCATTCCACACTAATATTTTAATTATTATTTCTGCCTCTTGGTATGTTCTTCTATAAGACATACTACAAATGCAGCTAATAATACCAGCTTATTTACTGTTCCGGTTAAATGAATTAACAACAATTTTGAATTATTAAGAGTTTGTAATATTTAGGGTCTGAAACAAAAACCAAAATCGTAGTCTAAGCCAATAATAAAATCATCACTGACGTCCCTCTTTTTAATATGTTCTTCAAGCTTGCTACGTAGGAATGTTTGACCATTTGAAAGAGCACATTCTACTCTTATATGTGTATACAGTAAACTGTCAGCATCTAAACATTTGTTCTTATAAATGGCTATCATTCGTTCATTTACACTGTGGAGTAATTTATTTTCGTGGGCACCAATTTTCGTGGATTGAAGTAAAAACAATGTGTTGATACTTGATATCTTTCTTTTTTCACAAATTTTGCAAACAATCCTATATAAGAAATGTAGAGTTTGTTCAACTTTTTAAATTCTTGGTTTATCTATACCTTTTTTTACACTTGCATATAAATTTATTACACCAAAGCTGTTAACAGTGACCTTACCGCTACAGCTTTAACTGTAAGGTACCCTGAAATGGTTAGTATCTATACCTATGAAGTCCAATACATTTGGTTTCAAACGAATAATAAATAATCCACAGTAAATAATGGCAAGGGAAACTTTTATTGTGACGGATTGGATGTTGGTATCAAGTCTTTCTCACATGTTATTTCTTAATAACAAAATATGCATCGGTCCTTCAGATTTTTAACAATTTTATTCATTAAGATATGAAAAGGATTGATCAACAGGTTGCGATTATAACCAAATTTCATGTACACGGTGCACATCATTTATTTACAACTGTATCTCTAATAGTAAAACATGTCTATGGATTACGGAAGTGATATGATGTGAAAGACTGTTAATGTTAATGCTGTGTTTAAACTTGTCACAAAAAAAAATCAGAAAATTACGATAAGGTAATCTTCATAATAGAATGTACTGTAAAATACCTATTGCAGTATATAGGGAAAAAACCAACCAGTCCAGTTTCCGCATTTTTTGGGGGGTTATAAGTATGAGAGCATATTATAAGAGCTGTCTTCTCATATTTTATCTCAAACTTTAATGATGTAGTTTTCTTTTAACACAAAATTGGGCTGTCCATGCATACTCTTTATAAAGTTTTACAATTTGACATAATCTGCAGCGACAAAAGATCCCGGTGACCAATACGTGTTCTCATATTATGCACAAGAGCATGATATGAACTACATTTGACCAATCATTAAAACAAATGGATTTTTATTTAGATCCCGTATTTACGGGTATTTTAATTAATGCTCCTTATGGGCATGCACACGCACACAAAAATACATATTTACAATGGCAATTAAGAAAATAAAGTAAAACACCACTTTTAAAGTCATATGAAACTTCAAATTAAACAAAAATATACAAATGTATTTTTTATAACTAAATGGTTAGTTTTTGTTATAAAACTTATGTATATATACTTTTTCTCCAGTAAATTCTGTAATTTGGCAAAATAAAAAAGAAGTTTACTTTCTTTTTAAGCGCTTGCTTCCAGCACACAATTTTCCAACAATTGTTCCGTATGCAGCGTGACCTTTCTCGAAAAAAGGTAAACTTGGCTTCGTCATTAAGATAAACTATGTCTTATTGATCCCGTGCTTAACTTAATATCCATGCTTTTTTGTTGATTGTTTACAAACGGGTGACAATCGGCTGATGATACAATCGTGCACAAAAGACTAAGTTTATGATAAATGTATGCATTGTTCCAAGAACTGGATGAACAAATTTGTTCACTGATCACTCGTTTTACTAGTATATGAAACTTCAAATTAAACAAAAATATATAAATGTATTTTTTATAACTAAATGGTTAGTTTTTGTTATAAAACTTATGTATATATACTTTTTCTCCAGTAAATTCTGTAATTTGGCAAAATAAAAAAGAAGTTTACCTTTTTTTTAAGCGCTTGCTTCCAGCACACAATTCCCCAACAATTTTTCCGTATGCAGCGTGACCTTTCTCGAAAAAAGGTAAACTTCGCTTCGTCATTAAGATAAACTATGTCTTATTGATCCCGTGCTTAACTAAATATCCATGCTTCTTTGTTGATTGTTTACAAACGGGTGACAATCGGCTGATGATTACAATCGTGCACAAAAGACTAAGTTTATGATAAATGTATGCATTGTTTCAAGAACTGGATGAACAAATTTGTTCACTGATCACTCGTTTTACTAGTATATGACTTTAACGATGAGTGTAACTATTTTATTCTTAACAGACTTCTATAAAACATTAGTTAAATGATATAAAAAATGATATTTCGATATGAAGTCAATATTTATCTCATGTTTATGTTAACAATATTATATACAATTGAGTGAACAGAATCGAGTAAGATATTTCTTACAACATAATACTTAGAGCAGATAAAAACAAACTGCTGGTTGTCATTAACAGGGTGATCACAGTTTTAACAAATGGTGTTCTTTGATAAAATTGGATTTAAAAAAATAAGATTTCAGGTTGACATTAGATATAAGAAGATATGGTATGAAACAACTCTCAATCCAAGTCAAGATTTGCTTAAGTAAATAATTGTAGGTGAAAGTACGGCCTCTGGGACGAGGCATTGGCTCACACCGAACAACAAGCTATGCATGGCCATAACAAATACTCATTCAAACCTGAAAAGAACAACTGTATAATCAATATAAAAAACGAGAAACGAGAAACAATCATGCACATTATCGACAATTGACAACCACTAAACATCAGGCTCCTGACTAAGAAAAAGTGCGTACAGCAGGTTTAAACTTTTTAATAGGCGCCAACTTTCACCTAACCTGCAATAAAAGTGTAACATAATTAAATAGAAAGACACACTATAAATATCAATTGAAATGATTTATCCCAATCGAAAGACATATTAACCAAAAACAAGTAAACATACATTGAACGAATACATTTGATCTATGACACAATGTTAGTGCAAAAGTATTTACAACAAGCGGGAACAATGTAAAAATAATATTGATAAGACAACCATAACCTTGGACAAAATAACGTACACAGGCAAATAAAATTAATTGCGTAGTAAGGTATACAACGAAGTACGAAAATATACATCACAAAATAAATACTTTTGCTGTTCATAGTACGAGAACAAAAGTGAAAATGTATAACTGTTATCAGGTATTTCCTTATCTTATAAATTAAAGGTTTAAACTGTGGTCACACCTTACCGGATAG
The DNA here is from genome assembly GCF_963676685.1 of Mytilus edulis. NCBI lineage: Eukaryota > Metazoa > Mollusca > Bivalvia > Mytilida > Mytilidae > Mytilus > Mytilus edulis. The sequence goes on along the minus strand of NC_092355.1, from coordinate 50,669,013 downwards.
CACAAATGTACACCTAACGGATGAAAAAAAAAATTCGTTGACAAAATTGTTATTCGTTTGGAGTCCGTTAATGTACTGACAAAATAAAAAGGACGCGTAAATAATGCATAACGGACACACACAGGACATGCAACGTACGCGAAACTTAAACGTATCGGACAGAACAGATTTAGAACGTACATCCAACGGACAAGTACTGCATTAAACGGACACCTTGCAGACGCGTTTAGGATAACGCGGATGAACAAGATATGCGAGAAATTAAAGACGACAATAATAATACTTGAAATTGCATAAATTTTTAATAAGTTACCGTGTAACTGGTTTTGGTTTGTTCTGAATAAGCACTTAGATAGTTAAGACGTGTTCTTACTCTTAGATCAATACTGAAAAATACTCATTCATGACACTCAAGAAATCTGACATACCAATGATTGGCACTTCTGACTCAAAAATTTCAGTTGGCATTCATCCGTGCATCATCCGTTTTATACGTTATACGTATTCGACCGGTAAAAGTTCGTTTCCCATCCGTTAGTTATGTTTTTTATTTATCTGTTGTAAGTCCGGTAGAATTCTTGTGGTGAATTTATATTCAGAATCCCTAACGGAGGAATAACGGACAAGTAACGGATTCCAAACGAAACGGAACTGACGAGTAACGTAACAAACGGACACCTACCGGATGTAAAACGGACACTTCATTCGTTGAAGGTCCGTTCAAAGTTTTGAACCTGCTCAAATTTTTTCAACAGACAGAACGGACATCGACGGATAAAACGGACACTGAACGGACATTAAACGGAAATAAACGGACATTAAACGGAAATAAACGGACATCTAACGGGTATAAACGGACGTCTAACGGATATGAACGAACTGGAAAAAACCTCTCCGTTCGCATTTTCCGTTAAGTTGTGAGCGGAGCTTTACTTCATCCATCAGACATATACAATTGAAAATGAAACGATGTGGTATGAAAACCACAAACAAAATCTCCAAAAGAAGCTAATGACATTGTTAATATATGTTAAATTGGGCATTTTAATAAATTAAGAGGGATATTATTCTAAAGCCTTATAATTAAAGTAATGAAACTATTAAAGTAAAAGTGAGTTCTAACAAGTACTGAGAACCAAGTGTTATTATAATTACTCAAAGTATAAAGGGTATGTCTGGGAAGACATGGGTTGACTAACTCATATATGTATCCGAATAAGGATATTTGTTTTAAAAAAATCAGCGTCACAAATATATGGTTTCAGAGGAGTTGAGGATCAATGAAATTGGTCGCTTCCTTTAGTAATATTGATTCCATTATGTCATGACCTTTTTTCATTTGCACGGTATTATATGTGTTGATATTTTATACTGAGCGTCACCAAGTTATAGAATATGGTAAAATATAACGCCTACCATGTTAAAAAGAGCAAAGATATTGACATGAAGGAGTTATTTCGAACGTGATAGGACGAATACGGTACTTTATAGTTCGAAGCGTACGAAAATACAATAGGAATGTTTGGCTACTCCGTGTCCCTCTCAAATTTCTTCTTTAGTAAATATAAAAAAGAAGTTGTAATATGATTGCCAATGAGACAACTCTCCACAAGAGACCAAAATGGCACCGATTTTAACAACTACAGGTCACTGTACGGACTTCAACAATGAGTGAAGCCCATACCGCATAGTCAGCTATAAAAGGCCCCGAAATGACAATGTAAAACAATGCAAACGAGAAAACTAACGGCCTTATTTATGTACAAAAAATTAACCAAAAAAAAAAACAAATATGCAACACATAAAAAAACGACAACCACTGAATTTATAAACTCATGTTATGATGTTGTTATAACAATATAAGATAAAATTGTATGGTTGCCACTAAAATATATTTTATAAGGATAAAAGTGAAAATAATGATAATATTAACAATCAGTTTATGCGGATGTGTCAAGCATAGTTTGTGCTAATTAGAACACGGATTTGTTAACAAAGCGTAATGAGGACGTCATATTTGATTTAAAGAACTTTACACGTCTTACAGGTTTACATAGTTCTTAAGGTGGTACCTAACACTTTAACTAAAATTAATTTGGCTCGTTTAATTTTCTTAAAATTTTGACAAAGTATTAACTTTGACACTTTAAAAAAAATATAAAAATTTAAAAAATTTTGAACCAACCGTTTAATCAGAAAAATTACACTGGTTATATAGCAGTTTGACAAACACTTATTTTGATCATTGAGAAGCTTAATATTCCCTTATGAACACAACGTCATTAAAACGTTCTGCTGACTTTACAGAGTTATCTCCCTGTAGTGTTAGGTACCACCTTAAGAATTATAAATCCTTGATATTTCAATTGATGCTCATTCAGTATGAAACTTCAGTGACATATGTTTGTTATGTAATAAGGCAAGAGAACAGTTCATGGTTCTCAATCACATACACCGTTGTAAGAGTATTTAATAAACTTTCAATGTACCTCAACTGGAACCTAGGTCACATGACTTTGGTATTATTGGTGGCATTGTGTGCAAGTGACTGTCACTAAAGATATTTCTTATTTCTATTTATCTGTATTTTTCTAAGTGAGTCAAATATATGCATGTTGATAGTTGTCTGATCTTTCTAGTATACATCTATAGTACATATTATTATCAATGAATTCTAGTATAATAAAGTATTATTAAACTTTTGTAAATATACTTCATGTCTGAATTTAAAAGAGAAGTTCAAAGATTCTGCAATTTAAAACTTTTAGATAACATCTAACGAAGTCCTTTTGCTTATTTTTTTCATTGTCAATTTATTTAATCTATTTATTCATGCGTTGCTGCAAGTTTATGCTTTATTAATATTCAAGTCAAACAAAGAGGTAATTCCTAATACATATAAACACAATATGTATAATCTCACCAAAAATCAAAGTAATAATAGGACTTTTTGGTCATCAATGCACTTCAACTGCGTTCTTTGTTTGGCCTTTGTACATTTTTTTTATTCAAGCGTCACTTGTAGACGTTACGCGCGTCTTGGAAAAATATAGAATTTTAATCCTGGTATCTATGATATGTGACAGTTTTACTATGAATTTTCATGAAAAATAATATCTCGGAACGGGAGGTTCATATGCACTACTATTTTATTCAAAGGTCAAAATATAGGATTGTGGGATATTTCCAACATTTATATACCCTTAGTTTCTAAGAGTTTAAACTGATACTGAAATTCTATACTATCCTTAACTTCATTTGTGGACCTCTTAAGAATTAAAATTTAGACGTTACCATGTTTTTCTATACTGGTTTCATTCCGTGACGTCTCTCATAAATGGGACCTATTACGTTAACAAATTAACATATTTATGAATATTATATATCTCCCCAAAAGAGGCGTGGTTTGAGAAACAGCTGTTTTAACAAAGTGCAATCTACAACCACTGAGTCGATGTCACTGCTGGTGGAGTTTTTATTCCTCGAGGGTATCACAAGCCAATTAGTCAGTACTTCTGTATTGACATTAATGATCATTTATACGGTCATAATTGTTAATTCAAAACTTTGAATTACTTAGGCTTTTCTACCTTATTAACAATTTAACTTGCTGTACAATGCTGTATTTGGAAAACTTTTAGGAATATTTGGTCCTCATTGCTCTTCAATTTCATACTTTTTTCGGCCTTTTTAACCTTTTTTTTAAAAGTGTCACTGATGAGACGAAATGCGCGTCTAGTGCAAATGTAAAATTTCAATCCTGGTATCTATAATGTGTTTATTAAAGTCTGAGTGAAAATGGTACCATATTAAAGACTAGAATATAAATTTCAATCATAGACTTTTTTACGCAAACAATGTTTTGTTAATGCTTAAAGGTCAAACAGAAGATGCTAAAAGTATCGGTATATGAAAATTTATCTTAGTAGTAAAGGAGCTTGGATACACTGATATCAGTTTTATTGAATACAGCTAACATAGTTCAGGAAATAAAAGAAAAACTCTGCACAATGTGGTGAAAGCATGAAATTTGGTATATAAGCTCTTAACACCATTCTTAACATTGGATCCCCAATGCTCTTCAATTTTGTACTTGTTTGGCTTTATATATATTTTGAAGTGAGCGTCACTGACGAGTCTTATGTAGACAAAACGCCGTCTGGCGAACTAAATTATAATCCTGGTACCTTTGATAACTATTAGCAAAAATTCTAAACTAAATATCGAAGAAACTGTATACAAGGTGGTAGAACAATGAAACTTTGTATATTATCTCTTCAGACCCCTTCTTAACAAATAAAGATATGAAATCAATACGAAAAACTATCAACTTCCGGTTTTTCCAAGAAATAGCTAAAATGATAAACAATTCAATAGGACGTTGCAATATTTAAAAAGCATATCTATCAGATGTGTACATTTGAAAGTTATATATATATATACATATATATATATATATACAGTAGCTATTATATGCAATAAGACGTTCATTCATCCTGTTTGTATCGGTACACCCAATACTATGCAGTCTACCAGACACAATCTCCACCACACTTGCATAAAGCTGTACACGGAAGAAAGAACAGGGAGTAAAAGCAAACACTGTATCCAAATCAATCCAGCTTGGTACACAGAACGGTTGGCATGTTGGTAAGGTGTCTTTCGTGTAAGTGGTACAGACTCGATTGATCTACCTTTATGTGCAAAGAGTACTTTTCTTTTTTTTTATTTACACTGTTGGATTCACTTGTCCAATGGTACAAAAGAACAACATTTCGCTCCAGCAACGGTAGAATTGAATCATGGCATATTGTACTTGGTTGGTCTGTCATCTTTCTAAAAGCATCTGATACCTTGGGGAAAGCATTCCATGTACATGATGTATCCCAAGCTGTTTTTTACCTCGTCCTGCAAATGAAGATACAATGTTGTAATCTCTGAAGGCGTGGAATATTGGTAAAATCCTAGATTTAAGAGGACCCAAAGATTGTGCAATATCATGAATTCGAATGTAACGGAAATGTTTCCCGGTTGCAAAAGCTATTCATATCTCCTCAGCTTCTGTGTCCTAATATATAGCGATATAGCTATTACAATTAAGTCTGTATCCACAGTTTAAATGCTAATCTTTATAAAACCATACCTGACTACATTTTGGGGGAAATCTGGACAACGTGGAGTACACTACCGATCTTCGTCATGAAGAATTGCAATCCTAGTCAATTAAGACAGGCTTCAAATACACCTGCCACGTGGGTACGAACAAACAACAAAGTCAGAGCTGACAGGTCAATGATACAGAAGTTACTTAAACCATTCGGCCACCAAGGACCCCATACCGAATTGAGCACTGATTTTAATCGTTACAAATATTTATAAAAAAAAAATGTCTTAAAAGTAGATAAGATATATTATATTGAACTTTTAAATGTGGAGATGTACATAAACAGTGTTAATGATTTTTAAATGCCGGGAAAGCATTAATTCCTTGTTGTTAAACATGATAAATGATATGCTTATTATACACATTGTGCTTGGAATTATTTCGATAAATCTCATTGCGATTTTGTATCAAGACATTCGATTTAAGTTTTTCGCATACTAAACTGTATCATGTGGGCGTTTTTCGATATATTTTCGAACAAAGTCATGAATACTTAAAAAAATATGGTGTAATATATCCGGTACATGTATCTTCTTCTATAAAGTGATAACTGCGTAATTAAACGGTTGAATTTTGACGAAATTTAATTCGATGATAATTTGAATGAACACTGGTATGTTTTTAAGATGTTATTCCTTTGTAAGATGCTATATTTTTTCAGGAGTTTTCCTGAGTATTTGAAAAGGAAAACATTCTAACTTGTGATTGAAGATGAACACATACCCACTGCTTTTGATGTCTGTCGTTTTCGGGATAGGTGAGTATTCACATGTCATTTTGTTGTAGTGTTGTCTTTTTTTGATAATATGCTTTGTCGATAGAGTGTCTATATGCCATTGTGTTCCCCTTTGTCGAAAACCTTTTTTGTTTTAAAGTTATAAAGTTAACAATTTCCAGTTTTGACTGCCATAGTACACATTTTAACATTTTTACCTACTATATCTGTTTTGCTCACCTATTGTTGTAAACACAAGTGAGAGGTTTAGGTGTGGTACCACAATTGATTTTCCCGTATTTGTCTTTGTTCATCTTTGTTTAAAAATAATTTAGCCGTATTTTGCACAACTTTTTGGAATTTTGGATCCTCAATGCTCTTCAACTTGTACTTGTTTGGCTTTATAAATATTTTGATTTGAACTATTTACTTGGCATGAGTAAAACTTTACTACGAAATAAAAACCATATTGCATTACCTTTAGGACAATAACTAATTCTGAAAGTTAAACAATTAGATGTTCATCCTTTTAACCTGTGTATAACCTTAAGTAACAATGTAAACTTCAAATATTCTAAAGAAACCTAAAACAAACTGGTGCTTTGAAACAACCTTTAAAAATGTTTATAACTGGTTTTTTGTAACTGCGATACAATATAGGATAAATGTCCAACAACTGAAAAACCCGATGGATTTGTTGTTTATCCCTTTTTTTATGCAACTGGACGTGATGTACTATGATTTGGGGTATTAAACCTTTAGCTACCTGAATACTCAGGTTTAATCCACATTATTTTTACTTAATAAAATAGTGTATAACACTGTGTATGTGAACCAAGTGGAAACCACAATCAGAAACCACAAAGTTAAAGTAAAACAGATATAATCCGGACCAAAAAAAAGGAAAAAAATTGTTTTCACGCAAACAAATGAATAGTTTACATTTTGTTGTAATTCAAAAAGCGTTTTCGAAATATCAAAACAAACACATATGGTAACAATATCATATATTTATTGATTGCAACCAGGAAAGGTGTTCTCTAACACAAAAATGGACTGGCAAACCGTAAATTAGTTATGAGCAATTTCAATGAAACAACGTTCAAAATATGTTGCCAAGGCATTTCCCCCAATCAAGCAATGAGTTTCACAGTCGCTTTAGTATTTTTCGCCTATCTTTTTGTAAGCAGTTGAAACATACATTAATTGTTTTAACTAGTTTCAACAATTTTTACATTTTCAGTTTATGCTGCTGATGTTTGCCACGTTGCACCGATTTACCGTCAAGAATGTGGCTGGGGAGGGATTTCACCAGAGAAGTGTGAATCACATGGGTGCTGCTTTGATTCAAGTATAAAAGGAGTAAAATAGTGCTTCATGAAGGCAAACCGTAAGTTAAATTTAAAATTCAACGTTTTAGAATATTTCGAAATAATTGAAAACGATTTTTTAAAATCAATTACATTAAATGATTTGCTGCTAGTAAACAATAAGACATCTCTAACGAAAATTGAAGAATATTTACTAAAGTTATTAACAAGAGGTAATTCAAGACTAAGCACACATTTACGATTGGAAATGAACTTATGTTTCAACTTTTTGAGCTAGATATGAATTGTATCAGAAAACTTGCAACCTATTTGTAGGAGGACTATTTGAAACAATAAGAAAACTCTCTCTGTGTATGTTTGCTTAGATTTTATGAAAGGTAGAAGTGTAGTGTAGAAAGTCTAAGTCATAACTTTAACCTTCATTCACCTAAACCTTCCAAAGAAATACATTAAAAAACTTATTAATTCCATAATTTCATATGCTTTATTACAAAAACAATATCCTAAGTGGTGAATCAATATATTAAAAGAAAGATGAACAGAAGAAATAGTTATATAATCTTCTATAAGAGCCAATATGAAACGATATTTTTCGGGTTAATATGTTGTTTCAGTAACCAATACTTTTTTGTAAGGACTTTCAAATGTTGCTTAAATAAAAAAAAATATTTTTGTTATATATGTGAAACGCTACCAGAAAGGTTAAAAATAGCTGAGTACGTGTATCGATGTCTTTTATTTAGGTCAATGTGAGGTACTACCAAATTTTCGTCTTGAATGCGGATGGAGTGGGATTTCCCGAAAAACATGTGAGGCAAGAGGCTGTTGTTTCAACTCAAACACACCCGGAACAAAATGGTGTTTCAAAAAGAGAAACAATTGATTGTAATTATTCTTGATACGTTATATGTATTCACTTTTAATAGCCAATACACAACATAGTTGAAGTTACAATCTAAGTAAGATAGATATAGAAAGATGTGGTGTGAGTGTCAATGAGACAACTCTCCATCCAAATAACAATCTATAAAAGTAAACCATTATAGATCAATGCACGGCCTTCAACTCGGAGCCCTGGCTCACACCGAACAACAAGCTATAAAGGGTTCCAAAATTACTAGTGCCATTCAAACGGGAAAACCAACGGACTAATCTATATAAAAAAAAACGAGAAACGAGAAACACGTATAAATTACATAAACAAACGACAACTACTGTACATCAGATTCCTAACTCAGGACAGGTGCAAACATTTGCAGCGGGATTAAACGTTTTAATGGTACCAAACCTTCTCCCTTTGTCTGAAACAATAGCATAGCATCACAATATAGAAAAACACACGATCAAATATCAATTGGCAGGTTTAACTCAATCAAAAAACGTAACACACTTTGAACGAATAAATATCTGCTTCATATATAAATACTTGTCATGCATGATATCATAAGTTAATGAAATAATTAGAAAAAGTACAACCACCAACAACAACTGATATCAGAGACAATGAACAACGGAGCTATAAAAACAACAACTAACAACACATGGTCAATATATGCAGATGCACTGACTTGATATGACCACAAACTGAGGTAGAGGTAAACATTTGTTATAGAGATTATACAAGTCTCCGTGTAAGTTTTATTCGATTCGTCGGTGTGCATGTCTATAAACGAATTATTTCATTTTGAATTTAACGCGCCTTTTGATTAGCTGACTGTGTTTTGTTTATCAACTCTTAGACATAAAATTGTCTTGTGACCGTGACGTCATCAACGTTTTTTCTATGATTTACGTCGGTTTCAAATGGAATTTAGAATTAAATTATAATGACTGCCTAAGTTTTCTGTCTATATTTGAAATAATATAAAAAAATGTGATACACACTTTAAAATAAATAGCTTAGCGGGTTCTTCAGTGTGCACCACATTTTTTTGTTATTTCTTCATAGACTGAGATATGATATAACAGTCATTCCTTAGATTTACTCTATCTAATCGCATAAAGTAGCTACAGTAAATTGCTTGATTCACATAATATATTTTTAACTTGATTAAATTTGATTTTGTTGTTTTTATATTTTCTTCAAACAAGCTTTTCGGCTTATTGGAAATGTGTACGTCAACGAGTACTTAATTCGTGGCTCATCTTTTGTATAAAACACTCGAGTATAGCTACGCAATGATTAATGATAACATTTTATTGTGTGTTCGTAATGTAAAGGTATAGTACTTCCTTCAAAAGACTTTGTTTTACACTGATTTTTTTTATTTAACACAAATTAGACTTTTATTATTATAATTTCCAGTTTCAGCAGCTGAACAAGGAAACAGGACATGTCGAGGATTTGAAATTTGCATTTTAATCAACATAATCAGCTGATGAAATATAAACCTTTAAAGCGCTTATGGCATTCTATTGATAACGACTCTTTTATAACTATTTTTTTTAAATTTTTGTTGTTTGTTGTTTTATAGTTGGGAACACAACAATTCTTCATGTTAATGATGTACATGATGTACACATATATTGATTAACAATGGACAATAACGAGTATTAAAACATTGTTGTGACGTCATTCTATTGTTTTACCTGTTCTTTATTTCAGTGATTGGACTATCATTTACCTATAAGAAACCATTATGTTACCTTTAGCTGTCCAATATTTTTAAGAATGGCCCTCTTCTTTCTTAAAAATATTGGACAGCTAAAGGTAGCATAACTGATTCTAACTGGTGAATGATAGTTCAATCACTGAAATAGAAAACTATTAATTACCTTAATTGTTTTCATCATGTAAAGAAAAAATACAACCAAAGAACAAATGACAATTAAAAACAACATTTTATTAAAGTCAACTTCCAATGCAATAATTTTGTCACTCATCAAAACAGCTTCTTGAGGAAAAAAATCACTTTCAAATTGTTTTTTAACACTACCAATACTTATATCACAACCATTTTTCTCATGTTTTTGGGTTGTCTCTTTTGCACTAATTCAATAAGTTGATTATGCTCGTTGTAAGTCTTGTTTTTGTTGCCTTTATGAATTTCTTTTTTCAAAAGATTTATCCTCGTCCTTCTGTAGGTAATCAAAATTGACCTCTGGTGTTGTTCTTATTCTTCCTAACATCATTTTCAACTACAATTAAAATGAAAAAGCAATAAAGTCATGCTTCTTAAATTTAATAGATCATGCCGCAATACAAGGGCCACCAACAACTTTAACCTTATCCTGTGTACAATATGCGAATTTAGAACTTCATTCATGAACTAGGGAGCTATAATACTTTTTAGAATTTTCAGTTTTCGGCGTTGATTTACAAGTTGTTGATTTTTTAAGTGATTGTTTAAATATGAATATAATGCAACACTTCGCTTATGAATTAGGATGAATATGGGAAGCAGAATAAAGGATGACATTACCGCATTTTATCTGTCAACTAACCAATCGTGTGTCCGATTCGCACGTTGTTCGCAGTGATCATTTTATAAAAGTTTGTTTTCAAAAGAAAATCGAGACAAAATTACGTTTCGGTAACATTTAAAAACACAAGGGACTCAATACACAAATAAACGAAAAAAGAGCGATACGACCTTGCAGAAAGAAAAAAAAGCAGAAAAAGGAGGGAGGGGTGGTACTCAGGTGGTACCGTTTGGGTAATTAATAACAGTCTCTTAAAAATTCCAACAAAAGAATATAACTGATTGCATGTTGTTAGCTCTTCTTTTTTTCATACTTATTATGTATTTGAAATAAAATCGAACGCGGTGCACTCAATATGGATTAACAAGAACCTGTCTTCATATGCTATTCTTTTTTCCCTCATTAACCCTGTAAAGAATAAAACCCGAGAAGAAACAAGAAACTTATAGGAGAGGACTACATTTTGAAATATAATATATATAAAACTTGCCATTATTAGCTGCTTTGTACTATATCCTCTTTGTAATCCACACTGAAATAATGTATCTGAATAGATTCTGAATACACATTCGATATTAATCCAAAGCTTGAAACAACACAATAACTAATAACGACATCTCTTTCTTCGTTTTTGAATTAAGAATATAATTTCATCACTTTATCCATTTTGAAACGCAAAACGCATGTAAATGTATTCACGGAAACTATGAGCGGAAACTATGAGCTGTCTTTGCGCACGCAAAAATCATGATACGTATACTCTGTGTCTTATTCTTCATGTAGCAATACATGTTTTTTACCTTTAGCTGTACTTTCTTTATGTCTATTTTTTTAAGTTGAGCTACTGTTTATAGGGGCCAACATGTAGGATATATTTTAATGTAAAGAAGTTTATTCACAAAACAATTTTCATACTTAATGAAATGAAATATTTGCTTGCTTTTCCTTTTGTTTTACCTGTTTGACGTGTTAAACAATGTTTTAAGTAAGATATAAGCCTCTCACAGTCCATTCTGTAAAATATTGAACAGGTCTTCGGCCTGCGGCCTCAGACCTGTCCAATATTTTACAGAATGGACTGTTATCGGCTTATATCCCTTACGTAAAACAGTGATGGGCAACAATCTGACACTGAATAGTACCGTTGTTACTTACTGTTTTTGTTTATTAGTGCTAATTTGGTTTTCCAAATTTGTTTTTTCCCAACTATTAATCCATCTGAATTTTCAACAGTTTTAAGCTGGAATTGCTGTACCCTCCAAATTAAATATTTCCTATTTTTACAAATCATGTTTCTCCAACAAGAAATGATTTACCTGTATACACAAAAATCATATATAAGAGACGTCAACACATCACCAAGAACTTTAATAAAAGAGGGGCGAGAGCTACCAAAAGTAAGAGGGGCGAGAGCTACCAAAAGTGACATTCAAACTAATAAATCGGAAATAAACCAAAAATGTCATGAAAAAGACTTAAAGACAAACAATAGCACACACGACAGAGACGCATCACCAAGAACTTTAATAAAAGAGGGGCGAGAGCTACCAAAAGTGACATTCAAACTAATAAATCGGAAATAAACCAACAATGTCCTGAAAAAGACTTAAAGACAAACAATAGCACACAAAACAAAACAAAGAAAACTTAAGACAGATCAACATGTATCCACCCAACATTTGGGTTGATCTCATGTGTTCCGGAAGGGTACGTCAAGTCTGTCGTTGTTAATATAGGTGTCATTAGAAAATCTGTTTAGACAATTTATAAATGTAAATTTAGAGTTCATGTCAAATAACAAATGGTATCGCAACAATATATTCTAGGGCGATGCAGTCTGGGGATTTGTGCACAATGCGAATCTTAAATATTTTTGAAAATTATCAATCGCAAAGCGAAATTTACAACACAAACGAATTTAATGATTCCATTAGTGTATCAAATGTTCATAATTATCTATGCATCTTCTCTGAAATCAAATATTAATTTGAAAGAATGCTTCACCAGTCTACAGAAGATTGGTTGACCGTTCTATAGTTTTTATTTCCCGAAAGAATTTAAATGTGTAAATTTAACATTCCTTTATCCTACAGTGCCTGGTTCGATTTTGTGGCGTCTATACCTTCGACTTAAATGGTCTTGTGATATTCCATAATCGGAGATATGGAAATATGAATATAAACATTTGACGATAAAAGCTTTAAACAAATCCTTAATGGAAGGTGTTCGAATGAAAGCTACACGTGTGGGCTTTAACAAATGTACAACGCATTGAAATGAACATTAATGTTTTTTTTCTGTATACCTTTATTAACATAGGAGATACAAGAATAAAATGATATATACTATAATTCCATTGAAGCAGCTGCAATAGGGGTGCGTCAAACTAGTCCAAAAATAGCTGGTGCAATATTTCAATAAGCATGAAATCTTTCATTGAAATTCAAGGATCTGGTTTAAAAACGATAGAAGTTAATTCAGCAATATAAGTTCTGACTTTCTCGCTTTTCCGCCAATACATTTTTATACTACACTATAAGAATGTTTCACTCCATGCCACCTGCCAAGATTTTTATGCCCCACCTACGATAGTAGAGGGGCATTATGTTTTCTGGTCTGTGCGTCCGTTCGTTCGTCCGTCCGTCCGTCTGTCCCGCTTCAGGTTAAAGTTTTTGGTCGAGGTAGTTTTTGATGAAGTTGAAGTCCAATCAACTTCAAACTTGGTACACATGTTCCCTATGATATGATCTTTCTAATTTTAATGCCAAATTAGAGATTTTACCCCAATTTCACGGTCCACTGAACATAGAAAATGATAGTGCGAGTGGGGCATTCGTGTACTGAGGACACATTCTTGTTTTTCAAGAAACAAAGGTTACTTGCCTTGTGTACGCAGTAATTAAATATACATTGAACTAGTGGTTGTCGTTTGTTGATGTGGTTTATAAAAGTATGTCTCTTTTTCATATAGATGAGATTGTTTGTTTTCCCGTTTGAATGGTTTTACACTAGTCATTATAAGGTCCTTTATAGCTTGCTGTTCGGTGTGAGCTTAAGCTCCGTGTGGAAGACCGTACTTAGACCTATAATGGTTTACTTTCACAAACTGTGACTTGGATGAACAGTTGTCATATTGGCACTCATACAACATCTTCTTATATCTTTAGGCTTATAAATTAGAATCACAGACGCGATGTTCTGAATATAAATAGTCCGTGGTGCACGAAGAAAAATAGTTGAAAAGCCATTACAAATCTTTACAAAAAATTCAAAACATTGAAAAAACTCAATTACAAATTAAGTGTTTCAATCTGGCAAATGAAAACCCCTAGTGATTTTAACATTATTTGAACAGATAATTTATATACGTATATGAACTTCAAATTGGTTGATTGTTTGTTCCTTAACGTCCAGTGGAAAATATATCAGGTTCAGCGACGTATAGTCTTAGAGGTTGAAGGTTCAAAAATGGCTAGATGCTACAATCATGATAATATGCCAAAATAGGCAAGCAATCATGCATATAGCTAGAGATGAATTGTGCATTATTGATACGTGTTAAGCTATTAAACAAAAAGAATGTCAATATTGAAAATGTAAAATTTGATCGACTGATTCGATTCACCAAAAACATCATTCTTAGGTAAAATCGAAAATTAATTTATTTTTTAACCTTAAAATTGAAAAAAAATCCCTTTGCATGAGGTCCATATATCTATTTATATTTATGTTTATGTTTATATCGTGTTGTGTGACAGTTGGTTGATTTCGGGGTCATCTCGATATTGAATAAGATGGTGTTTAGATTTAAATGCACACGAAACAAACCTACATATTGTCAAACCAAATCAAATCAGATATTTTATTGTCGCAGAAAAATTACAGTTTGTGAACAACATATATCAACACAATAAACATAAATACATACACAATAAAAACAGCATTAAAATTTATAACAACAAACAAGCTATTAAGAGTCCCCTGTCCTCAGTTCTAATGACTTTTTCAAAAAGAATCCTAACTTATTTGTATGAAGAGGCGTTGATGGATTTAGTAAAAAATGATTTTTTTCTTCTTCAGTTAAATTATTAATGTTTTTATTTTCAGTACATATGTGTTGCAAAAAGGCATTTCTGAGAGTTTTATTATAACCACAATAGAGTAAAAAATGTTTCTCATCCTCTAGTATTTTACATTTATGGCAAAGTCGTTCCTCTCTTGGGATTTTAAAATATCTCCCCTTTTTAATCAAGAGGGAGTGATCACTTATTCTTAATTTAGTGATTAATCAATTTATCTGAAAGTTAGATTTTTTAGAAAGGATTCTAGTTTGTAATCTTTATTAAGGTTATTATTTAGATAAAATTTACTTTATATCATCAATGTTTTCAAATTTAGTTTCAATTAAATCTTCATTTTTTTTTATTCATTTTTATCTTTATATCGTTTTTTATTTTATTTAAATCTTGTATGTCCTTACAAATAGAAAGAATATGAAGGTCAACAATAGTTTTTGCATGTGTATACCATGAATACCATGAATAAGGTCCTGTCAAATCTAGAGACTGTGCTAGAGTAAAAGCTTTCTTTATCAATGGATTAATATTTTTATTATATATATTCCTGCTGAATGTAAAAGGGTTTGTGTTTTAATAAAACATTCTATAGGCAATCTCCCTAATTCAGCTCTTGCTCCCAAATTGAATGATATTTTTCTTCTTCATAGAGTAGATTTACAAAATGTAAGATGCATATTTTCAATAGGGGTTTTGTCTGTAAAATCAAGTTGAATAATTTGTTTTCCTGAAGATATGGCTTTGTTTTTGGCTCTATGAAAAGAAATATATGTATCCAAATATGCTACTTCTGAATCATAGGTCATAATTGGTTTTGCTAAAGAATCAAAAAGATTTTTGGCTACTTTTATAGGTAGATTTTTCAATGATTTAATATGGGATTTTATAGCAAGAATTACTTTTATTGCCTTTTTTGTCAGCTCTAAAGTACTTTGTGACAAATTTCCATTACATTTGATATACATCCCCAAAAACGAATATTCTGATAAGCTCTCTATGGTTTTATTCTCATAGTAAATATGTGATGTTTCATCATTTTGTTTTGACGGACAAAAACTCATTGATTTTGTTTTGTTTGCATTCAAAGAGAGTTGCGATGTGTTGCAATATTATTTAACATTCTTTAAACTGTTTTAAAGACCGACCCTCTTTTTGATTCTAACAGGTTAAAAGATCATACGCAAAAATGAGGCATCCAACCTTACTATTTATAAGCTTAAGGGGACTTAAATCATTTCCCACAATTTTTTTTACAATATCATTTATGAAGACATACAGTGTGTCTCCTTGTTTAACCCCTCTAGCAATATTTAAATGTTCTGATACATAATCTTTATATTTTAAAAAATGATGTAGTATTTAAGTATTGTTGCTTTATAACTCTGCAAAAGACCTGCCACCCCCCCCCATTTTGCATAATTTATAAAGCAAAACAGTTCTCCATATTGAATCAAAAGCCTTTTTCAGATCTATGAAGCATGCATAAATATTTTTTTTCTTTCCAAGTAAATATTTATTAATCAAGGACATCAATAAAAAGATTCTATCAGCTGTTCTGTGATTTTCTATGAAACCAAACTGACAATCACTTAATTGTTTGTCAACACTCTTGATTAGCCTATTATTCAATATGGAATGTATACAAATGTTTGGTAGATTACTTATAAGAGAAATTCCTCTATAATTATTAAGGTCTAACTTGTCACTCTGTTTATGTAAATGGATCATGAAAGATAATTTCCAAGAATCTGGATAATTACCCGTCTTTAAAATCAAATTAAAAACTTTTAAAATATAATTAGTTATCACAGGTTTGAGTATTCCATTCACAGTTCAGACCTGCTGATTTGTTTACTTTAAGTTTTACCTCAACAAATGTAATTGATGCATCAGTTTCCATATCCAATTCTATATTATCTTCTAAAATGTTTAGTTCACGTTCCAGTTTATTTACAAAGGATTTATCATATGAGGCTGGAGTACCCGGATCCGGAAAAGTTTTATGATTTTAATTTCATTCCTTAAAATTATAAGAATATCTTCTTCAATATTTTTTTTTATTGCCTTTAGGACATTCCAGTATTCTTTTGGATTATTTTTAAAATTATCTGGACGCGATTTATAAGGTTTTGGTGATATTCATTGGTTTTTTTCTTTCTGTTTAATCATTTTTTTTAGTTTTTGACATAATTCAAAATATTTAGGTTTTGAACTTTTGTCATTTAAGTTATTCTTGATTTTATTTCCTAAAGAGTTCATTTGTCTTTTTGTTTCATATACTGTATTATCTGACCATATTTGTTTGTTTGTTTTTTTGTTCTTTTTCTTTTTTGTGTGTTTAGATATGATTTTAAATGTATTTTCTGCAATAGTTTGTAAAATATTTGTAAGTTTTTCAATTGCACCATCAACGCATATAGTTTATTGCTATCAAAATGTTGCATCTCTAAATCTAAAATTTCCTTTTTCACATTTTCTGTTGCATTGTAGTTCTAGAATTAAAATCCCTTATTAAAATAATTTGTCCTTTAATAGAAAATGTACTAATTTCATTTTCAAGATTTTCCAAGTCACTATCATAATGTGCTGATGAAAAGGGGGGAATATAAACAGCACAAAGATATATATCTTGTTTAAGTCCAAAGAAAGACTTATCAAGGTTTCACCATAATCTATTCTGGGATGACGTAGCATCTTTAAGATAAGAAATCCCCTTGAAAAATTGTTTTTATAATTGTGACTATAATGCCTCCACAATGTCTTTTGGCTTTTTTGTTATTTAAATAAAAAGTTATAGCTTTCAATTTTAAAATCTTCTGATCCCCCTTCCAGGTTTCGAGAAGTATATTTATATCTTTATTTGGAAAATCCAGAACATAGGGTCTTTTCTCTTATCCCCAAGGCCATGTACATTCCATGAGAAATTTTTGACATTTTTTTTTATGAATTCTGTTAATTTTTAATATTGACCTTTGTCAGTTATATATTAAACCTTCTTGTTAGCCTAAAAACCTTCAATTATACAGTTAGGTTAATGTATCTATAAACATGATAGATTTAAACTATAAAAAAAGTTCCAAATATTATTAATTTTTTTATAATTCATGACTGCTAACAATACAACAGTCTAAAGGAAATAACTCTTTTCTTTGTTAAAATGAATAAAAATTACAAGTGTTCTATAGAACTAACTGAATACTACAAGTGTTCTATAAAACTAACTTTAACATAATAAATCGCCTCAAATATATATATATATACAGATATTTTTACATTTCATCATGAAACTAATATATTTTTCTAAAACACCAAGCACGAACATGTACAATGTATATTGAAAAAAAAAGCAATTGTATCTCATTACATGTATTTTTCTATCATCTTATTGTCGAGAAAAAATTTAAAAGCAAAATATAAAAACATAATATGTACAAGGTTATTTCTAGATTAGGATGACCGAAATATGCATGGCTTTAGATTGAAAGATGTACCGGTTGTTCGTTAAAATTAACAAGATAACAACCCACAACTTATCAATTATCCCCCTTTTCCATACTTTCATATTTGCACTTTTAAAAGTTTCCAATCGATATATTATTACTACTTCTTGAGTTCTTATTAAATAAACGCATAATGTAATGTTATAATATTACAGTTGAAAGTTCATATACAGCTGGCAAATGTCACCTTCTTTATGCAAACTCCTAAAAGAACATTTATTTAGCATGAATTATTTTTTTTTAAATTAAAACGAACACACGTCTAAATGTTGTAGCATAGAATAGCCGGTGTTTCACTTGTTCTATCCTCTATGCTTGGCTCGCTTAAAGGTATTTTTTATGGACGTTTAAAGTCCTATGAAATGAGTTACTTATGATACTTATATTTAGAAAATTATTGAACCAATGCATGGATGTGTACAAGTTTTTTTGTCACTTTTTTTTATCAATTTATCTCAAACCAATAACGCCTAATTGAGAAGAAAACAATGGTAATTGTTGATTGGAAACTTTATGTGGTTATAAACCTCCATATCTTGTTTAAAAGTTTACCGAGCATGATTTTGACAAAGCATTAACAAAGAACCAGAAAAGACACGAGAAATAAATGAAATAATTGAGCTAACATTATTTTTACATTCAACTGAAGACGGGTTCGCAAAAAAACAAATCTCGATTGGTCAACAATAATACATTGCTCAAAGTGAATAATTATATGTTCTATCATAACAACTAATTTCAACAGTAAAAACAATCAACAAAACATTTTCCGATTACAAAAAACGATTCAGAATTTTGAACTGAACTTGACATATACTGAACATGTTTGCTCAAATTGACATGGTTGCACATGTACACATTCAAGTTTTGAAATCGATTATTATAAAGTTTAAATATGGTACTTATGACCATGTTGTTATAAAGTTTGAATATGGTACTTATGGCCATGTTGTTATAAAGTTTGAATATGGTACTTGTGGCCATGTTGTTACAAGGATTGAACCTGGATCAAGTGGCCATCTTGTTACAAAGTCTGAATATGGTACTTGTGGCCATGTTGTTACAAGGGTTGAACATGGGTCAAGTGGCCATCTTTTTACAAAGTTTGAATAAGATTCTTGTGGCCGTATTGTTATATTTTTTTTTATTTTCACCGTCGAAATCAATGGAATTATAGTTCAAAATTGCATGTTCAACAATGTACAAACATGTATATTGTATATTTATTTTGATCTAAATACATCCTTAAGTTAAATCTTAATTTGCTTGTTTCAAAGGTATTTCTTTATTTACATTTTGAACTACATTTCTTTTTGATCGACGTTGAATAAGTGACCACATGATAAATATAATAAATTCTAGCAGCTCTGTCATGGTGAGGATACTTGCTCCAAGAAATAATCCCATTTGTCCCCCAAGATTCGCTGCAAAAAGAAATTCACTTCTATTCAGTTAAATGGTAAATACCTGATAATGCAACTCATATAATTTATACACGCGATACTTGTTTACATCTTTTACTCCTACTTGTCTGTTTGTCATGTTGGTTCTTTTGCTATATAATTCTTTGTATTACAAATTATTTATCGCCTGTTAGCATCTTCTTATGATTCCTGCCTATTAGATCTTGGTGAGGGCAAAGTGGTCACAATATATGGTCGAGAGATAACAGACGCCTACTAAGTGAATAGTCAAAGTGTCTATCGACCAAGATATTTTAAAAAGTAATACTGTTTTATTGTACTAAATAGATTCTATTTTGATTTTTTTTATTTGTTTCCTGTTTTGCTTAATCGAATCAGTTTATTCAAATAGACTGAACGAATCGTACCTTACCGTAGCATTGTAAAACAGAATACAGTATAAGGTGTAAAAATATACTGTGGAATTTTTGACATACTTATTTGATTTAAAGTGATTAAGATTTTAACACAATGTTGACAGCTGTACTTATAATATTTTACTTATTTTACTCATTATGATTAATTGTTTTGTATAGTCAATACAATGATACTGTCATGCAAGTGAGGGGTTTAGCGAGTAATCACAATTTTGTACATATTAAAATGCCTGTACCAAGTCAGAAAAATGACAGTTGTAGTTTATTTGTTTGATGAGGTTTATATTTGATTTTGTAATTTGCTTAGTGACTTTTCGTTTTGAATTTTCCTCGGAGTTCTGTATTTTTGTTATTATTTTTCATTATTATTCGTTGGATACAAAATTTCATGGATTTCTTGGGTACAGGTGAGCTTTACTTAAACAGAATAGGAACTAATATGATTTTGTAGTATTGCAACATATTGTTTGCTAAGCATGTGACGCCCTCGGGTTTAGTTGCGGATTATTTAAGGAGTCAAAAAAAGACAAGAAGACTTCATTATCACTGAACTAGTATATATTTGTTAAGGGGCCAGCTGAAGGACGCCTCCGGGTGCGAGAATTTCTCGTTGCATTGAAGACCTGTTGGTGACCTTCTGCTGTTGTCTGCTCTATGGTCGGGTTGTTGTCTCTTTGGCACATTCCCCATTTCCATTCTCAATTTTATTTACAGTCATTTTAGACCGAAGACACTACTGTCCAATTACACTGATCTACCTGTATCACTGAGCAGAGAAAATAGTTTACCTAATAAAGACGTGACACCGTCGTATTTAGGAATCTGTTCGGTGACTGTTGTTGTAAAATCTTTTAGAAATACCCTAATCAATATATTGGGATAACCATCGTTGTTGTAGTAGTAGTTTCTAAAAAAAAAGTTTTTTTATCAAATTTTTGAGTCTGTTAGAATAAAACAAGAATGTAAAAGCACTTATTATGATGAATTTTCATAGTCTTCATAATGCCAACAAAAAGAATGACCAAGTCTTTTTTTCAATCCGTAATTACACGTGTATGAAATAAAGCATGGTTTTAATTGTATATCCAATAATGCGTAATTTATTTTGTCCTACTGTAAAGTATGCGTTGTAATGTTGAATAAATGTAAAATAAAAAGATCAAGTTTCTTCTATCCATTCTATTACCAAATTGAATATGACATATAAAAGCCCTTTATATTGAATGGACATTATAATAAGATGTCCTTATTACGCTTTGTTAAAAAAAAAAGCCATATTCTAATGAGCACAACATATGTTTGACACATGCGCACACATTTAATGTTGATATTCTCGTTGTTTTAATTGTTTATCTAAAAGAAATAAGCATGTAATTAGTGTTCGTGATTATTTTTTTCCGAATTTTTTAAACCTTTCATCTTTCTGAGTTAAAATGTGAAATTGATATATTTTGTGACTAGTAAATAAAGGCAACAGTAGTATACCGCTGTTCAAACTCATAAATCCATGGACAAAAAACAAAATGGGGGTAACAAACTAAAACTGAGGGAAACGCATTAAATATAAGAAGAGAACAGCGACACAACACTACAATGTAACACACACAGAAACAGACCAAGCAACAGACAAAATCCCACGAGAATAACAAATATAACATCAAAACCGAATACATGAATTTGAGATAGACAAGTACCGTGACACTTCTTATCGCAATGTGAATTTACACTCAAAAATAAGAGAAAACAAACGACGCAACGTTAAAATGTAACACATACAGAAACGAACTATAATATAACAATGGCCATATTCCTGACTTAGTAAGACATTGTTGAATGTGGATAAAAGAAATCCATGCTGTTCTTATTGTTATTTTAATGTAGGTTGTATAATTAAGAGCTCCAAGGATATCAAATAAATGTTTCAAAGAAAACCCAGATTTTTGCAAAAAGAAAATATCAAATAGTCACATGTACGTATCTCATAAATGTTTAATGATATAGAGCGAATCAACGTAAGTCCTAAAGCCTATGGTAACTATCTCCCTCCAGAATACAAAAAAAAAATATACCATAACATATGTTCGCAGTGTTTTGGATCTACTATAAACTACAACATATTGTATCGCCTTTCGGGCATGCTGATATTTTGCTTCGTGTAATTGACATAATTCATAATTTGTTATTAGAACACATAACCTTCCTTTGTGTTTTCTTACAATAGCTACTGATTTTATAGTGTTGTTTTTTTTAATTCAAAGGACAAAATTTACTATCAAACTATTCTGTATACTTACTTCTTTGCTGTTGATGATATAACCACATCATACTTAATGGTCTTGCATTCCGGAGGACATGCACATATTGATGACGGATTCTTTTTTGATACTGTAAAGTAAGCGTTATATTGTTGAATAAATGTAAAATAAAAATATCAAGTTCATCTATCCATTAATCATATTACCAAATTGAAAATGAAATATAACAGCCCTTAATATTACATGGACATTCTAATATGATGGCCTTATTACGCTTTGTAAAAAAAGCCGTGTTCTAATGACCACAAAATATGTTTGACACATGCGCACACATTTACTGTTTATATTATTTGCATTGTTTATCTGATAAAGTAAATACCTTTTTGCAGCTAAGATAAACTTTAATTATATATCGTTTACCAAATAACACATATTTACTCTGCATTTAATTTTTAAACTTATATAATATATATGAAAATGTAATGTAAAGACTCCACGTGGAGGAAACCAAAATAGCCAATCACATTTAAAGGTTTTTTGGACGCTTCGAACTATAAAAACACTGTTTTTGTCCTATTAGAATCGAAGTTATTACTTCATGTCACGCGCTTTGCTCATTTTAACATGGGTAGGCATTATATTTGACCCTATTTTAAACCTCGCTAACGCTCATTGTAAAATATCGACTAATATAATGCCTATCCATGTTAAAATGAGCATAGAGCATGACACGAAGGAATTATAACTTTAATTATAACATAACGATCCATTATGATGATCTGTAAGTAGATTTTCAGTTTTTTTTTTCTTATTCAAGTATTTAGTGGTATTAAAAAATGCCTCAGAGTGTGAATACGTCTATAAGAATTCACTCTCTGTGGCATTTTATAATACCACTGATGAGTACACTGTGCTTTTTCTGTAAAACACAAAAAAAATATAATTATGATTAAGCTTTGGTTGTGATGTTCCATTTCTATCTGTAAAAAAATCCCGTTACCAAGTGGACAAGTAAATAAAGGCAACAGTAGTATACCACTGTTCAAACTCATAAATCCATGGACAAAAACCAAAATCGGGGTAACAAGCTAAAACTGAGGGAAACGCATCAAATATAAGAGGAGAACAACGACACAACACTACAATGTAACACACACAGAAACGGACCAAACAACAGACAAAATCCCACGAGAATAACAAATATAACATCAAAACCAAATACATGAATTTGGGATAGACAAGTACTGTGACACGTCTTATCGCAATGTGAATTTACCCTCAAAAATAAGAGAAAACAAACGACGCAACGTTAAAATGTAACACATACAGAAAAGAACTATAATATAACAATGGCCATATTCCTGACTTGGTACAGGACATTTTTAAAGACAAAAATGGCGGGTTGAACCTGGTTTTGTGGCATGTCAACCCCCCCCCCCCCCCTTTTATAGCCATGTGAAATATAACATTAAGATGACAACTCAACACCACAGGACTAGAATATAAATAATTTGGAGAATACAAAATACAAAAAATACTGGACTACCTCTACCAACTTAAATTCAAATACTTGTTAATACTATCTACAGAGTTGTCTTTTTATGCTTACCTGGTTATAATGATATGTAGAGTTATTGTTTATACTTTTTCAAGTTAAAAGAGGATGTCAGAATTTATTCAATACCAAGCAAAAACGATTTCGTTATGCAGTTGATAAAATATAAAGAACACTACACAAAATTGATATAAATAAAATATCATAGCAAGGTTCTATTTCAAGCCTTATAATATCATTCTTCAGTGTATTTTCTTTAAATAGATATCGTAAGATTTGTGTAATTATAAAAGATGTCTATTTTGATACGATATTTCGTGTTAACTATAACAGGAACCTTCAAACATGACAATTGGGTGATAACAATTATAAAATATTCTAAATGGACTCTTTGGAAAATAAAGAGTTCTATAAAAGTGCTGTAAAACACCGTCATTGTGTTATTGTACTATGGTAAATTTGTGTATGCTTGGCTTTAATTTGTGCGAACGTGATTAATGATTAACGAGAAGTGAAAATACATTTTGTTAACGTCGAGCCGAATTGTGATCTTATCGCCGCCATCTTGTTTATTTTAATTACGAAAAGAAGTTCGGTAAACGTCATCTATCGAAAAATGATGAACATCAAGAACAACCACAGGAAGTCCTCTCGACCAATCATATCAAAGTATTTTCTTATATGTAAATCATATAAAAATGATTGGTATTAATCAACATTTGTTTTTATTGACCCTTGGTATCTTCATTTGAATTATTTTTATCAGTTGTTATATTATATTCATACCCCACAGTTGTTTAAAATACTTGCGATTTTTTTTTTACGCTTTACTTACAATCATTCCGTAGCATATATGCACAGGATTCGCCGAGTTCTTTATCATAGCAAGATGTTTCGTGCCCTAATAAGAAATGTAAGTTAAAATCAACAAAAAACTTAAAGGTTAAGAAGCACAATGTAGGCCAAATTAAAGAAATACAATGCTTTATATAAATGATGATGAAACATTATTTTTAAGACAGGTTTTTTTTTCAATTATAAAACCAAAACAATCGTTTTCCTGACAATCTTGCATGGTAGAAATTGATAACACTTAAATGGTTAACTTGTATCAAATTTCTTTTAAGAAAAGAAAATTGAGGGTCTGGTCCGTTTGATCGCTATATATTGAATAGTATTTGTACGATACTATTAAATTATATTTCCATATGTACCTGTCTTTACTGATCATTATTCGTATATGATAAATAATGTGTTATATCCGAAGAACGAAGACTCATATTCATCTGCCGGATATTGATGACCTTTCAATGGATGTTATCTAATTTAAAACTAAGTTAATTCATGATGTCTGCTGTTAACACGTCGTATATATTTGTAATTGATTTTTCGTTTTGTAGTTTTATTGTGCATTTATGATATGTTATCGTAGAATTTCTTGAATAAATTACAATTGTTCCTAATTATATTTTTTGTCCTCTGTGTAATTAGGTGAATTACCCTTGTTCTTTAATATTTAAAACTTTCGAAATCAATTTATGCCTTTTTTAAAGTAATTATGAAAACAAATTTCAAAATGTAGCAATAGCTCTTTTAAAATGTCAATTATATCTTTAGGTTTTTTTTAAACTATCATGTCTGTTTGTATTGTTCACACATCGATGCTAATATAATAGAACTTGATGCGACTGTCTTACACGTGAGAGGTTAAGCTACCTATAAAACTAGGTTCAATCCACAATTTTCTACATAAGAAAATGCCTGTAACAAGTAAGGAATATGGCAGTTGTAATCCATTCGTATAGTGTGTTTAAAAGTTATCAAAGGTACCAGGATTATAATTTAGTACGACACACGCGCGTTTCGTCTACATAGAACTCATCAGTGACGCTCAGATCAAAATAGTTATAAAGCCAAACTAGTACAAAGTTGAAGAGCATAGAGGACCCAAAATTCCAAAAAGTTGTGCCAAATACGGCTACGGTAATCTATTCCTGGGATAAGAAAATCCTTAGTTTTTCAAAAACTTTCAAAGTTTTGTATCAGGACATTTTGAAACAAATGACCATATAATTGATATTCTTGCAACACCGAAGTGTTGACTACTGGTCTTTTGGTTTTATTATTTGATTAGAGCCTTTCCGTACGGAATATTCCTCGGAATTTGGATTTTTTGTGACATAACTTTTTACAACGAATTATTCTTAAACGGAAAAAATACCTGAACGGTTCATAGTGCAACCACACTGCTTCATTAATAATTCATTCCAACATTTACGTTTACAATGAAGAAGGCTGTAATCCGAGTTTTCTGTACACTTCTGATTACCGTACGATGTAAATGGACTTGGTAAACCTATAAACTATATAAAGAAACCAAACCTGATTAAATGGACTTGGTAAACCTATAAACTATAAAAAGAAACCCCACCTGATTCGAATTTAATATCATTTGCAATACACAACACAACATCAGTAAACATAGTTTGACATCGATTATATTTTCACGGTATACAGATGATAGCTAAAGATTGAATAGTCGCAACGGTCATAAGACAAACATCCATCAGTTCACATTATTTATCTTTTACTTAGATTTAAGTGTTTAATACACACACGTCTTTCCTTCGCATAAATGCCTTAATAGAGGTTTCCCGAATTGCTACGGTACCAACCGTTTTACGAACTGGGAGCCGTCATTGAAGTTTTGAAATTAATTCATATATGTCCTTTATGTCGATGTATGTTTCATGAATCATTATTAAACGTATTTAGATGATTTTTAGCTACATCTTGGTGTAACATTCATATAGATATGTTACCTATTCATATCAAACAATATTGTGTGTACTCGGTTATGTTTTCAACAAACCGTTGTAAGTAACCGTTGCAACGAACGGTTGTAAACTTAGATTTATTTCCCCTGAAATTGCATCAACAAAGAGAAGCTAAACAAAAAGTACATTCATACTTTATCTTATGTTTGCCTGTTAGACTGATATAATAGTTTAAAATATAAAAGTTAGCATTTTTCGGGGGTAGGCTTGAAAAAATAATAAAAAGGGCTATTTTGAAATACAAAAATTGACCTTATTGAAAATATATAATGTTAACGGTGAATTAAAAAAAAAAAACCTTTTAGTTACTTTTGACGCTCACTAATTACATGGCGTTTTTAAATCTTTAAGTATAATATATGAACAAAAAAACGACGTAGGAAGTCTGTAGCAAGATGAATAGATGATATACGAGACTTAAGAATCAAATCTACAACCTACGAAGGGCATCATTCCACATCAATATGCACAATATCATTGAAAAAATAAAAACAAGAACTTAAAATATTCCTATCAAGTTATGGACAGGATCAGAGCCTAACACATCTTGTGTCTTATATAACCATTACAACATATCTCATAATAATCAAATATCATTTATATATTTGTTTCCACCTGGATCTCATATTTAAACACGGAATGATATCATTTCCTAGGCACATACAATTTAGTAAATGCTCATTTGTGAACAACCAGACATATGTTTTATCATAGGGTAATTCTTTAAAAATTTTACAAAAACTGTTTATTATATCCAGTAATAATTTTCTCTGTTTACTATATAAAGGACAACTTACTGTAAAATATATTTTAATCTATGTGATAAGCATGATAGCATATTAAATCGGAGATCAACTTACTTGTTTGTAATAAATGATCAGAAGGACTTGTTTGCATTCTATGATAGAATTTAGTATTGTAGGATTATTTTAGTTGTTCGAATTGATTATCTATAATCCAATTCTTATATTTTTTTGAAATTCGTCAAAAATCGTCATTCACACGTATGAGAAATTTTACTAACGTTAAAGGTACGAATAAGGGATAGTATAATCATATGAAAATTATTCTAGTCAATTACATTCATTGATTCAAGAAATGGTTTTTTTTTCATTGCAAGGCAACCGAATAGTGAATTCTGATTACTAGTAATATTTTTTTTCAATTTAACTTTCTAGAATGCATTTCTAGAAGGAAAAAACATATGACGGAAAATTCCAATTTTACACTCAATATGAAATCTTAGATCCCTTATTCTATAAAAAAAAAAACAAAAAAAAAAACTTCTGCTGCATTGATCGAAATAGATTAATTGAATAATTAAACTAATTTCAAAATCATGCAAGAACTAATTATAATATGAAAACTACGCAAATTTTACACGTTAACAAATATAACCAACACCAGTATCATGTGTTTTAGAAAGTAGTCTATAGAAATTATGTTAATTATTCCAAAGTATCAATCTGTAAGAAAACAATCTTTAAGAAAAACGCAAATCTTTATTTAGAATATATAAGTCCGTGTTAACCCAGTTCGTTAAAAGGTCTGTTTGATTCATGCACTTGTGCATGACTAAGTCATCCCATAAATAATCATAAACAAAGAGTTCTTGAAACGTTGAAATCGTTATCAAAAAAAATCGTTAAGCAGTTTTTTGGTGAAACGCATTTCAATTCTTTTGATTTTATCATGATGAATAAAATAATTTCATGCTTAAAATGATACCTCAAAAACAGCACTAACGGTTTACGTACCAACCGTACCTGATACGTAGCAAATCGGAAAACCTCTAATAGGAGACATTATTACGGGCATACGATACTATATTAATCACACGATTTTTCTGATTATTTTCAAATGGGCATTTAAGCCTAGTCAATTCAAACATGTCATGAAAAATATATATTCATATGCTATATTTCTAGATAAATCTGGTCAAAAAATTAGACATAAACTCTAAAGCTCGGATTTGCTAGACAATATTATATTTTAGACAGACACACTGAACTTTAATGTTTGAAAAGATAAAAACGTGCGGAATTTTAAAAAATATTGTGAATATCTTCAAGGAAGATATTCAAAAAGAGTTCATATTGGTGAAGTTGAAATCATCCCTTAGTACATTTTGCAAACGCCATCACGAGTCAGAACTACCATCCCGTTCCCTTTTCACGAATGTGACCTACCGATTTAGACTCATAAAAAAAGATGTGGTATGATTGAAGATGTGGTATGATTGCCAATGAGATATATCTCCACAAGACACCAAACGACACAGAAATTATCACCTTTAGATCACAGTACGGCCTTCGACAATGAGAAAAGCCCATACCGCATAGTCAGCTATAAAAGGCCCCGAAATGACAATGTAAAACAATTCAAACGAGAAAACTAACGGCCTTATTTATGAATGAAAAACAAATATGTAACACATAAACAAACGACAACCACTGAATTACAGGCAACTGACTTGGAACAGGCACATACATACATAATATGCGGGTTTAAACATGTTAGCGGGATCCCAACCCTAATCTAACCTGGGACAGTGGTATAACAGTACAACACAAGAACGAACTATAAAAACCAGTTGAAAAAGGCTTAACTCATCAGATGAACAAAAAACAAGTGGACGTGACCTGGTACTTGTACCTCCAAACAACAAAAAAACACTACTAGGTAGGTACATATATGAGAGAACTCACAGTTAACTTACAACAAGTTCAAAGCCACTAACAACTAATAAAAAATCATTATAAAGACTAAATTATTAATCATACCCAGTTTTATTATTAACATGAATAACACGACAGATGTCACATGCACAGCAGGATCTGCTTTTCCTTTCAGAGCACCTGAGTTCGTGTTGCTAAGTCGTTTTTTATATGTTTTGTGTACTATTGTTTGTCAGTTTGCCTTTTATTTTTTGGCCTTGGCATTGTCAGTTCGATTCACGAGTTTTAATGTCCCTCTGATATATTTCGCACCTCTATGTCAAGTCAATGATTAAAATCAATCGAAAAAGCATATTATCTCAATATTTCAATTTTCATTTTACGTTAGCAAGGTTATAACCTCTCTTGTAACTGTATGACCTTAAGCAAACTTGTAAATTTAGTCTTAGGTGCATGACTTGTTTTATTAGTTGTTGGCTGTAAGAAACTTCGAATACTCTCAGTTATGTACTCAGTGTCGGTCTTTTTGTTAGTTTGCATGTGCAAATACCAGGCCACGTCCACTCTGTGTTTTTGTTAGATGTATTTCTATCAATCTGATGAGTTTAGCCTTTTTCAACTGATGTTTTACAGTTCGTTATTATGCTGTACTGTAACACCACTATCCAAGTTTAGGCGAGTATTGTGATCCCGCCATCCCCTGTGTGTATGTGCCTGTCCAATGTCAGGATTGTGTAGTTCAATGGTTGTGGTTTATTGCTGTGTTACATATTTGTACATTAACTAGGCCGATAGTTTTCTCGTTCAAGTTGTTTTACATTTGTGATTTTTTGGCCTTTTTTATCAAGCGATATATGTTTTGCTTATTGTTGAAGGTCACACGGTGACCTATAGCTGTTAATTTCAGTGCCATTTGGTATCTTTTTTTTTAATCTTTTTCTTGAATTATTGGCAAGTTTAAAATATCTTCTTTTGGTATATTGTATTTAAGACATTGATATATATTTCTATCATTCATTTATTTACCAAGAAAACAAGTATCTTGAATCTCATGTCGAAACTTTTATCAGAGAGAAAAACAAATATACTACATGCAGTATGTGTTTATTTCTGAAAAGGAATAAAAGAAATAAACTACCGAAGTATGTATTTTAGACTGGATTAATATCTATTTTCGGTATAACCCTTTCACTGATAAAATATATCGACTCAAATAACTGAATAAATAACATGAAATCATCATCATCATAACAGTTGGGTCCAAAGTTCGGATGTAATGTCAGTGTTAACGATATCGATAAGTATGATAAAGCAAATGAGACAACTGAAATTCCTAAAAAACTAAAAGATAAAATGAAAATTTGTCGAAAATATAGTAAGCCAATCTAATTTAGTAATGAGTTACCATATGCGCTTCCATGATAATATTTAAATTGCTAATTGATCAAAAGATATCAGAATGAAACCCTGTTTCCGTAACAAATATTGCTTCAACTTAAATTTAAATTTAAAGTTTACCTCCCTTTTGTGCACTTCTATAAATGTTTCAGTGACTTCTCCAACAGAGATACCGTCTAGTATATACATTTCTGGCTCCTCTTCAGGACTATGCACAGCAATCTAAAACATATTTTCAAAAATATAGGAGAGGAACTCATGTCAGAACCAGTGAAACAATGAACACGAATATAGTCTGTTATTCATCTAAATCAGTCGTGACAAAGATAGTATTAAACCTTCACTGCAAATATTACACGGGAATTATCAACTATTCGAACTATGACAAAAGTAAAGAAATGGACTCTTAACCCTTAAATGTTTCAATATTTAAAAAAAAACCAAACCATTTAAAACATTTAAATTATCCATTTATTCATTTCTTCCATTGTTCCTTTTTGTTTGCTTGATCTAATTGGGATATTTATACTTGTCTAAAGCTACTCTACTTATAATGGCCTATTTTCAAGTAAGAAAATGAAGATGTTATAGACATAAGTAAATGAAATTATATAGAAATTTAGCGATGACCATTGTAGCTATTGTCTTTCAACTGGAGGATATTTTCCAGATACATAACATCCAAGGCATGTCGCCTTTTGATGGGATTATATGAATACACCACTTACACTTCCTCTTGTTTTCAGGTCCGCAGATAATTTACTTTATGTAAACTCCTTATTTTTTAATACATAGAGGATACCGCTTAAGATATACAATAAGTATAATCAGAGAACGGTATTCTACAAACAGAGTGGAAATATTACTCTATGAACTTGATGTGTCGAAAGCAATCACGTATTATATAATATAAATAAGTTTGTCGACAGTTTTTGAGCATGTTATATTATTTAAACTATAATTCCCAGTTTATAAAAGAAGAAAAAAAGAGAAATATCCATATGTGTACTTGAGTTAACGTCCAAAACCTGAAAATACATCTCTCGATTTATAACGACACTGAACATTAAGACAAGAGAGGAGGGTTCACACAATTCGCCTTATGAGACTTCCCTATCGTGACATAGGAGAAAGTTGTTATAATAGAATTTGATGCGACTGTCATACATGTGAGAGGTTTAGCGCTATAAAACCTGGTTCAATCCACCATTTTCTACCTTTGAAAATGCCTGTTCCAAGTCAGGAATGTGACAGCTGTTGTCCATTCCTTTGATGTGTTTTATCATTTAATTTTGCCATTAGATTAGGGACTTTCCGTTTTGAATTTTCCTCGGAGTTCAGTATTTTTGTGATTTTACTTTTTACACAGATACATGTATGTTCCATGGTTTAACAAGTATACATTTGTTTAGGGGCCAGTTGAAGGACGCCTCCGGGTGCGGGAATTTCACGCTACATTGAAGACCTGTTGGTGAACTTCTGCTGTTGGTTTTTTTTTCTATGGTCGGGTTGTTGTCTCTTTGGCACATTCCCCATTTCCATTCTCATTTTTATTTAATTTTTATAAATGAACACTAAATGTTATATGTTATTAATAATTGTCAACCCAGAGAATGAAATTTCAAGACTATTTAAAATATCGAACTGCAATAAATCTGTTGAGAAGCACAATCCGTAATTATTTAAAGTTTTTGTTTTTTTATAATAGTGAGAAAAAAAAGTATGATAAAACATACACTTGGAGTAAATTTTATCACCCATTACCTCAATTTTGTGGCATACTCTCATTAACTAGTACCTGTATTTCCTTGGCTCTCGTTTCAATTAGCAGACTAGTCCGTCTTCCATACAGAAGTGTTAACATCTTGCTATTTGCATTGAATCTCCGACTAGAACATTGACCCATATAAAACGTATCATAAGAGATGAAATCTGTATATTCAACAACTGGTACATCCGAGATATCAATCAAATCGTCGTCAAAAGTGATAGATGTCAAGGACAAATTGAATTCATTTCCATAACAAGCTGCCAATGTTACGACAGGAAATGGAGGGTTTTGATCCCACCGGGTATACGTGGAAGAAATCCATGGGTAGCTGTAGTAGTTCAATAACTCAGCTGTAATAATATAGATGAGGACAGCAACACTTAATAACCATACTACTGCCCAACACACGCTGTAAAATGTGATTATGCAATTAAGAAAAGTAAGTGTAATCTATTGTGGATTCATTAATATTCGTTGGTTTCATGGGTGCAGGGAAACCACGAATATAAATATTCAACGAATTACAAATTTTCAAAAGGAAAGTATGCAGACTTTGTCAAAACCACGAAATAAAATATCAACGAATATGCAAGTTTTCATGAAACCACGAAAATTGATACTCACGAAGGTATTATCTGATGTAGAAAATATTGGATTGAACCTAGTTTTATAGTTAGCTACACAGCCGTCACATTTTGTGGCGTTATTAAATTCGTGCGATGCACAGTTTAGAATTTGTTAATGATGTACTGGTGCAATCTCCGGCGCAGAGATCATAGCCGTTCCGTTCAATACTTTGTAACACTACGCTCAATATTAAGTGCAGTATGTGGACCATGTATGTAACGGATATGAACTCTGCGCCGCAGATTGGTACTGGTGATCTTGCTTAAATTTCTTGAGGTTATCCGTTGTTTTTCTGTGGTTAAAATGTTATAATGTATCATTCTACTTTTTATTTATGTATTTATCTGTCTTTGGTGTTCTTCAATTTATTTGTACTGTCTGCATGTCACATCATATTGTCATTTTATCGGTAACTTTAACATTGTCATATACGCGGGAGGTTTAGCTAGTCATCAAACCATGTTAAATTCACCATGTTATTCTTAAAATGTCCTGTACCAAGTGAGGAAATTAGCTGTTGTCATAAAAATGTTCATGTCTATGTATTATGGCTTCTGTAAAAGATTGTCGGGCTGAAATAACAAATTATGTTTTACTTATTATGTGATTAAATAGTTTACAGCGTTTAGTAGTTTGCTAACTGGCGTATATCCCCACTTCCATTTTATACTTAAAAACATTGTCTAGTTCTTTGGTCCAGGTTGTAATGAGAGTGTTGAAGGACTTGTAATAATGCCGAAAAATTTCATCATTTACCAAACAAGAGTTGAAAAAGAATACCTTTCATATTAATGTTGACCTTTATAGACGGTTCTTACTTTGCATACCCTTTTAGATTCGATGGATTCAACACGGAATGACAGACACATCCATAAAATGCTAAATATTTGCTGACAAATTTTTTTTAGAATCAATGATGATGGGTTGAAATGGATTTTAAATTTTTTTTAAATCCGAGTTGCTTTCAATAAAGGATGATTTTTTCTCAAATAAAGTATCTCCATTTATATGATACAAAGTGGAGCTGATGTATAGTTTAAGGTATTATAGTTTCAGACGTATTACATGCATCTTTGTGAAATCTGTGTGTATATATGTTACAGAAACTCATCAAATGTTGATTACTGTTTAAGGATTAGTATTCTTCCACATGTGCATCATTAAGCACTTTTGTCAAGAGTTGTGAAAGCGGACAGAAAATTAAAATACGTGAAATTAAATCATTAGTTTACATGTGACCTATACTCATAAATAAAGTTGAAACATACGACTCTATATACATAACACAAAGCTGATGTGGTGATAGAGCAGATTTTAACCCCAAGAAAAGACATGGTCAACCGAAGCAGAGCCAAGGTTCACAATTTCTTTTCTAGTGGTAACAATCATCCTCTCAGATATGTGCTATCTTATTTATCATACTGAACGTTCTGTTATTACTATCTATTACATTTAAAATCTGAAATGAGAAACTAAAATGTCTTTTACATGACAACCATCCGTATGTATCACAGCGGAAAGATGATCAAGCGTCTCCTTGAAAGGTGATTGTATATTTGCCATGTGATAGAGTAAATGAACACTTTCGTATCAACCAATTAAAATCTTGCATTTTGACGTGCAGTATAAAGTAATTATACCAACGAAGCGAGATTTGTGCGCTATTAGGGTATAAATCTACAGTCAAATATTAACAACAAAAAAATTGTCATCTTTGCTAATCGGACTGGTAACAATATCAGTAGGTGTCACTAGTAGCACGATTGCAGTCGGAAACAGTCATTTTGGTCTGATCATATCTTAATCGACTGAATTAACCGCTAGAGAAAAATCAGACCATGGATACAAAATTACGTCAAGATATTTTCAGACCGTGTTCAGTCATGTTCAAATTTTAATATGATGTAATACAACCACACCATAGTACGTCACATCCGGTTGCATACGGAAAAGAGTCAAACAAAATATTCCTTTGCATTTTAGTTGTAAGAAATTTTTCATTGCATTTAAAATAAAAGCTGAGTCATAAAAATTTATCTTCGGTGTTTCCTTTCTGTTTTAATTTGTGTCTCTATAGAATATTTAGAAAACTTGAGGTAACCTGGCTAATAAAGCTTGTAAAATGGAAAAAAAGGGCGTACTTTTTGATAGGGTAACTTCCAGTGATGGTTATTTTTTTAAACATTTATTAAATTCAATAAATTGTAATATGAAATATTATGTCAGGGTTTTAAAAATCTCTGTTCACATTAAAGTTGCAATGATCAAAAATCGTTGTTAAGATGAAATTTAAAAAAGAAATATTGTGTTTAATCTTCAAATTATTTTCGTTTCTGATTAAAAGAAAAACATCAATTGGAGAGTTATCTAAAAGAGTTAAAAAAAAAAATTACCAGAATAATCTTTTTAAATTCTTCGTTAGCTGTAATATCAATTGCTTTGATGACTTTGTTTATTAATTATATGTAAAAGTTTTCTGTCCGAAATAACTTAATAATTTTGTCACCGCATATAACATGTATAAACAGTTTATAAGTTAACGAAGTTCACATAGCACATTATTATTATTACATCAAATACATAA
Organism: Mytilus edulis; assembly: GCF_963676685.1. NCBI lineage: Eukaryota > Metazoa > Mollusca > Bivalvia > Mytilida > Mytilidae > Mytilus > Mytilus edulis. The sequence goes on along the minus strand of NC_092355.1, from coordinate 50,633,259 downwards.
ATCGATATCTATATATTATTATGTAGTAATTGAATTATAAGATTTCGTGCGAAAAGCAAAATTTACAGTATAAAATGAAAACTGAAAAAAAAAATGTTACCTTCGAATAACCCGTCCTGGGTATTTCTTGTCAAATGTCATTTTATTCAAACCATGAAATCCAGTTGTTTCGGTGAAATCTTTCCACAGCCCTGGTTTTGAAGCTTCTTTTTCTTCCATTTTTGTCGGGATTAATACAATGAATAGATCACGGTTATTAACATTTGTTAGTACTGTTCTTTTTTAATTTCATCAGCAACATATCTGTTCTAAATATGTCATGATCTACTGATTAATAAGATTTATTTTTACTTCATAATTTTTTAATCAGTTATATATATTAAACAAGAAACAAATTGATTGCAAAAAAAAATATAAAGTTACAGTTGAACAAATCTTTTATTCTTAATCATTTAGACGGGTACATAATTTGCTAATGGATATCTGATGATTCAGTTCCAATATTTTTAATTTCAAATAACTGAATTATTTATGATTGAAAACATAAAATCGAATGACCTACAACAAATAATCCCTAAGGACAAGCAGAAACCAAATTAAGTGTCATAGAATCTGATCATGATTGTAATTTTTCTATTAAAGAACTGAATCAGAAAATGTTTGCTTGCAATAAATTACAACAAAATGAAATTGTGTAAGCAGCTGTAAATTTGATGTAGTGGACTACGTCTCTAAACATTTAAGAAAGCACATAGTTCACTCAGTTTTAGTTTGTAACCCGGATTTGTTTTTTTCTTAATTGATTTATGAATTTCGAACAGCGGTTGCCTTTGTTAGATAGCCCAAAGAGTCTGTTTTATTTTCGAAATTGCATCTTCTGTTCTGGGGAATATTGGTTTTATTGTTTGTTGCTGAAAATTGACAATAACATGAATACCTACCATGTCTCCTCATTCTTTTATTTTCTTATTGTAATGTATGCCCAATTTTTCATTAAGCATTTTTTGTTGTTGCAGTAAACGTCTTAAGGTAGATAGGGTGTCTTCCTCCATCTTGGATTTGGAAACACCAGAAAACAAGGTCTAGTTCTTTAATAGAATGTGCAAATTTTTAGAGTAGTAGGTAATTCATGTGTAAGAACTTCCACTTCTACATAGACAATGACATGTTTTATCCTATTTATGATTGTATTTTTACAAAAAAAAACAGAAAATGTTTGTCTGAACAATTTTTTTGCAACTTTGCCACATAAGGGGAGCATCTCAAATGCAAGGGCAGATAATTCAGGTTAAAGTATTTTTACAATAGAATGTGTTAGGAATTTCTCTATTTTATTATGTGACAAGAAAACGGGTCCGGTGACCCCATTTTTTCTTTTTCTTAACTGAAAGCATACTATTAAAGCTATCTTTTCATATGTTATCTCAAAATTCTATGGTGTAGTTCACGTTTTATTGCAGAAAATTGAGGTTTCCATGCATAATATATACAAAATTTGTCAATTTTGAACACCGTGTAGCATGAAAATAAGCCCGGTGATCCATTCTTTTTATTACTTTTTTTAAATAATATAAACTTCATTTTGGCAAATTATTAAAATATTCTATGGATTTTAATTTAAACACTCCATCTACCTTAATTAAATGTTTTACCATCGAATGATTTGTTAGAAACCGTGATATTTATCTCAACAGACTAATGTGTGAACAAAACAGACAGTCATAATAGATAAAAAGGCAAAAAATATTGGCACAGGAGTGTATTGTAAGTTATCAACGTAGAAATAACGTTTTTTTTGTGTAAATTCAAATTTAAGACAATATGTATCCCTTTATGAAGTACGCTGTTGGGGAGTATTGTTAGGTCTATATCTTGTTTTTTGTTCTAGACATGACAGTCAAAAGGTAAAAATCCAGGTTTATTTTTGTAAAGCACTTTAATTTGGATTTTTCTAAAAATTTCACATGTTTCATTATAACTGCTCAATGCATAAATCTAGAATGCAAATATGCATTACAATTGATAATTATTGGTTAAAGTATCAAAATGAATTATAAAAATAATGATATAATATAATCACGAAACAATCGCAATTAATTCCTTCATCATATAAAAATATCTTTTGATAACGATTTAAAAACTTTTTAATTGTGATGTTCAAGTGAAATGACTATATATACCTGTCTGTTAAGACTTATACCTAACATCTGCTGAAATTGTGTTTTTTTACTAATCATGAATCACTCCGGGATCCTTAATAACTGCGAGTTATTTTGTATTGCACTTTCAGATATATTTATCACATTATATCGAGCGTCACTGATAAGTCTTTTGTAGACGAAACGCGCGTCGCCGTAAATATAAAATTTCAATCCTGGTATCTATGATGAGTTTATTTACATTTCAATGAGCAGCTACATCTCTGATGTGCCAAGGGAGGAACTTGATATTAATGATGAACGAAACTAGGTTTGCTTCATATCTCAATATTGTCTATATTGAAACAAATTGACGCCTCCAAATTTTATTTTTTTTCTATTGTCAACTTTCTATTTCTCAGCAGTTACTTTCCCTTGGTCTCACAGTGAGTGAGTGTACGACTTTAAAATGTCTTGATTTGTTCGTTACGACGTGCAAGCTAACATTATATGGACATCTTTAACAGGAGTTTACTGCTGACACACAATAAAATGCTCCAGAATGGGAAACAATCTGATTGATCAATGCTACATGTTATCAACTCAACTCACAAGTTGCATGGTTGGCAGTCCCATATCGTTATAAACCAGAATATTCGTCTAAGCACTAAATTTACTGAAGTTATTACCCTAAGACGTATAGTGACATTTTAAAAAACGTCAATTCTCATGACGGGTGAAGGGTGTAGTTAGCAGAAATTAAAATCACAAAAATACTGAACTCCCAGGAAAATTCAAAACGGAAAGTCCCTAATCAAACGGCAAAATCAAATGATAAAACACATCAAACGAATGGACAACTGTCATATTCCTGATTGGGTACAGGCATTTTCAAATGTAGAAAATGGTGGATTGAACCTGATTTTATAGCTGTAAACCTCTCACTTGTACGACAGTCGCATCAAATTCCATACTATTGACAATGATGCGTGAACAAAATGTCACAAAAAGGGATACAACAACAACACGAACCCCATCAGCAGAAGGAGCTTATGTTGTCGTCCCATGGTGCGATCACCTCTGTATTTTGCTTTGTGTGTTGTTTTTCTTCTTAGCTCATATATTTTAATTGCAAATTTAAACATCTGTAAACTACTGTCGTCTTTACTCAATTTGTGTTTATTCTTAGTTTAGGTTTCTGAGTGACATCACTGTCAATTCTGTTTTTTGCCGCCGATTGTTCAGACATGACCAAACAAATTTCGAAAGGAAAATTGTAAGAACCGATTGAATTCATACGAATGAATCAAGGTGCGTTACCAACTTGACCTGACCATAATAAACAACATCTTTTCGACTATATTACTTGGATAGCAAATAAACAATGTTTTCTTTTCTCAACTGTCATAATTTGGAACATAAATCACTTAAACATAACAAAATCGATTTTTATCATAATCAACAACATGTTTTCATGAGTTGTTAGTGGCTTTGAACTAGCTATTAGTAGCTTCGAGTACACTCAGAACAGTACTTAGGTGTCTATTTGTTGTTGGAATATACAAGTACCCAGCCGCGTCTACTCTGTGTTTTTGTTAGATGTATTTCTATTTGTTTCCATCTGATGAATTAATTCTCTTTCAACTAACTTTTATAGTTCGTTCTTATGTTGTATAATTATACCACTGTCCCAGGTTAGGCGACAGTTGGGATCCCGCTTACATGTTTAACCTCGCCACATTCTGTATATTTGTGCCTGTCCAAGGTCAGGAGCATGTTAATCAGTGGTTGTCGTTTCTTGATGTGTTACAGATTTATTTTCGTTCGTTTTGGTACATGAATTGGGACGTTAGTTTTCTCGTTTGAATTGTTTCACATATTTTGTCATTTCGGGACCTTTTATAGCTCACTATGCGGTACGGTATTTGCTCAATGTTAAACGCCGTACGATTACCTTGAGTTGTTGATTTCTGTGTCATTTGGTGTCTTGTGGACAGTTGTCTCATTGGCAATCATACCACATCTTCTTTTTTATATATATTAGCAGATTCTAACTTGTAAAGCAACCAATTACTTGAAAACCTAAAGCAGTTATGATGTATTGCACGCCGCTGACAGAAACATCACACCATCAAAATTCATAATTTTAAGTTAACCAGTCTTTTCGCTACACACTTCATGAAAATAAAATGAAAAAATCGTTTGGCAAACTCGACCAGGAATCAAACCCCTCCATCGTTTGATTCGAACACGCCACGAAGGGGAGTTAGGTTAAATGGGGGAGGGAATGATTCAGATCACTCAGCGATAGGGTACACAGGCATATGTTAATAATCACATGTTCAATCTCTTATCTTTAATATTTCAAATCAACGAAAGACATTTCATTGTTCATTAATAATCAAAATAAAAAAGAGAAAGCAAATCCGGTACATACAAAGCCTAAATCGTAGTATCCGGAGTTCATCAAAGTCCTGGAGATGATAGAGTATTTGTTTATGAAGCAGCGACCCAACATCACAGTTTACTTTCGTTAGATGATATAAAATATAATTATGCATCAGGTTACTGTTGTTTAAGACACAATCTATAACTCTGACTTCAGTCTTCTGCAACTATGAGTATTATGGATGATTTCCTGGCAAGCACTTGGTTTTGGACCCTTTAATAAATAAGTGAACTAATTAATCAAACTTGTCCAGTATTAACTTGTATATAACGACCTTCAACTTACAAGGTGTGAGCAATTGTACAGTAGTGAAGAACCACAACAAAACAATGCTGTTCCTTTGCATTCAGTTTTGTGAGGTGTATTTTAGTATTTGTGTTATGAATTTTGTAAAGAATGATACTTCTTTTCCTATTTTTACAAGCATGTCCTTCAACATAGTTTTTCGAGTTGATTTGTTTGTTTTTATTTTGTTTTTGTTCATACTTTCGTTTTTATTGTATTTAAAATCAACTTTCTTTTTTATTGTATTTTAAATTAACTTTCTTTTTGTAATTTTTGGGTTTGTTTGTTACAAAATACTAGTAACCGAAGGTCAACACAAAGTCTTTAATAATCATCACGTTTGTATATGATATTGCAAGCTTTAAATCTCCTCGAGTCTAAAGAAGTTATAAATTAATAAAACAGACCTGTCAAACTTCTGTCATCAAAATTAAAATCGCTAAAGACATGAAAGACTACAAGCATTCAAATATCATATAAGGTAACCACTGAACACTGACGGGGTTCCTAAACTAGTGACGGAATTGAACTAGTAAGTGTTTGAGATCTCTAAATTGTGTTCAGATTTGTCACATATAAAACAATTGTATGGAAGTAATTTAGTTTTTATTTCTTGTCGTATGTCTTCAGACATTCAGAACAAAAGTAAATTATACATAAAAAAAAAGTTAGATCATTTGCATATCAGATACTCAAATGTTTATTTAATCTTTTTTTATTCCATTGGCTTAAACGGTGATATTGCTCTCCGTAAAAAAAGTTATTTCGCTCTCCCCTTTTCAGTATTATTTTCTATCTCATTTCTCTATAAATAAAAGATGTAAAATATACTTCAATGAGACAGCAACCCAAAGACACATAGACAAAAAGTATAACAACTAAAAGTAAAAGAACAAATAGAAAATCGATAACAGAAATTCCCTAAACAAAAGAACAAAATCAAAGATCAAACACATCAAACGATTGTAAAACAACTGTCATACTAGTAGTATTCATGACTTGGTACAGACATTGCCTTGTGTAGAAAATGGTGGATTAAACCTGGTTTTATAGCTAGTCAAACCTCTCACTTGTATGACTGTCGCATAAATCATCGACATGTGTCTACATGCATCGAACATTGCAATAGCCCAGTCTATACAAATTGTACAATTTGTGAATGATTTAATACTAAACTTTAGTTTACTAACCTGATAAGTATCACAGACAACTTTTATAAGATCTGTTTCTGTTTGGTTTTGCAACGCTTCCGTATGTACCTTTAAAATTAACAATTGTGTTAAAACCAGGAAACAAACTCAATCAAATCAAGACAGAAAATTAGTCCCGAGTGTGTCTCATAAGCTGATAGACTTGTTGTTATTTTATTATAAAAAAATATATTATATTACAAACCATGCAAGCTTTACTTCTATAATCATTATTATAATACTTTTTTCTTGAAAAGTTTTGTGTTTTAAAATAAAAGTCAACATATCAAAGGAATGTTTTGAAGAAATCATATTTCTGGTTCAAACTCAAATAGCTGAATCTTGGTAAAGACATAATGAGAGACAGAATCTTACATATATTATCTTGCATTTCAACATGATAATGCTGAGTCTGATATATTGGCTTAATATTCCTAATCTACAAAAGGCATAACTTAGGCAATTATCCCAGGCTAGTGATCAGCAATATTGTCATACTTAAAGTTAATATTCCAGATTTTTATTGCATACGATGAGGGTTACAACTCTAACCGATGTCTAATAGTCTATTTCCATTCTTTAAGACGCTTGATCAATTGTTTTTGATGTTAATAAGTACATATGACGTCATAGTTTTAAATCTAGAATTTCGAATTACAAAAAAAAAGACAAGCATAAAAGAACATTCAATATAGCAATTAAAATAACATAAAGCTGATAGGGTGATAGCGCAGATTGTTGCATGAACCCCACGTTAAAGCATTGTCAACTGAGGCGAAGCCGTAGTTAACAATTCTTAATCGGTCGGGTAACAATCTTCTTTATCAATCTCTCTTATACTATATCATCTGTGACCTATCTTTAGTCAACTCACCCCATTGATGGTAACCCAAGGAACATAGTTATGTGAAGGATTCAGCGCACGTGTCCTTACCGCCATCTGGTGTTCGAGTTGATTACCAAGTTGTCCATTGGCACAGGCATCTATTTGGTCATAATTGATACTCTGTTCATTTGCACACTACAAATAAAGTAAGAATGAATTGGATTGATTTTAATTGAATTGAAATTAAAAAGCTTAGAGAATTCGTAATAGGGAATCTGGCTCATATATTACACGTGAGCAGGAGAGGTGATATACCTTATGTGAATGGAGGACACTTGGTTTTAAATCTATATGAGGGTTTAAAACGTGGTTCATAAGTAATACGAGTGTTAGGCACGCAGTTCATAAGTAAATTGAGCGTTATACACGTGGTTTATAATTAATATGAGTGTTATGCACGCAGTTCATAAGTAAACTGAGCGTTGAACACGTGGTTCATACGTGATATGAGTGTAAGTAAACTGAGCGTTGAAAACGTGGTTCATAAGAATTATTAGTATTAGGCATGTAGTTTATAAGTAAACTGATCGTTGAACAGATTCATAAGTAAAACGAGTAATTATAGACACATACCTGTAGTTCATAAGTTAACTGAGTGTTGAACACGTAGTTCGTAAGATATATGAGTGCTACTCATGTGGTTTGTACGTTATATGAGTGCTGGACTCATGGTTTATAGGTTATAAGAGTTCTGAATGCAGACTGGTTTAAAGTGATATGTATTTATGATCATTTATCATAATGATAAAGCATGCGTGCACGAAATGAGACAAAAGTAAAATGAATTCAGAACGTGTGTAAGCATTATTTAGTGATGAGAATGAATTGAGAGCTGGAAAAGTAATACATGTACTGTGGATTCATTATTATTTGTTGGATACCAATTTTCGTGGGTTTTGTGGGTAAAGGTAAACCACGAAATTAAATGTTCACCGAATGGGAAATTTACTATATACGCATGTATGTGGACTTCCGCAAAACCACGAAAGTAAATATCAACGAACATGTTAGTTTTCCTGAATCCATGAAAATAAATGAATCCACAGTATAAATAATCTAAACATGAAGGAACATACTTATTACCTTTTTAGCTGCTTTGGGAAAATCCACTCTCCGCTGAGTATTAAGATAACTTGCTATACAGTGGCTATAGTTAAATGATGCCCGCTCGTTCTTTAAGACGTAAATAGCACAACTCTGAAATAAATGATTGTATCTACATTGGCTAGAGGTATAGGGGGAGGGTTGAGATCTCATAAACATGTTTAATTCCGCCGCAATTTTGCGCCTGTCCCAAGTCAGGAGCCTCTGGCCTTTGTTAGTCTTGTATGATTTTTTTTTAGTTTCTTGTGTATAATTCGGAGTTTAGTATGACGTCCATTATCACTGTACTAGTATACATATTTTTAAAGGGCCGCCAACTGAAGGACGCTTACGGGTGCGGGAGTTTCTCGCTACACTAAAGACCCATTGGTGGCCTTCGGCTGTTGTCTTCTCTATGGTCGGGTTGTTGTCGCTTTGACACATTCCCCATTTACTTTCTCAATTTTATCCCTACAAGATGCCACAGTCATTGTTTTTGTAACTATTGTAACATGTTACTGTATATGCTTAATAACTTATCAACATATTTGTAGAAAAAACACAGCGGGTATCACATGTGGAGCAGAACCAGCTAACCCCTCCGAAGCATCTGATATATTTGGTTGTATTGTGTATTGTGTATACTTTTATTGTTTTCTTTATCTTTTTTCTGTTTCTTTCTTTTTGCCATGCAATTGTCAGTTAGTCTTTGACATACGAGTTTGAATATCCCTTTCGACTTTCTTTTACAATTAGAAACATGACCCGATGTTATTCTCAAGATCACAAATTACATACAATATATCGCACATCTGTTCTTCTTCAGACAAATCGAAAGTTAACATGGGATATGAACAAAGGAGTAGAGTGTATATGAAAAAGAGACAGAAACACACCAATAATTCAAAAAAGACAAATTGAAGTCAATTAAAAACATGAAAACCTAAGAATAACAAATACTTAAACATGTCAGGGACTATATGACATAAGCAAATTGAAAAAGAAAAATACCTAATGATATCAAAGGTCAACTACGTTGCATCGTATTTAAATTTTTGGTTTGTCATTAGACACGAGACATGAGCGTTCTTCGTGAAGGTAAATCGAAGGAATCGCTCAAGGCGCACGAAATCGATAAAGACGTTTTGGTTCGGGTGTTTAATTGACAACCGGACGAATGTAATAAGATTGTTCCTGATTAATCCATGTAATTCAACAAAGCGCTTCTAGCGCATGCAATTTATTAAGTAAATATTTCATTAAGCTGTGTCTATATTATATGTTTTCTAGTACCCGTTTAGACTATCTGTTAGTGGTTATACTGTGATTAAATCAATAAGAGTTTAGCTTTGAGATTTGGATGGGTCTGATAAACAGATGAAATCGTTGAAATAGACATATATAAGCCTCCAAATTGCTTGAAACGTGCCATTCAAATGGTATATTTTGTATAAGGTTAAGACCTTTTTCTTAGTATAATCGACCAGGACTAGAAAAAGACACATTAACATGTTTAAATTTTGTTTATGGTTAAGACGTGTTTTGGCATTTACAACAGGAAAATTACAGTGGGACATGTTTTAAATTTGTTTTACACCAAACATGATCTGGAACAGACCACCTTAAGCTTTTCATCGTCAAAAGGTGATGACAACGTGCAAAGGCGCAGGCGCAATCAATTTGTTTAACAAAACAGAGATAAAAGTTTTGTCAAAAACATAAACTTAGGGTGTCACTTTTATTAAAAACACAAACTTAGCAGGGGCGGATTCAGCCATTTATAAAGAAGTGGGGGTCATAACACGGAACAAAGGGGGGTTCCAACTACATGTCCCCATTCAAATGCATTGATCGTCCAAAAAGAGGGGGTTCCAACACCCCCCCCCCCCCCCCTGGATCCGCAACTGCTTAAGGTGTCACCGTCAATGAATGCTTACCTCTATCAAGTTGCCAACACATTCTGCTTCTCCATGCTGACAGAAAAATTTATACTTATTGGCTTCTTTCTTTTCCTTAAACGACATGAAATGTGTTTATTATTATACAGTAGTGCTAATGAAAAATAGAGAAAAATAGGCAAAAGAATAAAACAAAAATTGAAATACGCTAAATTACAAAAATAAAGATTAAGAATTGAGAATTGAGAAAAATGGTGAAAAGTTAAAGATACGGAAATGAAGAACCCCCTATCTATCATAATAAACACGACACTATAAATGACAACCAATATTCGTTCAAATATTATCAAAAATTAAATCAACTTAGCGAAGCCATTTATGCAATCATTGATGATCAAATATCGGGTATATCGACACTTGGATTCGCTAAAAAATATCTATTCTCAAATAAAGCAGTCGTCTTTTACCACTGCAAGAAAGGAGAATGACAAGTTGACTGATAAACTCATCATAGAAACCAAGATTGAAATTTTGTATGCGCGTTTTGTCTACAAAATACTCATCATTGACTCTCGAAACAAAAAAGATAAAAAAAAAAGGCCAAATAAATTTTAAAGTGCGACGTTGATGAGCATACGACCAACAATTCCTAAAAAAATTACCACATACAGCTTAAGTAATCTATTCCTGAGACATGAGCAACATCGGAACATATTATCAAACTTACCATAGCATTTCCATATGGCACCATTGTTATAGTAAATATGTCTGACACCTTGGTAAAAGCTTTCCATAACGAGGTTGTAATGAAATCTATACAATCTGGACATAGTGATTCGTGGTATAATGTAACATTGACTAGTTTGGCATCACGTTTCTCTGTTTGATAGTCTTTACATTGGTCTAACACCTGTAAAAATAAAAGGTTTAAAACGTGTTGTTCAATGCATTAAGAAACCGCCTCGGTAATATCGTGCTCGTTTCGAGTGTGGGAGGTCGTGGGTTCATACCCTGATTGGGTCAAACCAAACCTCTCAGCTAAACATGCGGCATTAAGGAGTAAGAGCTACTTTCGGCTCGGAGTCAAAATAATGTGCCCAAGAATGGCGACATGTCTTCATATAGACTAGAATGTCAAAAACAGTCTGTATCGCCAATAAAATGGAAATTTCAAGAGATTGTCACTGTTTGATCCAAAAGCCTATCTCAACTATCGTTAACATACATTTTTGTATATACTTCGTTTAAAGTAACCAAACTCGATTATTTTTGTATATAATATATATATATGTGTGTGTGTAAACAACTCGTCTAAACATCAACCCAACAATGTTAGATCTGTATATTTGCTTTTGCAAATTTTTTGTTCTTCCCTCGCCGGGATTCGAACCCATGCTACTGAGATATCGTGACACCAAAGAGCCTGCACTGTAGCAGTCCTACTAGACCACACGACCACATGGGCTTTACAAAATAATAAAGCTTCCGGTGGTCGTGTGTTAACTTTCCTCATCAGTTTTAATCTAGCGTCGTACTACAGTACATGATATGTAAGGCATGGAGATGAATTATTGTTACGGATCAGCTCAATCATCTATAGTAAAGGATCCTACAAATTAATGCAAGATACAATCACAGAAAATAATTATATTTATAAGTACGTCTGAGTCATTGACAACTCTACAACAGATTTATCCATCGGATCACCAGCAATGATGGTGATACATGGCTGTGTACATTATGTATATACAACTCGTCTAAACATCAACCCAACAATGTTAGATCTGTAAATTTGCTTTCGCAAATTTTTTGTTCTTCCCTCGCCGGGATTCGAACCCATGCTACTGAGATATCTTGACACTATATCGCCTGCACTGTAGCCGTCCCGCTAGACCACACGACCACTTGGGCTTCACAAAATAATAAAGCTTTCGGTGGTCGTGTGTTACCCTTCCTCGTCAGTTTTAATGTAGCGTCGTAATACAGTACTGTACATGATATATAATATAATGCATGGAGATGTTATTGTTACAGATCAGCTCAATTATCTACAGTAAAGGATCCTACAAATTAATGCAAGATACAGTCACAGAAAATAATTATATTTATAAGTACATTGTACGTCCGAGTCAGTGACAACTCTACAACAGATTTATCCATCGGATCACCAGCAATGATGGTGATACGTGGCTGTGTACATTATGTATATACAACTCGTCTAAACATCAACCCAACAATGTTAGATCTGTAAATTTTCTTTCGCAAATTTTTTGTTGTGTGTAAGATATCGATATACATGTTTTTTAAGCTCTTGTAGTCCTGAAAATGCATGAACTATTTGCCACTGGATGTTTAAAAATTGGCAACCAACAGAAAATCAATTCTAACATGTGTAGTACATGTATAAGGAGACAACCATTTGTGTAACATAAGGTGGCGACCATTTGATATTTATTTGTTTTTTAAAGAAGACCGAAGGATTTTGAATATTTAGTAACTCCATTAGGAGGAAATCAAAATTGTTCCTTACAGGAAAAGAGAAAGATATTTAACATTTCCGATCATCCAATATGACAACAACATAACCAACAATACAAACAAGTTAACTTGTAAAGTGACGGTATAAGTTTTTATTAAAGACGGGGGTGTCATTAAACAGCTCGCAATATTATTATCCACCATACAAGTGATGCGGATATCAGTTTTAGTATATATGACAAAAGATTTCAATTAAAGTCAAAAAAATAAACTTGTATAAAAGGTCAGCCTGCATGGTTGGGTACAAGCCGTCTACACATGTTTCAAAAGAAAGAAATATACCAGCTTGCATCAAGGCTCACTGGCTAGCAAAGATACTTCACATAGTTTTACACGTATAATACATCAATTTTTTTGTGCCTGTCCCAATTCAGGAGCCTCTGGCCTTTGTTAGTCTTTTATTATTTTAAAATTTAGTTTCTTGTGTATAATTTGGAGTTTAGTATGGCGTTTATTATCACTGAACTAATATATATATTTATTACATTGGTTGCAATGAATTACATTGATTTCCCAGTTAAATGAAAAAACCGATAATTTCACATGTGAAATGAACGTGGCCATTTCACTCTCTGACGTCATACAACAATAGGCGTTGTCAAGACGTCGATAACGGCGGACCAAAACAAATTGTTAATGCGTCGAAAAAAATATATAGTTCCTTACATGTTTTACATTAATTTCTTTTTAAAAAAGCCATTTGCCAATAAAATAAAAAGAATAACTAATTAAAGAATTCAAATATCGAAAAAATATTCAACTCGTGACCGAATTCTTCCATTAGTTATTCTATAAATATTAGGGGCCAGCTGAAGGACGCCTCTGGTTGCGGGAATTTCTCGCTGCATTGAAGACCTATTGGTGACCTTCTGCTGTTGTCTCTTATATGGTCGGGTTGTTGTCTCTTTGACACATTCCCCATTTCCATTCTCAATTTTTTTAACACTATCGAGATTATATGAACATATAACACCCAAATACGCTACAGCTACGTTACAGCTAATTTCATAATGCAAGTAGAGCAAGACTTTAGTTAGCTTGCTTTGTTTTTATATTGTACAATCATTAGAATAACACCCAATTAAATTCAAATATTATATATACAGGTTAAACTATGCCTATATATATTGTCAATCTTATTTACAAAGCTTGTATAAACAAGTATACAAAAAAGCAAGCAAGCCAATCAAAGGTTTGCTTTACATGCATTAGGAAATTAGCTGTAAAGATCCGTTAACTCCTATAACAGATGTCCTATTATGAACCAAAAGAAATACCAAAATAAAACATGACGCATTTATTTAACTGACATCATATCATGTGACAAGTATAAAAAATGGTTTTGAAACAACAACTACAAAAAACGTTAAATAAATCATGGTAAAACGTGATTTATAGTCAAATATAGAAACCTCATATTCCCATTAAATTTGATTGAATGTTTAATGTTAAAATTTTCTGAGTGCATTTTGACTTTTAATACAGAAGAGTTTTGCGTTTAACTTAAACAGAAGTAGATTGCTTTAACAGCCATTCAAACTGAACAAAAGGATTCTTGATATTTATTTTTTGTACATGTATTTTGTTGCTTTTATAGTTTTTATGGATAGATTTTCCGAGCGAGTGATTGCCAATGAGACAACTTTGCACCTGATACCAAATGATGTAGAAGTTAGAAACTCTCATAGTTTCCGTTTAAACCAGGTATGGGTCCATATATGAGCACAGGGGCTTGTTTAGTGGGTCAGACGAGGTTTTACTGTCAATGGCGATCGCTATCCTATATAAAATATGGTATTTTATATGGTATTTTATATAGGATAGCGATCGCCATTGACCATGTTGACAGTAAAACCTCGTCCGACCCACTAAACAAGTTTTTACTGTCAATGGCGATCTCTAATACTATCCTATATAAAATATGGTATTTTATATGGTATTTTATATAGGATAGCGATCGCCATTGACAGTAAAACCTCGTCTGACCCACTAAACAAGCCCCTGTGATATGAGACCGCATCATAGCAACCAATAAGACATGTAAGAGGCCACGACATGAAAAATGTATAGCAATTCAAAAAGAAAAATTAATGAACCGATCCATAAAAAAATAAAGACACGGGCCCCCTCTTAGTCAGTCAGTGCCCCAACCCCCTTACAAAAATTTCTAGATCCGCCACTGCTCGTCATTTCATTGGAGTTATTTTAAAATAGTCACTCTTCTTGACCCTCATACAAAAATACAATTTTACAATATAAGGGAGATAACCATAAGAGAAATATTACCTTGCATCGTTTAGCTGTTTCTGGTGTGGAGCACCACAGGGATGGTGGCAAATCGCATTCTGTTGTTGATGTTACAATTCCGAATAAAGCAAAAACTGCAATTAGCGCCAATGATATAAGTCTTTCCATTTCTATGTTAGTTATGCCGTTCGTATGCCGCTAATCACCTGTGAGTGTCATGTGTAAATATTTACAACACGTGACTATGAATCATGTGATTAAGAGGATCACATGAGGTCACTTTCTTTAAAGACATGTGGTTTTTAAATAACTGATTCCCACATAATAAGTATAAAATAAACAACAAATAAGACATAAATAATGAATTAAAAATTGCGGTATTATAATATTATTTCAATAAAAAAGAAAAAGCTTTTGTTCAGTATGCAACAGATATGATACAATGTAGCCCTGGTTTAAAATTAAACATTTTAATTTATATACAAGTGTGGACACAGATGAGTGTGGATAGTATGTATGGATGTTTGACAGTGTCTTATGACAAAATGAGTTCTATGTTTTTTCTATATGGTGTTATTAACTATGTTGCACGATGACAACCAATCTGAGCATTATGAGTGTTATTTATTAAATTTTTTATGCCCCCACCTACAATAGTAGATAGGCATTATGTTTTCTGGTCTGTGGGTCCGTTCGTTCGTTTGTCCCGCTTTAGGTTAAAGTTTTTGGTCAAGGTAGTTTTTGATGAAGCTGAAGTCCAATCAACTCGAAACTTAGTACACATGTTCATTATGATATGATCTTTCTAATTTTAAAGCCAAATTAGACTTTTGACCCCAATTTCACGGTCCATTGAACATAGAAAATGGAAGTGGGAGTTTCAGGTTAAAGTTTTTGGTCAAAGTAGTTTTTGATGAAGCTGAATTCCAATCAACTTGAAACTTACTACACTTGTTGCATATGATATGATCTTTCTAATTTCAAAACTCATAACTGCTCCAAAAGTAATCTGATAGAATTTCAAGCATTTTAAGCCAATATTATCAACATCTACTAATGAGTCTTAATATGTCTACATATCTAAAAAGTCATAGTATTCAAAAGGTAATGCAAAATTATTCCTTTTCATTTTTTTTGTTATATGGATACACATTTGAGTGATACATGTACCAATACAATATTTGTTGTGGTATGAAAGTGCAGTAATTAGCATTTACTGTAACTATGTTAATTCACACAAATTGAAAAATAAACAAATGAATGGACCAGATGCTCCGCAGAGCCCAGCTTTATACGACTGCAGAAGTCGAAGCCTGAACAGTTGGGGCTAGTATTGACACAACATTCAAGCTGGAAACAGCTCTGAGTTTGAATTGTGATTAAATAGATGACACAGCTTAGGTTTCTGACACAGAATGAATGTGGTCTAATGAACTTAAATATTTGTTTTGCTTTTGTGTTAGGAGCAATTCACTATGCTGCTGAATATTAATCCTTTCAAACAAAAATATCTAAAGAAATTTTCTTTTTAATTTCTGAAATGAGAAACATTTAGAGGAGACAAACTTCAGTTAAGAGATCAGAAACTAAAAAAATGTATAATTTTTCCATTTGTAAAAGGGCATACCCTAGAAAGTGCTTGCAATCACTGAATGGTTATTAATGACTGCTTTAATTTATCAGTTGGTAATAAAGTGAATATTGCATTGTATATT